>NC_135376.1:552500-852500 GCF_049243985.1 Paroedura picta
CCAACCCTACTTTCCACTGGAGGTAGCAGAGGACCAGATCCGAGGCCTTCTGCACGTGAAGAGGGTGCAATGTGCTGCAGAGGAGACTTGAGCCTCTCTCTGCAGGCCAGGATCCAGCCCCAGCTACAAAGCGGGCCCTTCAGGGGGAGGCACAGCCCCCTCCATGGTCCTCGAGTGCCTTCCCAGTCTCAGGCTTAGATGGGTTGAGCTTCAATTCACTGGCCCTGGTCCATCTGAGATTGGGGGAATGTTTGAAGGGAACTAGACCTGGACCAGAACCTAGATTTAAACTCGGGGTGGGGGGGGGGTGGGACGCAATAACCTGGAGCTCTGGAGAGACCTTGGAGGGAAAAGGCTCTCATCACCACCTCTGCCATCCCAAGGGAAACCTGCCAAAAGCCTTTTTGGTTTCATCTGACATTTCCTCCTCTGCATGTGTTTTCTGGCTGGGGAGTTCCATTTTTATTGTTTCTATATTAAAAAAAAAATCATGCCACGTCTCTAGGAGAACCTGCCCTTATACTGTCCCTGGAGTACTGTGTGCAGTTCTGGAGGCCTCACTTCAAGAAGGACGTAAAAGTTGAAAGGGTACAGCGGAGAGCAACGAGGATAATCTGGGGCCAAGGGACCAAGCCCTATGAAGATAGGTTGAGGGACTTGGGAATGTTCAGCCTGGAGAAAAGGAGGTTGAGAGGGGACATGATAGCCCTCTTTAAGTATTTGAAAGGTTGTCACTTGGAGGAGGGCAGGATGCTGTTCCCATTGGCTGCAGAGGAAAGGACACGCAGTATTAGGTTTAAACTACAAGTACAACAATATAGGCTAGATATCAGGAAAAATTTTTTCACAGTCAGAGTAGTTCAGCAGTGGAATAGGCTGCCTAAGGAGGTGGTGAGCTCCCCCTCACTGGCAGTCTTCAAGCAAAGGTTGGATACACACTTTTCTTGGATGCTTTAGGATGCTTAGGGCTAGTCCTGCGTTGAGCGGGGGGGGGGTGGACTAGATGGCCTGTAGGGCCCCTTCCAACTCTATGATTCTATGATTCCAGCAACAAGCAGCGCATAACAATTACGGAGGGCTCCTCTAAGGAGAAGTGAGAATAAGAACAGAAGACCTGCCTGAAGGAATCAGCCCAAAGACCAGCATTTTCCCCCAAGCAGGGGCTCCCACTCCCCAGAGCATCCCTTTGCTCTGTCCTCATTTAGGAAAAACTGTACAGGGCAAGCGGTTGGGGCAGCTCAGTGGAAGATTCTATGCTCGTACAGCGAGGCACCGGCCTCTAAACAGATCCAGGCCAAAAGGCACTAATTGGCCTGCCATTTCCAGCGAGTTGCTGTTTGATAAATGACCAAGTAGTCCAAGTAGCACTTTGTTTGAACACAAAACAGTTTTAAAGCTCATGTCTGTGATTTTGTGGGATGTATAAAATACTTCTTGGAGTTGCAGACCATAGTCCGGCTTTGATTTCTGACGAACCACTCAGATCTGAAGAGAGTGCAAACTGGGGGGGGGGGGGGGGGGGGGCTGGGATTTTTGTTCATAGAGTGATGTGGTCCCCAAAGAAGAGCAGCCATCTGCTGCAGACCTCCTATGATGGACAGCGACTGAGGCTGATTCTGTGAGGGTTCAAGGGGGTGGCAGGTGATCGTGGAGGAGCGATTGGGATGTTGAGTGTCCTGCATAGTACAGGGGGGGGTTGGACTAGATGACCCAGGAGGACCCTTCCATGATTCTGTGATTACTTAGCTAGGGGTCTGCCCGCCCCCCACTTCCCTGGATTGCATCCTGTGCAAAGAAGTCCTTCCTTCTCTGAGTCTGGCTCTTCCTTCCACCCACTGCTAGTGTGGGGAGACTTGCTACCTGCTCCCTGCCCCCCCCCCCCAATTTGCTGCTAAAACTGCCTTGTCCCCAGTTGGTCCTTTCCTCTGCAGCTAACGGGAACAGCATCCTGCCCTCCTCCAAGTGACAACCTTTCAAATACGTAAATCATGTCCGCTCTCAACCTCCTTTTCTCCAGGCTGAACATTCCCAAGTCCCTCAACCTCTCTTCATAGGGCTTGACCTGTCTTCGGCAGCGACTGGCTGGACAGTTGGCTAAACACTTAAGAGTGGTAAAGCGTCCTTTGTTTTGCTTGTATCTGGGCAATGCTCTGACTCAATTAGCTGGCGTGGTGTTGCGGTTAAGTGCAGTGGCTTCTAACCAGGAGAGCTGGGTCTGACTCCCCACTCCTCCTCCACGGGCAGCCAGCTGGGTGACCTTGGGGGAGGGACATGTCTCTTAGAGCTGTTCTGCCAGGGCTCTCTCAGCTCCACCTACCACAGGGGGTGCCTGTTGTGGGGAGGGGAAGGAAACTGGAAGCCGCTTTGAGACACTTTCTAGTAGTGCAAGGTGGGGGGGGGGGAGGGAATAAAACCCAACTCCTCTTCTTCTTAATTTATAACAAATGTAAAAAGCCTCGCTTGGCAGATTTCTCCCAGAGCAGCTGGATTCTGAAGCACAGCCAAGCAACAAGGAGGACTAAGTTTGCAAGATGTGGAGGCAAGGAAGGATTTGCTGTGCCGACAAAGATGGACTGGAAGCTGTTACAGGAGAGAGAGGAAATCAGGCAGCAAGCCCAGGCAAGCCGCAGAGAAGCAAACGGAATTGCTCAAGTTGCCGCTGGCTGCTGCCCGGGTGACGCTGAAGGATCAACTGGCAAAGAATGGCAAACACAGGCGGGAGGTCGGCCATGCGGCAGCAAACACCCCCCCCTTCTCTGGGGAAGCAGCTCTCCCCCCCAAGGCAGCCACCTGCTGCCCCCTAGAGGAGGCCTTTTGTTACATACAGGCTTCCTGGGCACTGGGATTTTTTTTAGCAGAGCTGCTCAGAATGTACAGGAGGAAAATGTCTCCATAGCCATCACAGACTACCACAGTCACCCTTGCACGTATGTCTGATTTCTTTCTGTTCAAGCAAAATAAGGCTTCATGTGCAAGTAGATGATACTAAACTGGGAGGGAGAGCAAACACAGCAGAAGACAGCATCAGCAGAAGACAGGATGAACTTGACTGGCTGGAAATCTGGGCTAAAATGAATTTCAATAGGGATAAATGTAAAGTTCTTCATTTAGGTAGGAAAAATCAAATGCATCACTCCTATTTTATTCAACATCTTTACACGCCCTCTGGCTCAGCTGGTGCGGAGGTTTGGGCTGGGTTGCCAACCAATATGCGGATGACACCCAGCTCTTCCTCCTGATGGATGACCGTCCTGACTCTCCCCCAGAACCCGCCCAGACTCTCCCCCAGTGACAAAATGGATCAAGCAGAGTCACCTGAAGCTCAACCCTGCCAAGACGGAGGTCCTGTGGTTGGGTAGGAAGGGACCATGGGAGGAAGTGCATCTGCCCACCCTGGACGGAGTGCAGCTTTCAGCAATGCCCTCTGCCAGGAACCTGGGCATGATCCTGGATGCTTCTCTTACAATGGAAGCCCAGGTCACAAAGGTAGCGCAGCCTCCATCGGTTTTGGGCCCAGCGTACTTGAGAGACCGCCTCCCTGCCGATACCCACAGAAGAGCCTTGCGCTCCGCCACCTCCAACTGGCTGCGGATCCCTGGCCACACAGAAGCATTGCGGACCTCAACAAGGGCCAGAGCCTTTTCGGTCCTGGCCCTCACCTGGTGGAACGAGCTCCCTGAGGAGATCAGAGCCCTGCCCGAACTTCCACAGTTCTGCAAGGCCTGCAAGGCTCTTCCACCAGGCATTCGCTTGAGGCTGACTGAGAACATCTGCTGGGCCCGCCCTTCCATGACTGAACAAATTTGATCTCCCCAGTGTTGTTGTTATTTATGTTGTGTTATAAATTGTTACTTGGTTGTTATGATGTTGTATTGAAACTGTATTAGATTAAATTATTATAATGTTCCATGTAAAATTTCATAATGTTCCATGTAAACCACCCAGAGCTGTAGAGAATGGATGGCATAAAAATCCAAATGAATGAATGAATAGGATGGGGGAGATATGTCTTGGCAGTAATACATGTGAAAAGGATCTGGGGGTCTTAGTAGACTAGACCAGGCACTGAAAATGAGTCAGCAGTGTGACCCGGTAGCTAAAAAGGAAAAAGGGATTTGGGGCTATTATCAAAAGAAGTATAGTGTTCAGATCACGTGAGGTGGTGTTACCACTTTACTCTGTTCTGGTTCGGCCTCACTTGGAGTCCTGTGTTCAGGTTTGTCACCCCAATTGAAGAGGGATGTTGACCAACTGGAACGAGGGCAGAGGAGGGCAACAAAGATGGGGAGGGGTTTGGAGACCGTGATGTATGAAGAAAGATTGTTTAGCCTGGAGAGAAGACGACTAAGAGGTGATATGATAACCATCTTCAAATACTTGAAGGAATGTCAAATAGAAAATGGGGCAGACTTGTTTTCTGTTGTCCCAGAGGGTCAGACCAGAACCAATGCGATGAAATGAAGTCAAATTTCAGCTAAGCATCCGGAAGAAGTTCCTATGACAGTTAGAGCTTCCTCGGGAGATGGTGGAAACTTCTTTGGAAGTTTTTAAGCAGAGGCTGGATAGCCATCCAACAGAAATGCTGATTCTGTGGACTTAGGCAAGCTATAAGTGGGTGGGCAGAAGAGATTATATCACAGCTTGGCTCCTGTGGCTCTTTTTTGCACACCTAGGGAAATGCTGATCACTACTCAGGGATCGGGAGGTGAATTTCCTCCAGGCCAGACTGGCCATGGATTCTGTTTTTTTTTGGGGGGGGGGCATCCTCTGGGCATGGAATTGGAGTCACTGTGGGTGGGCAGGTAGTTGTGAATTCCCAGCATTCTGCAGTGGGTTTGATTAGATGACCCAGGAGGCCCCTCCCAACTCTATAATTCTAACTCTGTGGATGGAGAGTCTGAACTGAAGTCCAGCAACGTTCCAGAGGCATCCAAGTGGCCAGCTGGGCTCTTAGCTGCAGCCTGGCCTAAGTCACGGAAAAGACCTCTGAACAAGCACCAAGGTAGTCCTAGGAACAGCAGAAGCCTTCTGGCTCAGAGGCAAGCCCCAACAGGATGGAAGCTTTGTTTGCTGGCCCCAGTCAAGGGCTCGACCACAGATTAAAAACAAGTGCGGTCTGAGGTAAACTCAAGGAGGCAGCACTCAGCTGCAGCCATGTGCCATATGCAGAACATACAAAGAGGAGAGAGGCCGCCTCCTCTCTCACACCATGGCCGACCATTCCTCTGGAGGTTCAAACAACAAGGAGCAGAGGCCGAATCCTCCCCCTGGTCCTGCCTCTTGGCACCGGGAAGGAGGTTCCCTTCAGTCGCCATGGCAGGCAGCCACCAACAGATCTCTTCTCCATGACGAGAAACAACTTCGCCCTCACCCAACCTGAAAGCACAGACCCTTGTCTTGTTCACTGCAAAAAAAACAAGCAAGCAAGCAGTGCTGTGCCGTTGCAGACTGCCCACCCCAAAGCAGGCGGGTCAAATGCAAAGTGAACTAGCTATGCAGCCGTGGTGGCAACCCTTCAAAGTGCTCAAGACGTTTCCACAATCCCCTACTCCAGAAAGCTTGCCACTCGAACGCCTTCCAAACATCCAGTCCAAGTAAAACAGTTCCTTAAAATCAGGCACCCTTGGCCAGTCCCAACTGATCCTACAGCTTCTTTAGCAAGCTTGGTATCGGATGGTATCTTTGACTCTTGCCTGCTCAATACCCTGAAAACCTGGATGCTGTCTCGGGGGCTCCTGGACTCAAGCCTTGCTTGTGCCTGGCCCAGCCCAAAGCGGAGGCGGCTTCAATCAAAACACCAACCAACATCAACACCTTCCTTCCTAAGAGCAAAGCCCACATTCCCGCAGGTACCGCTGGGCTCCCTCCTCTGTGAGCCACGCAGATACTCACTGAGGTCCTCGGCCAGCTGGACTCTTTTCCCAGTTATTAATTTCACCTTCTTCTCATAGTCCTCCGCAAAGTCCTCCAGCACCTCTTTCACATTCTTCTCCAGGCGCCTCACTAGGAAGGAAAAATGCAACTCTCCAAAATATCTTTTTAAAAAGTACATGCAATGCCAGGGAAAAACGGGACCCATCACCCCACTCACAATGAACGCTCCTGCCTCATTCATAAGCTCAAAACTGAACAGCCCCTGGAAGGACCAGGTGGACTGCCCCAAACAAGTGACAGCTGCACCATTACAGGATCCACGTCCAAGGCAGGAACCTCAGGGGATCCAGGCGTGCCCCAGCCCATAACCAGAGTACAAAAGGGTGGAGCGGTGTGCCTTGCCAAGAACCCCCTGCACCCCCTTTGTGCTGAATCTGTGACCAGCTGGCCTGCAGCCCAAAAAAGGCACTCACAACTCCAGGGAGCCAACAGCTATCCAATCCCAAGCGGGGCTGGGTGAGGGCGTGGCTGTAGTCCCGCCCACTCAGAAACCGGAGTGGGATGAATTGTGTGACAAGCAGAGCTGTCAGTGCAGTCTTTACCTTCTGTGTTGGCCAGCTGCTGCCTCAAGGTGTTCCCAGTGATGGACAGCATGCGCTGGATACGCCAGAACAGGACCACATCATTGCATTCAAGCTGAAAGGACCAGAGATGAAAAGGGTTGCACCATGGACAAGGAAGTGCAAAAGGCCCCTGGAAACAACAGGCAGAGGGACAAGCCCCCCCCCCCCCCCCCCCCCCCGGGCGGGCTGATTTAAACCAATTTTTATCATATCGTTCATACCCTAACTATATGGGTCTAAAGTTGGTTAGGATCTTCACAATATCTCAGAGGAGACAGAGAAATTATACTTATGATTTTAGAAAATGCATATTTCTAATGATCATGATACAAAACAGGCCATCAGAACACAAGAAGAGTCCTGCTGGATCATTCAAGTGGTCTATCTACTCCAGCATCCTGTCTTGCATAGTGGCCAACCAGATCCTCTAGAGGGACAATGACAGGGCACAGAAATCCACAGGATTAGTGTCTCTGAAAGTGGAGGTTCCCTTTAATTATCATGGCTAGTAGCCAATGGCAGTCCTCTCCTTCTTGAGTCTGTCTTCGGAACTGCAGCCAAATATGCCAACTTGAATGAGTACTGGCTGTCCCTTCTGCCTGGAGTCAGCCCTGGAACCAGCAGGAAGGTGGCTGTGACTGATGCTACAGCAGCTGCAGCCAGACAGTCCAAGGGTAAAGCAGGGGAGCAAAAACACAGCGGGGGGACAAGACTGCCCCCTAGCGCTTGTTCTGGGCAGACCGAAACCACTGTCGAATTCATAGAACCCGAGAGTGGGAAGGGGCCATGCAGGCCATCCAGTCCCACCCCCTGCTCAGTGCAGGATCAGCCTCCAGCATCCAGGAGAAGGATCTGTCCAGCCGCTGCTTGAAGACCGCCAGTGAGGGGAGCTCCCCACCTCCTTAGGCAGCCCCTTCCATGGCTGAACTAGACTCCTAGAATCCTAGAGTGGGAAGGGGCCATGCAGGCCATCTAGTCCCACCCCCTGCTCAGTGCAGGATCAGCCTCAAGCATCCAGGAGAAGGATCTGTCCAGCCCCTGCTTGAAGACGGCCAGTGAGGGGGAGCTCCCCACCTCCTTAGGCAGCCCATTCCATTGCTGAACTACTCTGACAGTGGAAATACTTTTCCTGATATCTAGCTGATATCCTTCTCCATGTAGTTTAAACCAGTTCTTGTGGGTCCTCTCTTCTGCTGCCAACAGAAACTACTCCCTGAGCTCCTCTAAGTGAAAACCTTTCAAATACCTACCTAAAGCCATCCTGTCCCCTCTCACCCTCCTTTTCTCCAGCTTGACCTCCAAGATGACTGAACCAGGAAGAGACACCTCTTGGGGTTAAGGCCACAAGAGAAAGCTACCATTCGCCAACTAGCAAGCTCTGGCACTTACCTCTGAATCTACAAAATGCCTCTGGTAGTAATAGAAGCCTCTCCGGCAGAGATTGCAGTGACTCAGGGCCCCCTTCAGGAAATGCCGCCTGTACACCTGATGCCAGGTGTCTTTGATCTGGGACCAGAAAGAAACACCTGGGTGGTTATCAGTGGCCCAGGTCCACACGCTGACTAGCAGGCCGGTTGACAGGAAGCTCTCCCTTCAGGAGCAACAGGAAGCCGGCTAGACAATGGCTGCTGCTTGCTCACACCAAGGCCTCCTCCTGCTGCCCATCATCTCCCCGGGGGGCTCAGTAAAAGCACCTCCCAGCAAGAGACCCTGAATGTCACCAAGCAATGTGCTGTGCATGGCTGGGCTGCACCCAGAAGCACTTCTGAAGGATTCAGAAAGCAGGCCCCTGCTCAGGTTCTCGGCTGAGGTGTTGGGAAAGCACTCCTCTTCCACTAGCCACCCTACCCTCATGGAGGCCAAAATACACCATTTACTTTGGGAAAGGGGGAGCAGCTAACCCACTCTAGCGCTCTTCTGGTGGACTTGGGTGCTGGCCCTTCCTTGGATGTTTATCCCACTTCCCAGCTGAGAGCAGCTCCTCCAACTGCAGCTCAGGGGAAACAGAAAGCCATTCACACAAACCATGCAAGGGCACGGCACCCTCCAGAGGGCTGGAGCTAGACAGAACGGAGAGTGCAGGAAGAGAAGCCATCCAATGTCACTGTCATTCCTCACCTACCAGCATCCAAAACCTCTGTCCCCTTCCCTGACAAAAATAGGGATGGGCACAAACGGGTTCACAAGCCAAAATTCAGCATTAACTTGGCCCAGTTTGTAACCCCTAAACCAATAATTGGGGGAAGGTATCTTTCCTGAACATTTCCTGGACTTTTCTCCTGCTCGGCTGTTCAGGACCTTTAAGCCTAACACCTATCAGCTGTTAGGGATGTGAGCCACCCACCTTTCTCTCGACCACAGCAAGCCGCGGCCAGGAGAAAGGGGTACCAGATGGGATTGTTTGGTTCAGAGAAATTTCAGCTCAGTTTGGGGGTTAAGTTCAGAGGCCACTCTGAACCTGAATGTTTAGGTCCATGCTCATTCCTATCTCAAAGCTTACACTCCCCAAATCTGGCTGGTCTCTCAAGTGCAGACCAACAGGGCTTCCCTCTCACTCTCTCAGACTACCTGGAAGGTCTTTTCTTCTTTCAGGCTGGCTGGGAGGCTCAAGGACTTCCAGCCAAGCAAACACTCACAGGAACAAGCCCTGAGGGGGTGGTTCGTGGCTGGGCCCTCAGACCCACGGATGATCCTACCCCAAAGTCAACCTTCCACTGGCAGGCACCTTACCAAGCACGGATCTACTGCCACTCCTCGGGCTTCGAGATTCTTCCGGACTGTCGTGACCTCATCGTTTGCAAGGTACGCTGGATGCTCTTCGTTGCACTTCATCATCTTCTCAAGTTCGTTTTTTGTTTCATTTCGAATGACCTTTCAGAAAAAGAAACTTATTTAGATTTCTACCCCACTCAGTGGGCGCATGCAGGGAGAATAACGAGGAATTATTAATATCATCAGTCATTCCTTGAGTAGCTGGAACTGAGAGCTGTGATTTCTATAACTCAGCACAGGCTTCGCAAGAACAAGTCATGTCAGACCAACCTAATCTCTTTTTTTGAGAAAGTGACTCCCTTGATGGATCAGGGGAATGCCGTGGACATAGTTTATCTGGTTTTCAGTAAAGCTTTTGATAAGGTTCCACATGATATTCTTGTTGACAAGTTGTTAAAATGTTGTGTGGATCCTAATTCTGTCAGGTGGATCGATAACTGGCTGACAGATTGTACCCAAAGTGTGCTTGTTAATGGTTCAGCATCCTCTTGGAAAAGAGTGACAAGTGGAGTACCCCAAGGATCTGTCCTGGGGCCTGTGTTGTTCAACATATTTATTAATGATTTGGAGGAGGGATTAGAAGGGGTTGCTTCCAAATCTTTTGTTCTGTGATTCTATGAGAGGTTGAGGGAGCTCTGTCTGTGTTAAGGCTGGAGAGGGAACAACTGAGAGGGGATCTGATAACCATCAAGTATTTAAAAGGCAGTCATATAGGATGGAGCAGAGTTGCACACTCTTGCCCCAGAGGGATGGACCAGAACCAATGGGATGAAATTAATTCAAAAGAAGTTCCTGACAGTCAGAGCGGTTTCTCAGTGGAACAGGCTTCCTCGGGAGGTGGTGGGTTCTCCAACTTTGGAGATTTTCAAACAGAGGCTGGATAGCCATCTGACGGAGAGGCTGATTCTGAGAAGATTCAAGGGGGTGGCAGGTTACAGTGGATGAGCGATAGGGATGTGGGTGTTCTGCATTGCGCTGGGGGTTGGACTAGCCCTTCCAACTCTTCTATGATTCTTATGCTCTGCCCCTCCCCCTCCCTCTCCGTGGGAGCTCTCTTGGACCGTCAAGGAATGCAGGGCAGGGAACCCATAGCACACCGAGCAGGGAGCCAGCCAGCATCTCTGCACAAGTAGGGTGCAGCTTTAGGAACCTCCTGCACAAAGTCTTGGCCTCCTCTTACCTGTTCTTTAGTGCGGCTCACCCAGTAGAGCCATCTTTTCTTCCAGTCTGGGCCCACCATATCTTCAATAACCGACTCAGCTAGACAAGAATACAAACACAAGCTTGTATATTAAAAGTATAAGCTTTTTTGTTGCACGCACAGTGCCACTGGACTCAAGCATTTTTCTGCTGCTTCAGACCAACAATAGTGGAGCTCATACATTGTAAGTTAATGCAGCCCTGCAGTTCCACTCTCTCTTCCCTGTTGCCCCAGGAGGCAGCCAGAAGCCAGGGGAAGAGAGAGAGGATCCTTGAAAGGCAGCAACTGTCTGCAGCTCCCTCTTCCTCCTAGGGTGAGCAATCTGGCCCTCCTAAAGCAAACAGCTGCACCTAAGGGGACCTGTGGTTTTGCCAGAGAGTCCAGGAGAGCCAGAAAGGAGGACACAATCACAGCCTGGGGCTCAGCTGCTGAGGGACCCAGAAAACAACAGGGGAGCCGGGAATGGCTTCCCACCCTGTAATAACTGGAGCCAAAGGAGGAGAGAGGGGATGAGTCAAGACACCAGAACGCAGAGGGACATAAAAAACTTTCCCAGAGTTTTTCTCCACTGAAATTACACCCTCTCCTCTATGCTTCGCCCCATCCAAACCATGTGTCATTGGTGTGTGTTTGTTTGTTTTTTGTCAAGTAGAAGCTGAGCTTAAAAAGCTCCTTTACCAGCCCCTTCAAGAGCAGAGCCCACATGACGCTCATCCTGGGGTCCCTGGACCCACCTCCCTTTACCAGCAGCCAGTCAGCCCTGCTGCTTAAAGGACCACAGAGGTCTGTTTCAGCTGGGGGCAGGAGGGACTCCTTCATAGCCCCCCCCCCCAGGTTGCTCTTAACCCTATTTGGGAGCAGCCCATTTTTTAAAAAAGATTTGTTAAGTCACTCTAAGGAGGTTTTTGACTGTGAAAAGCAGAATATATATTCTCTCAGGAAATAAATGCAGGTTATCAAAATGTGACGATCCAAATAGCAGAGAGGCCCAGGCCTTCCCATGAGGTAGCCTCCCAGGCAGAGTTCAGGCAATGCCAGGTGTCCAAAACGCCGGCTCTCTACCTCCCATCCCTCCCTGAAAGGAAAGCCAGAGAGGCAGAATGTACTCAAGACACTGGCAGCAGGGGAGGGGCCGTTCCTCCCTGGAGCCACCGGCCAGCCCAGGGACTCCAAGGAGAGCCAGGCTGAGGGGCTCTTGCTCCCCTGCCCACTGAGGACTCACTGTCTTTCAGGCGACTCTGAAGTGTCTCCTCCATGAACTGAATGGCGGCGTCCCACTGCTGCTTGTCGGAGATGGAGCGGTCTTCCAAGGCATTGTGCTGGATCACTCTCTGTCAAGGCACACAGCAAGCCTAAGGGCTACAGCTAAGCACAAGGGCCAGGAAAGGCTACCAGTGCAGGAACGCAGGCATTAAGCATCTTTGGGGGCCTCAGAAGGGAGATCCAGCATGGTTACGCTAAAGGTGCTGTTCCCTTAGCAGCCTCAGAGTAGACAGAGGATCCTGGGGCCTGTAGTGCCGGGCACTGAGAGAGCACGGAGCGGCTTCCAGCACATGCACATCGACTGGCCAACACAAAAGCTCTTCACATGGTGCTATTTGTTTCATTAGTGCAGATGCCTTAAGCACTGCTGGAAATAAGCGAAGCCCATCTCACCACTGGGTTGAGCACCCCGCCACACCGGAAGCTGCGGTTTTCAAGGCAATAAATAAATACTTAGAAAATTATGCCGGTGTGATTGGTCAGTGGTGCATGACATGGGTGACAATTCTCAGACAGAAGGCACACTGCAACAGGGAAGCAGCCACCTCCTTCTGCTAAGGCCACAGAGAGAAGGCAGGGCCCTACCAGGCTGTCTTCTGCCCTCTCGTTCCACTTGTGCCGCTTGATGCTCTCCTCTTTAACCGCTTGCTTCAGTTTGTCAAAAATGTCGTCGTGTTCTTTGCCCTTCTGCTCGGTCATGAAGCGAGAGAATTCCTCCTGCAGAGTCTCCCAGGCAACCTGGAAAGGTGGCAACAAAGTCCGGCCTTTAAAAGCAACCAAAGCAACCAGAGAGGACACCTTTCAGGACTCACCACTTGAGAGCAAAGGCTCATCTCTCTACCGCAGGGAAAAGGGAACATTTTAACTGCTCCCACTGGGACGGAGGCAGCAGTGAGGTCTCTGGCGTAAATACCACCTTCAGCCTCCACCATTTTCATGCTATTTGTGCCAAGCTTCTGCACCACATTTCTAGAATGTTGCAAGACCCGTAAATGTCTTGCCCCGGTCCTCGCGGTGTGACAAGAGCACTGAAACCACCACGTGGAGGGCTACCCTCTGCACATCTTTCACCTGGCTTGGCGCAGGGTGTCTTCCAGGCCAAACCCCGTGTGTGTGGCCAAGGGCAGGCTCACCTCCACGGCTTTGGTGGGCAGCTGCTTGTCTGTCCACTGCTTCAGCTTGATGTCCACCGTGGTGTTAAACGTGCCCGAATTCATGGTCTGTGCTGCTGGAAGGTAGATGTTCTCGATCACGTGTGTTGAGACCCTCTCCCACAAAGACTTCTGGAGAATCTCTTCCCTAAGAGGTGGGGGGAATTGCAAGCGTTTACTCTGCCCATCCCTACAGCTGAGCCAAAGACTTACTTTGTGGGAGGTGCTTGCTTCAGAGCAACACCAACCAGCCTTCCCTGCACTAGGAAGTGAAGTGAAGGCATTCTGAAAGCACAAAAGCAGTTCACACCCTGGGAGAGTCAAAAACAGGGCTGGTGGTAGGGGATCCCTGCTCCACTTGCATGCTCAAGCCTGTTGGATTTCCTTTCAACAGTTCCAGTCGTTGCTTTACTGGGGCCATGAATCTCTGCTCTCCCCCAAATGACACTAGCTGAGAATAGTCAAATTGTAGATGGGCTCAGGCATCTCCACTCTTCTAAAGTGGAACAGACATCTTATCAAAATAATTTCTGAGACTTGAATTCCACAACTTTGAAATTAAAAACGTATGACAGGCGCTATTCTTCTGATGGCCAAAAAGAGGATTTGGAGGGGCCTCTGGTCCAAAGCAGATTTAAACAGACAGACAGAAAGACACAAACAAGCATCCCCCCCCCCCCAAAAAAAAACATCCCTCAAATCCCTACACTCAGTCACAGTCTGACCTGACCAGGCAACGAATCTTGGGACCAGGCAGGGTCTATAAGGGTGAACCCCGGAATGCTTAAGCTCCTTGCAGAAAATACCGCCCCCCCCAAGGACTACGCTGCATGGTCTCCTTTTACATGAACACACAGACAGCTGCATCACACTAAAGCAAACCCTTGGCCCAGGAAGCCATTGCCATCTAGTCAGACTGGCAGCACCTCCCAGGGCTCCGACCTCACCAGCTGCCAGCTCTTTTTAACTGGGGATGCCAGGGACTGAACCAGGGACCTTCTGCATGCCACTCAAACGCTCACAGCCCCCTCCCCATCTCAGAAATCAGGAAGTCTGCAGACATGCAATTTTGCTTAAGTTGCAAATGGTATACCTGAAGTCAAACTGACTGTTTCTTAGGAAGCTAAATCAGAATTATACTTATTTAGAAAGCACATTCTGTCTGCTCACCACGGCAATTCCTGCAACCAGGGTAGCCAGCTGCCTCTCAGGATTGCTACTAAGACAGGTGCCAGGCTGCCAAATGGCCAGGAGTCATCAGCCTTGACCAGACAGCTGGAAGCTTTGATGGGGGCAAGCAGTGGGCTCCAGGAGGATCAGAGGGGAGGCACGGCAGGGCTACAGGACATTCTGGTCTAAACGTCACATGCTGCTGCCTCACAGAACTAAGACACACGGAGGGTATAGGAATTACTGTACCAGTGCTTTGGTGTCACCTGGCTCAAGCTGATGACTTCGTCAAGGATTTCGTTCTTTGCTTTTTCAAATAGCTCATTCTAGACAGAAAAAAAAGAAATTGTGGCCATGGACACAGGTTTGTTTAAGAACGTCAGGCTGCAGGATACGGATTCAGCTTAGCTTGCTCCAAGGCTTTTGACAGACTTCCGTCTTCACCTGAGCGGCCAGGGACTGAACCCGGAGCTGTGCCTGACCTCTAGGGAGCCACAAGAGGCAGGGCTTCCCACGTACTTCACGTGAGCCTGCTCACGGGGCGACCAAAAGGAAGTCCAGACGGGCTTCCACAACTTACCCGGTCGAGTTCTCGCAAGCGGGGATAATTGTTCTTCCACTCCGTCTCCAAATTAAAACGTGTGGCTATGGGAAGGAAGACAAGTGAAGGCCGGCACTCTGCGTGCAGAACTGAACTCTTGTAGCATCTGTCCCCTGGATGCCGGAACCGCGCCTGGGCACCCAGCCTAACCACAGCATGGCAGGCAAGAGGGACCCAAGACAGGACAGCTTCCGGTCTGCAGGGGCCTGCTAAGTCTTTAAGCAGCGGCAGAAGCTTCCCAGAGCCAGAGCTCTCTTCCCCAGGCTCTGCATTTGGTCAGAAAGGGGTTGTGGGTTCACATGCCCCCTGGGGAGCTAGTAGTCCAACCAAGGCAAATGGCACAAGGACAGAAGGTGTGCCCAAGGATCAACGTACCCGGTTTGGGAAGGACAGGTGAGGGGCAAAGGGGAGGTCTGCAACTCCAACCCCGGCAGTCTCCTGATCCTTGGCTGCTTTCCCACAGCTGCGTGCTGAGAGCACCTAACCCCCCCTCCCCCTGTCTGAGGCTGCACAGGACAGAGTCAGGCTTGACACCACCTTCCTGCTGGCTGTGGCTCTCCAGGGTTTCTCATGCTCTTCCCCCGCTTCCACTGGCCCTAAAGTCCCCAGAGGAACCAAGCCTGGGATCTGCCAGCCCCTGCCCTGCCCCTCTTCTCCTCAGTGGGCTTTTGCCACCCAGAGACCCACAGGGGGAGTGGGAAGCTCTGGAGCACGGATTGGGGACCCCTGTGCAATTTCCAAATCCCCAAGAGGAACCCTCTTCCCACATTTCGCGGGGGGCTCCTGTGCAGCCATGTGTGGCACCAAGAAGGAAAGAAAGCCGTTCCTTATGGACCCTGTTCGCCTGTGCCTGGCCCCCTTGCTGTAGCAGCTGACGCAGCTATTCTGCCAGTCAGCGCAGAGGGAAGCCGAGAGAGCTGCGCCAAGCCTGATCCCGGTCTGCTGCTGCTCCCCCTACAGACGGAAGGGCAGCGGCCCTTGAGCCACAAGGGAGAGTCTCTGTGCCTGACGCTCCAAGGGAGTTCAAGCTGACGGGCACGTCTGCTGAGCCAGGCACCCCACCCCTCCTACCTTTAAAAGCATCGGCTTGTTGCTCCACAGACTCTCGCACCATCTTCCAAAAGCAGTCTGACACAGCCAGGCTCAGGTTCCGTGTGGTCACCTGGTGGGCCTTCAGCATGCATTTCCTGCAGAGACAAGATGCCTGGCTCAGAGGCAAGCCCAGCCGCCTCCAGGAGGCCTTCTGAGATAGCAGCCGTTGGCACTTAGAGCGGCAGCAGCGCCCAAGGCAGGCGGCTCCTCGCCCTTTCCGGCCACCAGACTTCGACTTCCTTTCCAGGGATGGGAGGGACCGCGCAGCTCCTGGTGTGCAGCACCACCTGTGGCCCTCAGGACAGGCAGGAGAAAGGTGCCACTTCATCTCCAGCATCATGCAAACCTTGCCACAGGACGAACACGGGGAATGCTACCCGCCTCCCTTTCCTAGTTGGGGGCTCCCTGAACTCACCCAGCGTGAGAGATGCTCATTCACCAGAGGGGGGGGGCCTCACCCCAATCAGTGCTAAGGACGGGGCTGTGTGGAAGTACATTCTGCATTGCAGGCCACAGAGTCCCTGCGGGGAGGCCACACCTGGCTCTACAAACGGCTGTTTCTGCAGAGGTGGAGTCTGGGCTCACAGACTAGTCCACAAACAGCCTTCAGGTGCAGGATGGCTCTTGGGGCTCCAAATCTGAAGGCCCAAAGTGTCCTTCAGGTCACGGCAGTGAAGGGTCTGCCTCTATTCAAAGGAGAACCCAGGAGAGAGAATGCACAAGTTTTTTGGGCAGAGCTGCTCCTAGCCATGTGGGCTCCATTTCATGCCAGACTGAGCCCCCACTAAAATGGTGATATCCCTGTTTTGACCCCAGGAAACATTTATGGAAAGCAATAAAAGACTGGCGTACTTCAGCAGCTTGGAGTTCTGGAAAAATTCCTCTTCATACTCTCTGATAGACTCAATACTCTCACTGCTATTTCCTAGAGGCAGAACAAGAGAGAGGGAGAGGCTGGAATTGTCTCCCGTCTGCTATGATCCTCTTCCCAGCAGGCCAGAAAGAAACTAGGGTTACCTTTTCCGGTCACAACCGCGAAATACCCAAGAGCCTTCATGGGGAAGAGTTTGCCTTCAATGATCTGCTGGATCTGGAAAAAACAGGTCTGAGACAATGCTGACCTCACAGCGGCCGTTCCCACTCCAGCCGTGGGGGGACAGAGGACCACCCACCACCCCGGAGGGGAGGAGAGGGCAGAAGAAACCTCCTTGGAGGGAACCATGTTCCTGCAGGGGAAGGGGGGGGAGAACAACATGGGCCTGCCAAAGCTTATTCGAGCAAACTCTATAACATGTCCTGCCTCTCCCAACAATTGCATTTTAAAATGGTTTTCGACAGCCAGGGCTTCTTTAAAAGGACAACACAGGAGAGCATTCTCTCTCTCAATCCTCCCTCGTAAAACTGTGTAGGGTTGTTAAAAGGGGTTAAAATTGTGAGTAAGGCAGGGAAACAGAACGGGGAAAAAGATCTCAGTGCCCTGTTGCATCTGACATCCCACAGGAAGCTTCATGGCCTTCCTAGCTATGGGGGCTCTCTAGGGCAGCACCGGGACAGACGCTGGGCTACGGACAGACAAGCTGTTTCACCCAGGAATTAAACAGTTGCTGCACAATAAAACACCTTTCCCAAAAAAGGAAACTCTGTGGATACTTGCTCTGATTCATTTTGAAATTTCTAAACGGGCTTTCCCGAAGTCAAGGGAGAATTCTCTGCTGCTTTGGGGTTCACTTAACCATCCCCGCCCGGTTAAATGTCCCAAATCAAGGCAGGGAAGGGTTGACAATACGAAGGGGAGGGTGCACTCCTTTAAGTGTCCAGTTGCCGGGGCAGGGCTGATGTCCAAGGAAGCTGCATCCGCCACTTAGTGCTGCTAGTCCTGTGAGTCCAAAGCCCTAGAAGGCTCCTGTGCCTGATGCACCTGCACCCTGCCAGGCTGTCCCTCAAGAAGCATCAGCTGGATGGGAGTCCCTTTCTCTTACCCTGCTTGGACTGGCCACATTTTTCTCTGCCAGGTCCACCTTGGTCAAGACAAAGATCGTCCTTTTCCCCTGTGGGTCCATCTGGCTGACCAGGTCGGTGACGATGCTGCGTTCGGCATCCACAGACCCATCTGGAAAAGAAAAGCAAAAACCCTGATGTGCCAAATCCACAACACTTTCAAAAGAAGGCAGGAGCTGAGCTCATTTGAAGCTGGAAATGGCTCAATGCAAAACAGGCCTCAGGGATTCAACTTCTGGAACCAACCGATAGAGAGGGGGCCATCGCTCAGCGGCAGAACATCCCCTTGGCATGCAGAAGGTCCCTCCCTGGTTCAATCCCTGGCAGCATTTCCAGTTCAAGGATCATGTAGGAGTGTGTGAAGAAATGCCCCCCCCCCATTGCTATTTTAAAGGAACACACGTGTCCCCCCCCCCCTGGAGTAGGGAAGAGAGAGGCTGCTAAGCCCCTATTCACCTTCCCTTCCATGTTAACTGACCTGGCCACAGGTCTTCCCACTATTCCTAGGTGAGGGGCCTCCTATGGGAGGGGACAGGAAGGTATATAGGATTGTGACCAGAGAGGAAAAAGATCTTTGCTTTTTCACCATCAGTTGACCATCAGAGTAGGAGCCTGCCCTTGGGAGAAGAGGTGGGCAGCCACCTAGGACATGTGGCTGAGGGTAGGCTGATCATGCCATGAAACTTTGGAAAATGCTTAAGCAAAGGGGCTTGCCCTAAACATCAGGTGGGGTATGTTTCAGCAGAGGGACGGAAGAATTGCGTTTCATCCAGTTTCTTTTGTCTCTTTTGCTTAACTCAGTGCTGTGCTAAAGATCTGCTTTTTAAACCTTGTTATTTTAATAAATCTTTTTAAAATTGGAAGAGGGATATGGTTCTCTGATCCACGTAGTGCTTCCCCACCTTGGAAACGCTAGCATGGTGCAAAGGAAAGCCCCAGAAGGGTGTCCCCTTGCAGTAACCGTCCCCCACAGTGCCGAGGTGCTGGGGCTGTGGGAGGCCACAGAGGCAAGGCCTCACCCGTGTGAAAGGGGCAGCTACGGGCCCTAGCACTCCCAGGTGCAACTCTGTACTTTAGCCAGGTGGTGACAGTGAGAGTTACCCAGAGTCCCTTTCTGCCACCCACCAGGAGTTGGCAACCAACCAGAACAGGGGGTGAGTAGGACAGAACTGGCCAGCAAGGCAAAAGCGGGCTGGTTCTGTTGCCTGAGACGCTGCACAGCTGCTGCCAGTGAATACTGATTCTGATGAACCGAAGGCAAGATTCAGTGGAAGGCTATAGTAAGACTCAGTCACAGTCTCAGAGCTGGACCGCTGTGCCAAGGTCCCCTCTTTGCCCCAGTCCAGACCAGACCAGGGCACTGTCCAAGAGCAGGTGGGACCTCCAGGCCAGAGAGGCGCCCTCCACCAGAGACGAGACAAGACCAGCTGGTCCTCCCCACTGACCTTGAATGCACAGGATGATGGCGTTGGGGTTCTGCATGTAGGCTTTGCTTATGCTGAAGATGGTTTCCTTGGTGTCTGGGGCCATCCCGGAGGTCACCGTCTGCGGAGAAAGAAGCCCCTGCTTTGGCAGCCGGTGGAAGGGGGGGGGGTGTTGCTGAGGAGCCCTACCCCAAGCAGACCAGCCCCAGCCGACCCTCAACTGCCTGAGGCTGGTGATCCCAAAGTCACTCAACAGCAGCCATTCCCATGGTCAAACTGACCTCATTTATTCATCAGAACGTTTACATGCCACCTTCCCTTCAGGTTTAAGGTGGCTTACAATAGTAGTTAAGAAACACTTTTGGTTGCAGCTCAAATAAAACAGACCCCCCCCTCTCCAAATCCCCCAGATATTCATCCAAAAGAAACAGGCATCTGTGCCCTTGAGGCCTTTTGACTTCTGCTTCAGGCATGAGTGGGAAGAAGGATGAGCCCTGCTGGCCATGATCTCAAAGACAGAATGCTGTCCCCCAGTGACTGACAGATGGACGTAAAGGGCCAAGGAAATGGAGGATGGCAGGCCACAGCTCCGAGGGGCCAGAAAGTGCAGCCCCTTCCCAGCCACCACAAAGCCTTAGCTGTCCTCCTCTAGCCCAGCAGCAGAGAATCCCCCCCCCCACACCCAAGTTCCTTCAACCTTAACTGCCCCTGTAGGTCTGCCCCCACCTGCCAACATGTTTCTCATTCTGTGATACTCTGCTCTGGGGCCGCAATGCCCTGCACAGACCTTCCTGACGGCAGCCGTGCGACAGAGGTTAGAACCACACTGTTGTATAGCTGGGGGGTAGCGGTAGATGGAGCAATGCCCAAGCAAGTCCCGCATATCTGTGGATGAACTCGGCCCACGTTCAAGCTGTTGTCTCCCCTGTGCAAAGAAGCACGCTGGCCACTGCCCCCCCCCATGGCGGCTCCAAGAGTCAGCCTCAGCCAGGGGTACTCACGCTAATGACGCCCGGCAAATCCACCAGCACCATCCTTTGCAGGCCAGGACCTTTCACGTTGAGGGAGATGGTCTGGAAGAGGAAAGACAGGAGGATTGCCCCACCAAGGCAGAAAAAGAAGCCAGCACCAAAGAGCCTGTCAAGCCCTCTGTGCCAACGGTCAGTTCTGGAGCAGGGCCAGCCTGCACCCTCCCGCGTGAGAGGCACAGATTCCGTGCAATGGTGAGCACCACGTGAGGCCAGGCCTTACCTGGGCGCTGACTGTGTAGCCTTCTTTCACACTCTTCCTCATCCGGACCTCGATCTCGTTCCTCAGGGCTGCCAGCTGTTTCCGCACAAACAGGAAGGGTCAGAATCCACAAGGAGTGGGAAGCCCTTGCCTCGGGGTAATGTGCCTCATCCTGTCGACTCATCAGAGAATGGAAGGTACAAAGCTCTCTGGACAGGAGCAGCTGGGAAGCTCCCAGTCATGCACAACCTGCTCTCTGCTGCAGTGGAAAGGGGCTTTCAGCAGGCCAAGGAGTGTGGGCAGTCCCCTAACTTGCTTCCAGGCTGCCCTCTCCCTCTATAGATCTCACCACAAATACCCAAGCGTTTCCTTGGGCTCCCCACTGAGAGGCACATCCCAATTTCCCAGCAGAATCCAGAGAAAGCGCCAAATCCTGCGACTGACTAGCCAATGCACCTTCCACTCAGCTCACAGCTCCTCAGGGGGACTGCTGTTGAGCTACGGAATATCCACAGTCTAATTTAAAAAACTGCTTTATTTATTTTTACACACACAAAATAAATGCTACCAACAAAACACGACAAAACAAAATCTTCTGGTAACCTCATATCCAATGCAAAGGTATGCCATAATAGTACGGTGTGGTTCCAACCAAGTCAAGCGAAGAGCATGAAAACAGATAAACCCAAAATGAGGGCTCCGGTCCGACTCTGCCCCCAAGCATCAGGCCACAACATTTCTTTTTACTCAAGCCTCTACCTAAAAGATCTGGTGTTCTGACTTCTAGTCCGGACTGCTTTAAGAATCATAGAACCATAGAGTTGGAAGGGGCCATACAGGCCATCTAGTCCAACCCCCTGCTCAACGCAGGATCAGCCCTAAGCATCCTAAAGCATCCAAGAAAAGTGTGTATCCAGCCTTTGCTTGAAGACTGCCAGTGAGGGGGAGCTCACCACCTCCTGAGGCAGCCTATTCAAGCTACAAAATATTTTATACTGGCTTTAATCTGGATGGGCTTTCAATTGCTTTTTCATTTTTAACCACCTGCCATTTTGCCCAGGTTCACTGCGAAAGCCGCCTTGGGCCCAGGAGAGCCCCAGCAACGGATTAGTTAGTGGATTCCATCCTATCCCCTCCCAGAGATCACTCCCCTTCCCAGGCACGGATACGACAAAAGCTATGGGAGCTTCGATGAAGAACTTACGTCTTCGTCTTTGGTCAGGTCGAACTCTCGAGAGCTGTCTTTGAACATCGCCACGTGGTGAGGGCCTTCACTGAGGGTGACCTGCCATTCGAGGGAAAGGAAGGGAGATCACCTGACTGACGTCAACGGGAGCCCAGACCGGCCTGGGGCTGCAGCTCGCTTACCATGACCGGGGACCGGGTCATCATTTCTCCAGAGCCACGAGGGAAGATCCGGGCCTGGGCTATCATCTCAAGGACACTGGTCTTCCCAGCACTCTGGTCTCCAACCACGACGACCTTAAAGGGAAAGTGGGCAGGACAAATGGGATTTAAAAAACACCAGAAATGCACTCCCACGTTGAGTGAAACACAGGTTCTTCAGTTCTGATGAACAAAACTCACAATGGGGGGGGGGCATCCTCTGGGCATTTATTTATTTATTTTAAACTATGTGAACCACAACTTTTACACTGACCTCTACCACCATTGCCCCCTGGCCATTTCCTGGCTGCCCACTTTGCTCACAGGAGACATTTGGGGTCGCAGCCCCCCCCCCCCCGCCAGGAAGCACAAATCTGCTGAACAGGCCTTACCCGCGGCAGGTGATCCTGGGTGTTGTAGCTGGCATCATAATCTGACAGAATGTCCAGGACTTCGGAATACATGTCAATCAAAGATTTCTGAAAAATAATTATGGTCAGCTGAGCTACAGCTCCACTCCATCCCCCAAAGCAAAGCAGCTTCCTGGTTGCTCAGCTGCACCCATGCAGTCCAGCCTCACCCCCTGCCAGAACGCAGAATGGTGGCATCGGAATTCTGTATTATTTATTTATACTGATACTGATGGTTTGTTTTGTCATTCCAGTCCTATTACATTGCTAATTAGATGCGTCATCCTATCAATTGCATTGACTTACACTGCGTAACCTGCCTTGAGTCTCACTGAGAAAGGTGGACTAGACGTAAAGTAAATATGTGCACACCTTCAGCTTCCTTTGATGAATGCCTTTGTCATCTTTCTGCAATACAATCTTTCTTAGCTCTTTATTCTCCTTCTCCAAACGCTCAAGCATCCGTTGGTATTTCAGCTAAAAAACAGAGACACATTAAACTGAAAGGGGGGGGGGGTTACAGAGGAGAATAGAAAATGTTTAAATTAACAAAGCCCATCACTAACCAATCACTGAACTTTCTAGCCAGACCACCTTTTCACAGGATAATTAAAAGAGAATCTAACCGCATTTTCCAGTAAACCCTAACAAGCCAGAAGAATTGCAATCAGGAATCACAGCATGATGTGACGATTATGCCCCTCGGGTTGAAGAGACCCGTGCTTCCTGGGACATACTTGCCATGATTTCAAACAGAGGATTTTGCTCTTATTGCTAATGCTTTTGAGTTGGGAAAGGCAGTGCTTGACTGAGGCAGTCTGGAGGGGGCAAAGGGGCACTCGGGAAGGCTTTGACGCCTCACACATTTTACTGCCAGTCACCAAATTATGCCCAATGCGCAAGTGGGAAGTCTCAGAGACCTCCCCTGGGCGGGGGGGCCCAGGCAAACAGCAAGCCCAAGACCTACATCTTTGAGGCTGTAAAGGCTGCACCAATCAGAAGATCATTTACTGGAACTAGGCCCACTGTGTCCAATGAGACTTGTTCCCTGTTCTAACGGGTAGATCACAAAGTAATTTCCTTTGAAATATGGTGTTGGAGGAGAGTTTCGCAGAAATTGAGGGCTACCATAAGGACAAATCTGTGGGTTCTCGATCAAATCAAGCCTAAACTCTCACTAAAAGCTAAAATGACGACTGTAATTTGGTCACCTGATGAGAAGACAAAAGTCACCAGGAAAAAAACAGTAGGGCCAGGGAAAATGGAAGGAATGGATCAGCTCCGTAAAGGAAGCCACAAGGGCCCTCAGTCTGCAGGACCAGAGACAGGCTGTTACTGATAAGGATGTTTTGGAGGTTGCTGATTCATAGGGCCTCCATGAGCCACTTTACGGCTCTTAACGCACAAACAGCACGGACTAAAAACAATCAACAGAGAAGCTACAGAAAGATTTTTCAAATGCTGAATGAATAAAAAGCTTTTCTACAGCCCTCTCAGCATTCAAGTTGTGTCACACATCACATTAACCCTTAACAACACTCCTGCAAGGCAGGGCAATACTATCACCTCCATATTACAGCGAAAGAGCTGGAAGACTATCCCCCCCCCCCCGAATGTTCCCTTTGCTCGCAGGAGGCATGAAGGGTGATGCTCTGGGCCTAGGGCAGAGTCTGGATTTACCACAGGGCAGATACTGAGCCTTCTCAGTATGAAAACTCTGTCCCGAGGATCGGCATGGTGCCCGTACCTGCGTGCGCAGAAGTTCCTCTTGGAGCTGGTCGACCTTTTCCTTGTCAGACACCTGCAACATGGAGAAACCTAAGCTTGAACCTTTGGGTTTGGTTTTCCATCTAGCCCACGCCAGATCCTCCAAACTTAAGAGCCACCGGTTTTATGAAGGTCACGTTCCTTCATCAGACAGGCCAGCAGGGCTGAAAGGAAACCAACAGTGGACATCACAGCAGACTCAAAAATGCTATTCCGAAATAGCCGGTACTGTGTGTGGGAGGGAAAGCCTAGGCAGAGTTGTCAATCTAAGAACTAAGGAGGCCCCTCTATTCGTTCCCAGAAGGCTTCTTTGCCAAGGTCTTCTCTCGTCCCACATGGAAATGCCCCAGTTCATACTACGAAGGTCAGCAAAACAGAAAATGGAGGTGCCAACATTTCCAGGCCAAAAGGCAACAAATTCTAGCAAGGAGTCCAGGGAGAAGCCCCAGGCCTTCCCACAGTTTTAGCTGGGGCAAAGCTTCACAGACAATGACCTCCCCAAATTACTTTCTTATTCTGCTCCCAAGCCAGTGTTCCTTAAAACAAACTCAGGACCTGATGGATTCACAGCAGCAGAGTTGTCCTTCGTGCTTGGAGGTAAACAACTTAAGACACTGTAACCCACCACGAGCCATTTGGGAGTGGCGGGAAATAAATCGAAATATAATAATAATAATAATAATAATAATAAACTGAAGAGTTCATTGCTGTAGCTTTTTTTTTAGAAAACAGCATCTGGTAGCCACCCCAAAAGTGTTTTCTTTGAAGACTGTGTTCTGCAATAAAAACTGTCCAGCCCAAATAAAAACCTATTTTATTTTACAGTATTTGCAACATGTTTTTCAATATGACCGGAGAACGTCTATACTAAGCTGGGTCTGAACCAGAAAATCCACCCTACACCCAAAGCATCTCTTTGGCCCCTTAAACATGACTTCTGTGTAAGCTTCCACCTTCATCAGGTCCTTCATCCACCTCATCATCAACAAGACTGTCCTGGGGGCGAACAAGACTCCTTTCTCCATCTGGTGCTTGCCAAGCATTTTTTTTTTAGAAAGTGGGAGGGACAAGGTAGGAATTTTGCCCAGAAAGGCTTTGAGGTGAACATGCAGATGTTTTGGGCAGGAGCTGCCCCCACAGCATGAGGAGATGCAGCGGCTGCTTCTGTTCTTTGTGGCTGGCTCCACCTCCTGCGGCACCCATTTTACAGCAGCTGCCTTTTCACTAGACTGGAATCCCACCAAAGGTATGGGCCCCTGCTCTAGGGAATCATCCCTGCTTCTGCTGATGCCATCCAGCAAGGGAAAGGGAGCTCTTTCTTGCCTGCTCCCTCTTTGTGGGGCGGGAAGCACACAGCTGCTGGTCCACATGGCTCCCATATCTCTCCTTTCTGGTGAGCAGCTGGGCTGGAGCTCTGTACAGCCTGCCTCAGGCCGCTCAGGCCCAATGGAGCAGCTTTGCAGAGGGGAAGATTCCCATCCACCTCCCAACTTCTGCCTCTGCCCAAAGTTCTGCCTCCAGGAAACACTTTGCGGGCAAAAAGTCCTTTTGTCTGTGGAAACACAGATGGCCCCAAGCCTCTGTCTCTGCTTGTACCTGCACCGCTCCCAGGAACCCCCCCCCCCACCCACATGTGCAGCAGGCCTTGTGCCAAGGCTCTGCTGCAGAGGGACTAGGCTGAAGAGGACAATGCCGCGGCAGCAGAGGCATCACGGCCCACTCAGGAAGTGCACCTCACAAGGAATGTGCTTGGCAAAGCGAGCAAACACTGCAAGTGGGCAGAGAGAACAGATGTACCTTGTGCCTGCTCCTCCTGTGAAAGGGCGCCCAAAAGGATCCTGCTCCTGGAGTCTGCTGGCACAGCCTCCCTGCTCTAGACCCCCTGCTGGCTGGGATAGGAAGGCTAATTGCCGATGGGGGGGGGGGGGGTTGTAATTCAGCCTGGAAGGCTGCAGCAAGCATTGGGTCCCTCTGGGCCAAAGCCACATCACACAGCATGGAGTCGTGGTCCAGAGCAGCAGCCTCTAATCTGGAGAACCTTCTTGTTCCTCACCTGAAATTTTCTGCTCCAGGCACGAGGATCAACACTTGTGGGGGGAAACAGTCGAAATTCTGAGCCACCAGCCTCAACTCAGAGAGGCCTGGCATTTCTTCTCCACCCTCGCCTTGAAGAGCTGCCTTGCAGGAGCCCTGGCCTGGGGAATCCAGACTGACCCCATCTGATCACAGCTCAGAAGCTGAACAGTCGGCCCTGGCTAGAATCTGGATTTATCTACTGACATTGATTAGTCGTTTTGCTCCCTTGAAGAGCTTGGCATAAAGCTATTTCTAATATAAACCCCAATAAAAATAACAATGATAACACATGCATACCCCGCCACCTAAGAAGTCCCAATGCTGGGCAGAGGTAGGCAATGGCAGAGCCCGTGTGGTACCGTGGTTTGCATGTCAGACCAGGAACTGGCACATCTGCGATGGAAACTTGGGCCAGCCATACAGTCTCACTGTAGCCTCCGGGGCAAAGTGAATGAATGAATAAACCACTTATGTAAATCTGCTGCTGCCTTGAACACCCGACTGTGGGGGTGGTCAAACTGGCTCTTCAGATGTTCATGGTCTAAAATTCTCATGAACCCTTGCCAGCTGCAGGGATTGTAGTCCATGGACATCTGGAGAGCCACAGTTCGACCACCCCTGCTCTACAGGTTTACCATACGCCAGCTACAACTTGATGGCACATCCCATCAGAGGAAGATGCCCTGCTGCAGCAGCTACAGAGATCAACTTAGAATGCTGAAGACTCAAGCTCAGAAACCTGCTTAGTCTTAAAGCTCACTGGACAGCTTGGGGAAAGCCACCTTTCGGAGCCTAGCCTACTCCACAGGACGGAAAAGCTGCCTGGATGTGCTGGGGGCCTGTGGGCAGTCACGTCAATTCAAGCAGCAGCCACTGAGTTACAGTTATTTTATTTATTTCATTTGATTTTCATCCTGCTCCTTCCCTCACAATTCAGGAATGTTCTATGAAAGCATTTAATACACTGGCACTTTGCCATGACAACCAGAGAAGCTGAAAGCAGGCCAAGTAGGAGCGCCTCAACGGAGCGCCTGGAGGATCGATTCTGTCTGACAGGCCCTGCAGGGCACGGAGTCTCTTTCTTTCGACAGAGCAAACATTTGTAAATTCAGCCTCAGGCAGGCAAGAGGCTCTATGGCCAGGTCATGCAAGTGGGCGTACCATCCAGTTGGTCAAGCCAATTCAAAGAGTCCTAATGACTCACAGTTCAGGTCCACAAACGAAGCCCTGCTGGATGAGAACAGAAGGGGCCTGTAGAAGGCCCATGAACAACACCTCCACCCCCAGCCCCCATGGCTCTTTCCCAGCCGCTGAACACCCAAACAAGAGTAGGATTTCCAAGCCCCAGAAGCAAAGGGAAGTGCAGATCATTCCCGCAGCTAATTTCATCTGTGTAGAAGATCATTCCCTGCCCAGCACTGCCACGAGGCAGCTGGCTCAATCAAACCACCATTAAGGCCAACAAGCACGGGACAATCAGGGGGGTGCTCTCTGGCACCAAGCCATGGCATGTGATTGGGGGAGGGGGGGTATTGCAGCACCCCGCTGCCCTTTTCCAAGCCATCACCTTTCGCTTCTGCTGGGAGGGGCCTGAGCCACCTGGGTCCACAGTGGCTCTGCGGACTTCCTCTTCGTGCCGCTGGATTTGCTGCTGCAAGTGAATGAGTTCGCCAAGCAGGCCCTGCCGCACAGTTACGGGAGGAGGGGGAGAGGAAGGAAAAAAACGGAGGTGAGGGGAGAAATAATAACGAACCAAAGGGGCAGGGGAAGAAATAAGGGGGGGGCAAGACAAGAGATCTCAGCACACACATGCTCATTTCTCTCTGGGCACATCTGAGGGAGAAAGTGAATGAAGATGGGGTGACGACGATGTCTGGCAAAACAGGAGCAGATCAGCCAAAGAGATGTGGTCCCCGATGAAACACGGAATGCAGACAAGAGGAGAACACGAGGGGTCGCTAGGAAGGACTAAGGAATACACTGTCCTCAGGGGAAGGACAGGCCTCCTGCTTTATGGCTCTCCAAGACAACATGACTGTAATTAAAAAATGATGCAGTAACCAGGAACGGAACTGGTTCGCCTGAAAGTCAAGGCCTCTCCTGTCCTACGCCAAACCGTGCCTTTAAACAAACAATTCAGCAATGCCAGAGGACTCCACACACTACCTGTACAATTTATCCAGGAGCCCTTTTTTCCAGCAGGGCCCCCAAAATGGCACACAGGAGCCTGGTCTGCACACACAGGAGGAGGTAACAGAGCAGGCAGCACCCCAGTTCAGGCTGCAGGAACAAGGACCACTTAATTAATTATTGCAGGCTTAAAAAACACCAGAATGTTCTTTGGTTCCTCCTAAATAGGGAGGGGAGGGCTTAAAACAAGAGACCCCCTTTCTCACCTACAGCCTGAAGCCGTACAGCTCATTTTGCCAGCTCAGACCTCCAACCACCTCATTTTGCTGCCTGGCCAGGCCAAAAGTTCAACACACTTTGAGAGGAAAGGGGACTCATAAGTATATAAAATGCCACTAATAATCGATTTTAAAATGAAGCCAAACAATCAAAAGCACAGGACTGGGAAGGGAAGTTTTGTAAACACAAACTTACAGGCTGTCACAGCACTATGAAAAAAATCACAGGGAGGCTGTTTCGTCAGGGACTGCTCTGAATCAAGCCTCTCCCTGCCCTTCAACACAACAAGCATGCAGCCCTAAATAATATTTAAAATAACATCAACAAGTGTGAAAAACACAGACATAAATATTTTTGTATCAAAATAGTGATGTGTTGTAAACGATACGAAATGATACCCATCCTGGACCCACAATTTGTAAACAGTGAGAAGCAGTCTCTTGTAAATGGGGCTCAATATGCCATTAAGAAGTGTGTAAATACAAAGAAAGAGTAGCAGTATAAACAAAAGAAAATCAAAACAGCACTGACATACATGACAAACTAGAGATGCTGGCCAAACTCCATTCCAAGTCCATCTTCAAAGCATTTATGTGTCCTCTGGCCCATTCTTTTAAAATATTTTTTTATTAAGAAAAAATGAGTTGACAAAGAATGCAGAAAAAATTAATTAACTTCTATGGTGCTCATTGTCCATACAAAGCAATATAATACCCTCCTCATTCTACTTTGGTGATACATAATAACAGATTACATTTATATCTCTAGTTCCCTTTCTTAAGATAGTCCAAAAAGTAGCACCATTACTCTTGATATTCTTCCATGGGTCTTCTATTGATCATAAAAGAAAGTCTTGCCATTTTTGACAGTTCAGCTACTTTATCCAGCCATTGACCAATGGAAGGGCTCTCTGACGATTTCCAATTCTTCGCCCAACCTCTGGCCCATTTAATTTTAAAACAGCTGCCAATTCCAAAAAAAGGACAGCCCCTCCATGTCTCTGAGAGGCAACTGCTAAGTCCTTTCTAGATTTACCGTATTTGCTGGCATATAAGACAACTGGGCGTATAAGATGACCCCCCAACATTTTCACTCAAAATATAGAGTTTGTTACATTACATTACAGTACTATGGGCCACTATGGGCAGCTATGTCTATCCCAACTGAAGTGCACCCGGGGTATAGGACGACCCCCCCAATTGGAGGCATGTTTTTTAGGGGGAAAAAGTAGTCTTATACACCAGCAAATACTATATTTTAAAAATGCTACATTTGTGCTGCTTGTTTTCTGTGTATTTACACATATGTTAATGGTACACTGAACATGCATGTTCTGAGGGGCGTGGAGGAGCTGCGGCTCAGCTTGGCAGGCAGAAGGGGACCCCGGCAGTTTGGTGTAGTGGTTAGGAGGGCGGACTTCTGATCTGGCATGCCAGGTTCAATTGTGCACTCCCCCACATGCAGCCAGCTGGGTGACCTTGGGCTCGCCATGGCACTGATAAAACTGTTCTGACTGAGCAGGAATATCAGGGCTCTCTCAGCCTCACCCACCCCACAGGGTGTCTGTTATGGGGAGAGGAAGTGAAAGCGACTGTAAACCTCTTTGAGACTCCTTCAGGTAGACAAAAGCGGCATATATGAACCAACTCTTCTTTTCGGCTTCTTCTCCTTCTCCTTCTTCACTTCAAAGGACCAGGCAGGAGGTGATGGCAAAGAACTCAGGGTTAGGGTCTTACTTACTTGGCAGCTCTCAGGAGTCTTTGGGGGGCACTAAGGTCCACTTTAGGACCACCTGGATCCTCCTGGCATCAGCTTCAGGCTACAAACCTGCCACCCTTCCCGTGATTTTTGTTTGTCTGTTTCAAACTACCTGTGATGCTGGGACTTGTGAGACCTCCAGTAAGGTCACTTTCCTTCCTAAACAGCAGCAAAGCAGGACCCACACTCTGGGTGTGATAGGGGGGGCTTTAATTCATTTGCCTCCCCGTGCCATTTCCCTGCCCTGAAACAGCCCGAGAAGTCCAGGACCACTGCTTGCGAGGAAGAACTGTTAGCATCTTCCTCCAGTGGCTGCTTGGAGCAAATCATGGGAAAATAAATTACACAGAAACCAGCCTGAACAGGAGCCCAAGTGCCGCTCATCTCCTGGGCCCCAGGAACACAGCAGTTTTTTTGTTTTTTTTTACAGAAACACTCAACTGCCTTGAGCCTGATGCAGCTCAGAGTCTGCCTCCTCCACCATCTATTAGGGTCTACCTCATGCCTTATGATCAAGCTGGGATTCCGCAGTCCAAACATCCCTGCAAGAGGCTTCTGTGTGCTACACCTGTGTTGAGCAGGGGGTTGGACTAGATGGCCTGTATGGCCCCTTCCAACTCTATGATTCTATCGCAGTGTTCCCTTCCCCTGCTAAAAGCTCCCATATTCTGGCATTTCACAGCACAGAGGAAGCCTTCTTATGTGGCAGTTTGCTTGGATGCCACTCCCCAGACTTCAGCTTCCTAGTTTTATGCCTGGTCTTCTAATGCAGGAAGGGGGCTGGTTAGAAACTGAACAACTGTTAATGAGTCCAAGACTGGGACTAAAAATGTAACAATACCCTGCCCCTGCTTGCATTTCAGGAGGCTCACACACAGTAGGCTTCCCAGGGAACACGCTGCATGCCCCAAGCCTTTTTGTGGCACCTTCCTCAAGCCACTGTTCCCCAACAGAAGCATTTTACTGACTGCCAACTTGAATCCCCCAGCAAATCAAGACTGATGCTCCCCCACCCCGCACAGGAGACGCTTCGCCCACATACCTGAGCCTTCCAAAACGTACCTTCTTGAACTGCTTCTCACTCTCGCCTCCCTGATCTGTTGCTCTGAATGACGTCTCCCCCGGAGAACCTGGGAAACAAGAGGGGCAAGAAATGCTCAGCCAGGGCAGGAAATACTCCCTGGGACAAAGGCAGCCATGAGACAGCCACCTGTTAGAGTCACTCTACAGACAAGTCTACAAACTCTTTCCCTGCTGCACTGCAGAGTCCACCTAAGAGGACCTTTTGTTGACAAGCCAAATATAAACTGTTTACATCCCACACTCTCACTTCATGGGCTTCCCAAGGTGGCTGAGGAAATTCCCATCAGGAGTGTGCAGAGAGAGGAAGGCATATTGCTGGGCTCCTGAGGGAGGGGGACTCAACAGCTCTGTCCAGCAGAGTTAAGCAGGAGTCACCAAGAACTATCCCTGCGTGTACCTAGTCTGCCCCCCCCCACCACCCTGGGAACTCTTTTTTGTCCTCTGGATTCACAGGCTTAAAACTAAGGGCACTTTACATTATTATTATTATTATTATTATTATTATTATTATTATTATTATTATTATTATTATTATTATTATTATTAACCCACCTCCCCCCAAAGGCTCGAGGTGGGTTACAATTCAGATAAAAACCTAATATATCCTCATAAAAACCGATAAAACTAATACATATAATATAAAAATCCTATAAAACCAAGAATCGCAGCAAAAAAAAACCCCTAAAACCCTAATTGTCACCATCTAAGGGAGGAGGTGGAGAGGGGGCTGATAGAACTCACTACTGCCATTCTATGAGCGGGAGGGGCTGATCTTCCTGGCCACCCAGCCTCAGCCATTGACCTGGCAGGAAAGCTCCGTATTGCAAGCCCCACAGAAGAACACCAAAAGCTCCCAGAGGGCCCGCAGCTCGTTTGGGAGCTCGTTCCACCAGGTCGGGGCCAGGACCGAAAAGGCCCTGGCCCTGGTGGAGGCCAGGCGAGCTTCCCTGGGGCTGGGGACGACCAGTAAATTAGAACCCGCTACTCTCCTAAGAATTCTACCCCCCAAGTTGCAAAGCCTACCACCTTGGCACCTGATGCTTATTTTACAAACTTCAATTTATCATCCTCTCCCTTTCATGCTCATGCATATAATTTATTTTCACACACACACAACACACACACACATTGTATGTATGTGAGGGGACATCACATTGCACACAATGTGGGTAAAAGAATGTCAACAATTTTTTTTAATGCAAATGCCTGACATTCCTAAAATGCAGAGGTATACATGCAGCATGGATTTTATGGCTTTCTGTTTAAACTGAAAGCCATCTGACTTGCCAGATTTGCATCTATAGTGACAGATCCACAAGGTTTCCAAAATTATGAAAAGAAGTACCCTGCCTAATGGATGAATTCTCTCCTCACCTTTCAGTATTTTAAAATGGTAATTGTTTAAAAGGGGAAGGCGTGTTAAAGGGCAGTAAAAAGTGCATTTTACACACCTAACAACAGAAGTAGATCAGAAGCTCCTATGACTTCACTAACCAAATTGTAACCTGTGGAAAACCAGCAAAAAAGGGGAAATAAAAATTATAAATAGAAACAAATGGCAAAGGAAATGAGAGACATTTTTGGTCTCATGCATCACAAGAGCCACAGAGACATGATGGTGAAGCTACAAAATGCAGCATGTCAACAGAGGACAGACAGGGGAATGGAAAATAATTCAGTGCTAAACACAAGGGTGTGTGTGTGGTAGGGGGCCTCCTCTACTTGAAGGACCCGGGGCTCCCCTCCCACTCTAGCCCAAGTGCAATAAGAGTGCCCTGCCGTCTATAGAGAGCACATCAAGCAAAGCTGAAGGTTTAGGTGGTGAGCTGGATTTCCGGCTCCTTGAAGGCATCTGCCACAGTGCTCCTCTGATGCCCTGGGCACCCCTGGTGGGGTAAACATCCACAAGACAAGCTGAACTTCTGGTTGGGGGAAGCCCAGAGAACAGCCTCTCCCAAACCACAAGAGCCTTTTGCCCACCTTGGAGACATGCCTCTTTGCAACGACCTCCATCTAGGTTGGGACCAGGGACCAGTGCCTGACTCGGCATTCAGTTTGCATATCAAGAAACAGGTCAGCAGGTAACTCCCAAAAACAAGGGACATCAACAAGAGAACATCCCTGCTGCCGCCGGTGTGTGTGTGTGTGTGTGTGTGTCTGAGCCAGAAGACTCCCTGGAAGCACAGCTGCCGCTCACTTACCTCTGGTGGAAAGGTTAAGAGGCTGGGAAGCCACAAAACATGCCTGGCAGGCTTCCCACCGTGTATCATCCCCTTATAACTGAAGTTGAAAAATCCCCTCACCAGGTGTGAAGAAGTCCCTCAGGGAGCCAAAGCTCTCTCCGATCTTGTCCAAGTCGGGCAGCAGCTTCATAAGTTCTTCAGACTCAGGAAGAGCTTTGCTGAGTTTGTCTAGGAAAACCGGGGGGGGGGGGGGATATCACAATGGAAATGTTTTTCTTTTGTTAAAGGTAACCATAACTGTGTTGCTTTAGGGGCTCCCCCCTCCCCATTCTTAACCAGTTACATGAGGGCTCCCCTTTCAAAACATAGGCTCTTGTAGATCAGATTTCAAATATTACTATGAAAGTCTTAAATAATATCACACACAGAAGACACATCAAAACCTGCACATTAGAATCAGGGCATCATTTAAAGGGCCAGTGCCAGCTTTCACATACACGTCCCTATTCCCAAGGAGTCAGCTGCTGTGACTCTCAGTTTACAAAGAGGGAATGAGGCTGAGAGTTCCCAGCTGGCTTCAGGGACAGAGTTCACAGTTCAACTCAGGCCTCCTGGGATTCCAAACCCAAACACAACCATCGCAACTGAAAGTTTCCAAGAGCCAGCTTGGTGTAGTAGTTAGGAGTGTGGACTTCTAATCTGGTAAGGTGGGTTTGATCCCCCGCTCCTCCTTCACATGCAGTCAGCTGGGTGACCTTGGGCTCCCCACAGCACTGATAAAGCTGTTCTGACAGAGCAGGAATATCAGGGCTCTCTCAGCCTCATCCACCTCACAGGGTGTCTGTTGTGGGGAGAGGAAAGGGAAGACGAATGGAAGCCACTTTCAGACTCCTTCTGATAGAGGAAAGCGGCATATAAAAACCAAGTCTTCTTCTTCAGTAATCTCAGAGCTGTCACAGCCTCCCCTCCCTCACAGGGTGTCTGTTGTAGGGAAAGGGAAGGGAAGGCGACTGGGTAGAGAAAAATGGCATATAGGAACCAGCTCTTCTTCTTCTTCAGTAATCTCAGGGCTCTCTCAGCCTCCCCTCCCTCACAGGGTGTCTGTTGTGGGGAGAGGAAAGGGAAGGCGACTGGAATCCACTTTGAGACTCCTTTGGGTAGAGAAAAGTGGCATATAAGAACCAACTCTTCTTCTTCTTCAGTAATATCAGGGCTGCCTCAGCCTCCCCTCCCTCACAGGGTGTCTGTTGGGGGGAGAGGAAGGGAAGGCGAATGTAAGCCGCTTTGAGACTCCTTTGGGTAGAGAAAAGTGGCCTATAATAACCAACTTCTTCTGGCTGCTTCTCCAAAACCCAGATTTGTTTCAGAGTGGACAGAGATGAACCACCCTATATTGATTTGCAGATGCTTCTCACATAAATCAGAATTTTAAAAGTTTGGTGGTGGTGAGACTGGGCCTTGGACAACCAGGGAAGATTCCTGGGTAGAATGATAAACTGATGGGTGGGCTATAAATTGATTAATTAAATACTTAAATAATGGATAGTTTTAATCCCCACCCTGCCATGGAATCTTGCCAGGTTACCTTGAGTCAGCCTCCCCCCTCCCCTTCTCTCTCTCTGCCTAACCTACCTTACAGGGTTATTCTGAGGACAAAATGGAAGATAGGAGAACAATGTAAACCACTTTGGGTCATCATTGGGGAGAAAAGTGAAGTAAAAAAATGTAATTTAAAAAATTAATATATCCTGACCCATGAGGTCCCTTCCAACTCTATGATTCTATGATTCCTGTATCCAAGCTGTGCATTATCTCAGCATTAGAAGGGAAATAAGAATCCAGAACCAACCGAAATCAATGTATTCGTCAAGTTCCCATATGAAGTCGGGCACAATCCACTTGTACTCGCTGAGGTCAGGAATCATGTCCTTCCACTGGTCGAATGTCTAAGAGAAAGGCCAGGAAAACATTATCACTGAGGTTTACGGTGCAGAAGGAAAAATCAGCAATCAGCATCCTTTCCACCTTCCTCAGGCTTTGCCACAAAAGACCTGCACAATTCAACCCAATCAAAGTTATTTATTTATTTATTTATCATACTTCTATACCGCCCTCCCCGGAGGCTCAGGGCGGTTTACATTATAACAGAGAACAATACATAAAACAGTCTGTAGAACATGTATAACTGATAACTAATAATTGTAACCAAATAACAACACAGTATAACAGTAAACAATATAGTAATACAAACAGGTCCAGGGCTTATTGATGGGATTCTGAGGGGGGGGAGCAGGGGCCCTTGGTCGCTGATTGATTACGTCTGGTCTCGGCCAAATGCCTGGTGGAGGAGCTCATTTTGCAGGCCCTGCGGAACTGTTTAAGCTCCGTCAGGGCCCTGATCTCCTCCGGGAGCTCGTTCCACCAGGTGGGGGCCAGAACAGCGAATGCTCTGGCCCTGGTCGAGACCAGGCAAACTTCTTTAGGGCCAGGGATCCTTAGCTGATTGGAGGCAGTAGAGCGCAGAGCTCTTTTGGGGGCATAGGCGGGGAGGCAGTCCCTCAGGTACACTGGGCCCTGACCACGTATGGCCTTGAAGGTAATTACCAGAACCTTTAGTCTGATCCGGAATTCAACTGGTAACCATTGCAGCTGATGGAGAATAGGCCGGATATGAGACCTCCACGGTGTTGCTGTGAGGATCCTGGCTGCTGCATTTTGAACTAGTTGTAGTTTCCGGGTCAGGGCTAAGGGCAGGCCTGCGTAGAGCGAGTTACAAAAGTCCAGTCTAGAGGTGACCGTCGCATGGATCACTGTGGCTAGGTGTTCCGGGGCCAGGTAGGGCGCTAGTAGTTTGGCTTGGCGGAGATGGTAGAATGCCAGCCGCGCTACCTTTGTGATCTGGGCCTCCATTGTGAGGGAGGCGTCCAGAATCACGCCTAGGTTCCTGGCGGAGTGAGCCGTAGAGAGCTGCACGCCATCCAGGGTGGGCAGGCACGCTTCCTCGCAAGGACCCTTCCTACCTAGCCACAGGACCTCCGTCTTTGAAGGATTGAGCTTCAGACGACTCTGCTTGAGCCATCTCGTCACTGCTTCCAGGCAGCTGGCTAATGCTTTTGGGGAGAGTCAGGGCGGCCATCCATCAGGAGGAAGAGCTGGGTGTCATCTGCATATTGATGGCAACCCAGCCCAAACTTCCGTACCAGTTGTGCGAGAGGGCGCATGAAGATGTTGAATAGGATAGGAGAGAGGACTGCTCCTTGTGGGACTCCACAAGTAAGTTGCTGGCGGTCTGATGTTTTCTCTCCTATTGCAACCCTCTGTCCACGATCCTGGAGGAAGGAGATCAGCCATTGAAGGGCTGTCCCTCGTATTCCAGCATCGATGAGGCAGCGAGCTAAAAGCTCATGATCGACTGTGGCGAACGCTGCTGAGAGGTCTAATAATATCAGCAGTGCCGACCCGCCTCGATCCAACTGGCGACGGAGGTCGTCCGTCAGGGCGACTAGCACTGTCTCTACCCCATGGCCAGGCCGGAAGCCTGACTGGGATGGGTCTAGGACCGAAGCTTCTTCCAGGTATTCCGTCAGTTGGTTTGCGACTGCCCTTTCTATCATCTTGCCCAGAAACGCTAAGTGTGAAACGGGCCTGTAGTTGTTATGCCCAGGTGTCAATGGCATCAGGAAGGTGCTTGTCCATAGAGATCACAGCTTTGTGAGTTCAAGCCTAGCTGTGGGTCTTAATTTTAATGGGTTTAAATTATGTGTACAATGATATCGGCCAAATATCAGAATTTTGTTTCCAGTCAGAGTAGTTCATCACTGAATGGGCTACCTCAGGAGGTGGGGAGCTCCCCCTAATTGGTGGTCTTCAAGCAGAGGCTGGACAGATCCTTATCCTGGATTCTTTAAGCTGATTCTGCATTGAGCAGGGGGTGGGACTAGATGGCCTCTATGGCTCCTTCCCCCTATGATTCTATAATGAGTTGTCAACTACTTGTTTTTTTCAAATTGCCTTTCAGACATGGACTTGCATGCACAAAACAGAGATGAAAGAAGCACAGACACCACCAGAGTCTGGCATCAAAGATACTTGGGGTGCAATTCTAGTTCACCTCGTTGAAGGGAATCCTGGATAATGGTAACGAGCTGGAACTTCTGGCTGCCAGACAATCGCATGGCTTCCTGGGCATACGATACACATGGGAACAGTCACTCAAACAGTCCTTCTCGGGACCACTTGATAAGGTATATAGAGCAGCTACATTGGTTACTGGTAAGAATTCTGGAGGAGGTTCAAAGTTTGGCACTGATCTTTAAGGTTCCTACACAGCCTGGGCCCTGCATATTCGAGGGTCTACCTCTTCCAATATATTCCCCCGGAGAGCACTGCACTCTGATACTGGTGCATCTGCTAACACCAACCAGTTGGTAAGCTCTGGCCCCCAAGACCAGAGCCAGGACTATGGTGGTCTGAAACTATACAGGCCTCCCCCCTCGTTCTCGTTTCCCCCATATCTTTATACCATCACTTCAGTAAGCTGGCGGAGAGTGCTTAGGGACGGTGAGGGAAGAGGGACTGGCTTAATTTTTAAATTGATTTTTACTATTGTGTTATTTAATTTCATTATTGCAAACTGCCCCAAGCTCAAGGGGCAATATGGAAATTAAATAAACTGCATTGGAGCCTGCGAACAAAGATCCTTGACTTGGGATCATTCAGGGCTCCCAGGGCCAAGGCTGATCTCATGGAGACAAACGTAATTTGCATTTGGCGGGCAGCAGCTTCATGGAAGCATAAGGGTTGGAAGGGGCCATACAGGCCACCTAGTCCAGCTTCCTGCTCAATGAAAGATCAGCCCAGAGCATCGCTGACAAACGTTCATCCAGCTGCTGCTTGAAGGCTGCCCGTGGGGGGGGGGGGAGCTCCTCCCTAGACAGCCCATTCCAGGGTTAGAAAGCTTCAGGAGACAGCCCTGGAATGTCTGCATTTTGGGAAGCCAAATCACTTCCCCCAATCTGTCCTCTTCAAACCCTTTGCAACAACAGGGGACTGAACCAGTCTGCATGGCTGGTCTGTTACTTTGCTTTGTACATCTGATACTGAAGTGCATCCTGACAAAAGAGCTCCTACTTTGGTGAGGGCCATCAGCCTATACAGTACTGCCTGGCACCCACCAAATGCATGTAGACCTCAATGGGAAGGTTCCCAAGCAAGACAGATGGCCTTTAGCACACGTACACATACCCTGCTAATCCTCCGCACATGGCAGTCGCAAGGACATTATGTTGGGAGAGTGAGGCTGGCCTTCACAGCTTATAGCGCTCTCCCTGTGTTTTTAGCTCATCCATTGAACTGCCATTTATGCCTCAAACATTTCTATTTTGAGAAAGATACAAACATCTGCATTTTGCTGTCCTGTAGCATAGGGAACACTCTTTTCCTGTCTGTCCCTGTTGACATCACTCTCAGAAGTGCTTTTGGTAGGAGAAGCAAGGCCCAGACCCATTTATTATTATTATTATTTAAATTTATTTCCCGCCACTGCCAGGAACTGGCTTGTGGTGGGGTATAAGTAGTCCATATTAAAAACCCCAAAAAAACCCATTAAAACAATAAAAGGTAAAAGGTAAAGGTATCCCCTGTGCAAGCACCGGGTCATGTCTGACCCTTGGGGTGACGCCTTCTAGCGTTTTCATGGCAGACTCAATACGGGGTGGTTTGCCAGTGCCTTCCCCAGTCATGACCGTTTACCCCCCAGCAAGCTGGGTACTCATTTTACCGACCTCGGAAGGATGGAAGGCTGAGTCAACCATGAGCTGGCTGCTGGGATCGAACTCCCAGCCTTATGGGCAAAGCTTTCAGACGGCTGCCTTACCACTCTGCACCACAAGAGGCTCATATTAAAACAATACACAAACATGAAAAGATTATATAGCAAGAAACCAAGAACAAGGTGGTGTAATGCGGCCTCCCATCCACCCAATAACATCGTAAGATCTAACAAAGGAAGTGGGAAAAGGGGGCCATAGATGACCCATGGCATAGCGGCTGCCTAGCACAGAAGGGGGGAAGGCATCAGATCTTCCTCATCACCCTGGCCTCAACCATAAACCTGGCCGAAGAGCCCCGTCTTGCAGGCCCTGTGGAATGCCAAAAGCTTCCATAGCTCTCCCAGGAGCTCTTTCCACCAGGTGGGGGCCAAGACCAAAAAGGCCCTGGCCCTGGTCGAGGCCAAGTGTGCTTATCTGGGGCTGGGAATGACCAACAACTTGGTACCCACAGAGCATAAAGCTCTGTGGAGGGCATAGGGCAACAGGCGGCTTCTCAGGTATGCGGGTCCCAGACTGCAAAGGACCTAAAACCAAAACCTTGAACCAGATCTGGGCAACAACCGGCAACCACTGCAGCTGCCTCAGCACAGGCTGGATATGGTTTCTGTGAGGACCCTAGTAGCTGTGTTCTGTACCAGCTGCAATTTCCAGAAAAAGGACAAGGTCAGGCCCGTGTAGAGCGAGTTAAAGAAATCTATTCTGGAGGTGACCGTTAAATGGATCACTGTAGCCAGGTGTTCAGAAGACAGGTAGATGGAAGAATGTCTGGAAAGCTCCAGAGTTAGCGAGACATCAATGGTCACCTCCAAATTTTGACCTAGGGTGCAGTTGTAAGTCCCTGCCAGGATGGGCAAGCGCACTTCCTGACCCGCCCTCCTATTTCCCAGCCACAGAACCTCCGTCTTGAAGGGGTTTGAGTTTCGGACAAATCTGGAGAGGCCCCCCCTGCATAGCCCAGGATGCAGAACATGGCAGTGCCACACAGCATCCCCACTGAGAAGGAGAGTTAGTTCTTATATGCCGCTTTTCCCTACCTGAAGGAGGATCAAAGCGGCTTACAGTTGCCTTCCCATTCCTCTCCCCACAACAGATAACCTGTGGGGTGGGTGGCATGCCAGATTAGAAGTCCACACGCCTAACCACTACATTAAACTGGCTACACCATACAGCATTGTCCCCATTTCTACACTCTACCACCAAGAAAGGAAGGAAAAGCTCTGAGGGTAGCAGCGGGAACATCAAGCTGCTGGGGAAGCAACCAAAACAGAAATGCAGTTCACTCCTTCCATCATGAAAAGCTCTTGCCTCTGATGGCAGAGAGAGGTGGCTGGGGCACTGAGGGCAACCCCCACATTACCTGACACTGTAGATTATTTTACATATTTTTTCATATTATACATGTGTATATACCTTGACTTTCATATCATTGATTCTAAGGGGGGATTGCAAGAAGTTGTTTTTGTGATTCCCAAAATGTCCTTAATTTCTCAAAGGAAAAAAGTCATTTGTGGAACGAGTGAAACACTTTTTTTAAATGAGTTTTTTTCTCATTCTAAAGACAAAACATTTCACAGGGTTTACTTCAGTGTTCCTTCATACCTTCCAACTCTTCCACTGGGAAAAAATCCCTGTAAAATATACTGAATAATGTATTTTCTTCTATTTTTTCCCCATTCCCCCAATCCCAACCCTTAACATCTCTAGGCAGAGTAGTTGCTACTGCAGCCCCAAGTACCTTTTTGGCAGTATAGCCACCGCCTACAGCAGATCCCAACACGATGTAGCGAAGCTTTAGCAGCCTTGAAGCCACCCTAGCTAGCCAAAAGTTCCTGTGAGGTTGGAAGCCGTACTTCACGTGCAGCTTGGACTTGTGTAAGGGAAGACGGCTGAAAGTGGAGAATTGCTGAACTGACGTTCGTAATGAAAACCTTTGATACTTAGAGAGTGAGTAGGTGGAATGATGAACACTTCGGGAAACAAGACGCAGTTTCAGCAATGGTGACCTCCCTCTTGTTCCACGGGTGCCGCTGGTTACGTTTCGACAGAGAACGCTGAAACAGAAAACAGGCAGGCTGTTACCCCATCAAGCCCAGCTTAGCATCATCCTGGCCTTACTGTGGATCCCATTTTGTGCAAGGCCATAAATAAAAATGGACTTACATTGGTCATCAGCATTCCACCGTAAATAGTCATAACCATCCACCCAACAATTGGCTGCTGATTTCTAAATAACAGCACACTGAAAGCAGGGCTGAATCACAGCCCCCCCCCCCCTCTCAGAGATGATCATGGCATTGGTGAACACGGCTTCACTGCCCACAACCCTTTCATGTGGCCAGGTTTGGGGTCATCAGTTGCTGGGAATCAGGGAAGATGGCAGGTAGGGTGCTTCCTAATGCACAGTGCCATATGGAAAAGAACTGGATGGGAAATCAACCCAACTATCCAGGAACAGGGCGTGTTGTCACTGCAATGTGACCTTTGCTACCCTTTCTCCTTTGAAGGGCAGCCGCAATATGCGAGGCCCCAGACAGGCAAGAATACAGTGCCCAAGAGACCTGACATGCAGGCAGCCCTTGTGTGCTAGAGAACCAAAAAGTGTGGTGGGTCACATGACACAGAGCATGGGACCAAGGGGGCAAAAATTAAAGGACCTCCCCTTAGGCGCCTTAACGCACAGCAGGACCCTCTGAGGCAGCGCCTATAATGAACGGCAACAACTGCAGGGAGGGTTTGGAGTGAGCGAGACGCTTTTTACGACGAGGCTTTGCTCCCTCTAAGGAAAAAGCATTTGGGCTTCAGGGGCTCCAGCGCCGGGGAGGGGCCCAGTCGCCACGGCCTTCCTCGGGCAGCACGGAGGGGGAGGGGGAGGGGGAGGGGGAGGGGGAGGGGGGGCAGCCCAGGGCGGGACCCCGGCCACAGGCCTCGGCGCGGGGGGGGGGGGGAGCGGGGCGGCTGCAGGACGGGGGTGGGGGTGGGGGCGGGGGTCCCGCCGTTGGAAGAGGCCCCTCCTCCCTGACTCGGAGAGCTGCCTCCAGACCCCCGCCCCTCCCGGCTGGGCCTCGCGACGGATGACGCCGAGCAGCGGGCGGGCGGGGGGGAGGGGAACCACCCCCGCCGCCTCCCCCCCCCCCACTGACCAGGTCACCGCCGCCGCCCGGGCCCGCCACATCGCGCCGCCGGCTGGGGGGGGGAGGAGGAGGAGGGGGCGCCGCGGTTCCCTCGCTGGCTGGCTGGCTGGCCCGCCCCGCCCCTTCCTGCCTTCCTCTCTCCCCTCAGCCGCGCCGGGGACGGGCGGGCCGGTCCTTCCGCCAAAGGCCGCCGGGCGGCTCCCGGGGACGCGGCGCGGAAGTTCCGGGCAGGGGGGGAGGGAGGGAGGGCGGGAGCCACCTCCAGGGCGGGGGAGACGGGAGGCAGTCGCCAGCAGAGCTCCCGGGGGGGGGGAGAGTCTAGGAGCGCCCACTTCACATCTGGCTAGCCCAGCCCGATCCCCCGAGGCTCCCCCACAGGCAGCCGGCTGTTCTCGCAGAGCTTTCTCAGCCCCTATTGGATGCCGCTTGGAGACGCCTTCGGGGAGAGAAAAGCGGCCTATAAGAACCACCTCTTCTTCTTCTTCCTCAGTAATCTCAGGGCTCTCTCAGCCTCACCCACCCCCCTCAGGGTGTCTGTTGTGGGGAGAGGAAAGGGAAGGCAGTTGGAAGCTGCTTGGAGACCCCCCTTATTGTAGAGAAAAGCGGCATATAAGAACCAGCTCTTCTTCTGGATACATGATGGATGGAAAAAGAGGGGAAATACAGTGCCCTGAGGGGAAAAAGGCAGGAAAAACAGGGGCCTCTGAGGGGAGAAAAAGGCGGGAACAGAACGTGCCCGTGAGGGCAGCTGAGAGAGTGCTAAAAGAACGCCACGTGACAGAGGAGTGGGGAATCCAACCTGGCCCTCCAGATCAGAGGCTGCTGCTATTAATCATGACACCCCTGATTAAAAATCCCAACTTATTTTTCATTATCCAAAGAGGTTCCTGATGTAGAATGACATAGAATCATAGAATGATGGAGTTGGAAGGGACCTCCTGGGTCATCTAGTCCAACCCTCTGTGTCCAATGCAGGACACTCACGACCCTCTCGCTCCTCCACTGTCTCCTGCCACCCCCTTGAGCCTTCCCAGAATCAGCCTCTCCGTCAGATCCAATCTCTGTTTAAAAATCTCCAAAGAAGGAGAACCCACCACCTCCCGAGGAAGCCTGTTCCACTGAGAAACCGCCCTGACTGTCAGGAACTTCTTCCTTGATGTTTAGATGGAATTTCTTTTGAATTAATTTCATCCCATTCGTTCTGGTCTGTCCCTCTGGGGCAAGAGAGAACAACTCTGCTCCATCCTCCATATGGCAGCCTTTTAAATACTTGAAGATGGTTATCAAATCCCCTCTCAGTCGTCTCCTCTCCAGGCTAAACAGACCAAGCTCCCCCAACCTTTCCTCCTATGTCTTGGTCTCCTAACCCCTCACCATCTTTGTTGCCCTCCTCTGGACACGTTCCAGTTTGTCAACATCTCTCTTCAATTGGGGTGCCCAAAACTGAACACAGTTCTCCCAGTGACACCGAACTGGAGCAGAGTAAAGCAGTACCATCACCATCACCCTGTGCACAAAAGTTTAATTTGGGTGTTCTCAGCAGTCCACAGTTTGGGAATAAGGATCTCATATGTCAAATCCAACTGCAGGAATTAAAGGTCTTAGCTGATATATCATGAATAGTGGTAAATAGGTATTTAGGAGGATTTTATTGTATGTTGAGAATGTCAAAATATTTGGAAATGTTATGGAACATTTTGTGAACTGCCACGAACCAGCTTGCTGGGAGTGGTGGTATATAAATATCTTTAAACCACTCAGGGAGCGGTATAAATAATTGGTTAAGGGCTAAGTGAGCAGAGAGTTGGCAGGGCTCTCACCAGGACAGACAAGAGTTCCAGCTAGACTCAACAGCATGAGTACAAAGGAAGTCCTTCCCCCCCCCCCCCGGGCCCAGAAGCTTCTAGGCCTGGCAGAAAGGCCACCCTACTATCTCTATACTTTCCTAAACCTCTCCCCATCCCTTCTGCCAAAAAACCTACAATACCCCTGCCACAAACCCACTACCAGGGAAGACACTATCCTAACCCATCCCATCCACTCTTTCTAGAGCCTGTTGTATTTACAAGTACAATGGGCTTTAAATCTAGTCTAATAAATAAAAGGAAGGAAGGAAAGGAAGGAAGAGAAAAGACCCAAGAACCCCAAGAGAAAGGACTCTCCTGGGGCAGGGGCATGTGCCTGCATATTCTGAGGAGTCCAATAAAGAGGTTGTAGGGGGGGATTTCCTCAAGACACCCATGGCTGCTACTTTGTCTGCTTATTTCATCACAACATTCCTTCCATTTAATCCCTTTGTCCTTGCTCAGTCCTCAGGGCAGTCCCCGCCTCCAGTTCAGATTTTGTGTAGCCAGAGAAACAGGTCCGGACAGAGCCTGCCTTGTGTAGGGCTCAACCCCAGCAGCAGAGTTGGTGGCATCAATGCTCAGATCTCTGCCCCTCAAAAGGCATTCAGCATCAAACGTCCTTACAAAACGCAGCACGGTTACTCTCATTTGGCCTCATTGTTCAGAAGGAGTTGCTCCCACTCAGGAAACAATATATCTTGTATGCAGTTTCTCAGGTTAAAAATCACTGAGTACTTTGGTTGTTTGGCTATTAAGCAGCCAATTGAAGCCAAGATTACTGAAGAGAAGCTGTCCCCGCACATCGGAGGGCTGGGGGGAGTAGGAGGGGTGTTTGCTGGCTGGTTGTGTTTACTCTGCCAAGACCAAAGATCTGACTCAGAGAAAGGCAGCTTCATTTTAAAGAGGGCCCTGGCTCAGCTCTACTTGCCATGCAGGAAGTCCCAAGTTCAACTTCATTCCCCAGCAGCCTCTCCAGTTAAAAGATCTGGCGGGAGGTGATGGGAAAGACATCTGCCAGAGACCCTGGGGCGCCACTGCCAGTCTGAATATAGACTGATTTAGGGAGGGACTGTGGCTAGGTGGCACAGCCTGTGCTTCGCATGCAGAGAGTCCCAAATTCAGTCCCCAGCATCTCCAGTTAAAGGACCAGGCAGGTGGTGAGGAGACAGACCTCTGTCGGAGACCCTGGAGAGCAGCCACCAAATTGGATAGACAAGCCTGATCTGGATGTCCCAGTCATCTTCTGCTGGCCTGCAAAAGATAGAATAGTAGAACAGAAACACTATAGGAGAACGCAAAAGCAATGATGATGTTATCCGTTCACTCGCGTCTGACCCTCGGCGATTCTATAGGAAAGTTTTCGCCATACATTTCTGTCAATGACTGCTTCTTTTAGTTGGTTCATGGTCATCCCTGTGTCGGCTTTGATCGTGTCAAGCCAGCGGATCCTTTGGCGACCACGTTGCCTTTTGCCTCTGACCGTGCCGAGCATTCATGATTTTTCTAACGATGTGTCCAAAGTAAGCGAGCTTTAGCCGTAATATCTTGCCTTCTAATGACATAGTTGGTTTGCTCCTCTCTAAAACTGTCTTGTTGGTAACTTTGGCTGTCCAGGGTATTTGCAGCATTCGCAAAAGCAATACAGCAAAGCAAAAGAAACAACGAAATCGTGTGGCCAAGAGATTATGCCTGTGGGAGCACAATAAAGAAAGGGTAAGTAAAAAGTTTTTATTATGTTAACAGATTGTCATTATCCTTAGAAAAATTACTCCATAGGAAATAATCCACAGTCAAGTATGCCTCCTTTAAGCAATGCTGAAAGCTGAACAAGGTTTCAAAAAGATTTCTTTAGCAGCAAAGTTAAGGAATAACAAATAAGGTATTCAATCAATATAATATAATATTTATAAAATGCGGTTTTGTAATCTTTTGATGCTTTATTGAAAGTTGTTTTGATGTTATAGTCTGTATAATGTTCTATGTAAGTTACATAAAGTTCAGTGTAAACTGCCCAGAGCTGCAAAGAAATGGGCAGTATAGTAATTTAAATAAATAAATAAATATAAACGATACAAAATACAAATCCCAAATTACAATTCCCAAAAAGGGACAAAGTCAAGGTGAAACTTGCCCTAAGAGGCATAGAAAACAGCTCTAGCAAGGAACCAAGCTCAAAGTGGTTGTTTTAACTTTTCTTGCTCTAATCAAAAAATGAAAGGAAATCATTTTTATTTATTAGATTTCTATACCGCCCATTTCTTTGCAGCTCTGAGCGGTTTACACTGAACATTATATAACTTCAAAATAGCATAATATTATATGTTTCCAGGACTTCCTGAGCGATCAGACTGAGGTGCTGCTGCCCATTAGTGCATCTGTTGTCTAAATCATTCCTATTTCATCAGGGAGACAAAACTAAATAGAATCATAGAAACATAGAGTTGGAAGGGGCCATACAGGCCATCTAGTCCAACCCCCTGCTCAACACAGTGGCCAATTTTTATCCCGGACTGGTTCCACCCTAACTCCTCCCCAGGAGCCCTTATCCTTTTATTTAATCCGCTCTGCAGGAGCGGTTTAAAGATTAAAGATTCTGTGATTCTAAACGTTGCAGTTTCCACAAGGAAAATCCCCAAAAGGGCCACTAGATGGAGCTCCCTTATTGTTCAAGTCTGCTCTGACCAACTACTGCCTGCAAGAGGGAGTGCATTGGAATCTGGAGTGTGTGTAAATTGTCAGCCTGGAAGATTTTCAGCCATGTTCCAATGTTTATAAATTAAAGATTTGATTCTGGTGGACATGAGGGAGAAAAGTCCCACATTCATTCCATACATTTCTAGTTAAAGGACCAGGCAGGAGGCAATGGGAAAGACCTGCTTCAGGCAGAACCTCTCTCTGCTTAAGACCCTGGAGGGATGCTGCCACTTGGAGCAGAATATGCAGGCAACCTCCTGTCTTAAACTGGGGGATTCTGTGAGCCTAAGTCCTGCCTCACCAGCCTTTGGGCATTCGTTGGGTCGGACTAACAAGCATGTGGATCAGGCTGCTCCAGTTGGCATTGGCTACTTGGACTCCCAGAAGGCTTTAGGTTAAACCCCTCATCAAAAACACCCAAAATAACTGGGGGAGTCCCAGAATAATGGCAGGAAGCAGAGAGTGACTGTTTGGGGTGGGGGGAGGAGGAGGAGGGAATTGGAGCCAACCAAGAGGGTGGAGGCTGAGGGGGGGCACCTACTCAAATAACTTTTCTTCGTAATAGATTCTAATGAGTAGCTGTGTTGGTCTGAAGTAGCACAATAAAATCAGAATCCTGTAGCACCTTTAAGACCAACAAAGATTTATTCAAGGTGTGAGCTTTTGAGTGTAAGCACTCTTCATCAGACTAAGAACTAATGTCCCTTTGGCCAGATCAGCAGGTGCTGAGTCCCAATGATCTTTCTGCATATTAGTAGCGGTGGGTGTAGATTCCAGGAGGGCAAAGAAAGATTGACTGGGGGGGGGGATGGGGGGGTTGGAAGTCCAGAAATTTGACACTGTTTTCTCTTTGTTCGAATGCAGCACAGTTTAGAGTAGTGAACAAAATCAGGCCGAGGACAGCTAAAGGGGAGAGGCCAAGCTCAAAAGAAGTTATTCTTCTGTGATGGAACAGAGTCTGAATCCAGGGGCACCTCTATGACCAACAAAGTTTTATTCAAGGTGTGAGCCTACGTGTGTGGGCACACTTCCTCAGACAATGAAATGGAAATCACTAGACTACATATATGAAGAGAGAGTAAATTAGCAGTGAATGAGTAAACAGTCAACAAATGTGCAGTAGAATTAAAATGTTTAGCCAATTCAAGATCCTTGCTAGAATAACAAGCTGCATTTATTAGGTTATCAGACTGATAACTCAAATTGTGTTCCGCTACTTCAGACCAACATGGCTAACCACATGAATCGTTCTTCTGTGATGTGCGCTATTGATCAATGGGATCAGTGGCATAAGAGATTTTAATCAGTCTCTGCTTTCTTGGAAGGGAGACCACCAAGGGAGGCTCTGCAGAAGAGAGCAAACCACCTCTGCTTCTCCCTTGCCTGGAAAGCCCCTCACTGGGGTCGCCATAAGTCAGAAGCTAAGCAGGGCTGGTACATGGAAGGGAAACCACCAGGGAAGGCAAGGGCAGACCAGCTCCGCTTCTTCCTTGCCCTGAAAGTCTCTTGCTAGGGTCACCGAAGTGGACTTGATGGCAGAGAAAAGATTGTTTCACCTGCACCATGGCTTTACAAGGTTTGTTTGACTGCTTGAAATGCTGCTTTTCTTGCTATAAGACACCATACTCCACTGCAAGGGGGCGGGATGCCACTCTCCTGGTGGTGCAAGGGGCAGGGGAACATTCACAGACTGAGTTGAAACAAAGAAAAGGAGCCAGACAGACCTGGGGTAAAGGGGCCTCATCGTTTAAGTAAAAATGATGGGCCGATCTTATTAATGTTAACATAAAAACAGATGGTTCTTGTGAATGTGGGAAGGTTTATACAACTTCTTAGTGAATCATGATTTTTAACTTTTCATTAAGAAAACAAAGAATCAGAATCATGGAGTTGGAAGGTATCTCCAAGGTCATTTAGTCCAACCTCTCGCAAAATGCAGGGAATTCACAACTACCTGCCCACCCACAGTGACCCCAATTCCATGCCCAAACAATCCCCCCCCCAAAAAAACCAGAATCCCTGGCCAGTCTGGCCTGGAAGAAATTTGCTTTGTAATCTCAAATCAAACTGCCCTGAGCTGTATAGAAGGGCAGTATACAAACCTAATAAACAAATAAATGAATAAAGTGGTGATCACTTGACTCACTGGATTGAGTTAAGACATTCATTGCATTCTTTCTGTTTTGAAATACTGATTATCTCTGCCTCCCTTTCAGCACTGAAACCTGAGACCAGCACAGGAGGCAAAGGAAGCAGCTAGCTTCCCTCCCTTGTCTTGAGGGGATGGAGAGTGGGAAAAGGCTGAGAATGGAGCAACTTACCAGCAACAGGACCTTTCAGAATATCCAGCACCTCTTCCACTCAGCAAGCAGTAGCAGGAGGAAAAAAAAGAGGACAGATAAGCCCTCATTTGAGTTTGACCTTCATTAGAAGAGTGCTCTCACCCTATTGGCAGCATACCCCTAGGAAGGACTAATCAGGTAGGGAGTGCATTGTCTGCATGCAATTTGAACTAATTGGCCTTCATTGGCAGATTGCAGTTTGAACTAATTGGCACTCATTGGCAAATTGCAATTTTCACTGATTGGCCCTCATTGGCAGAGTGGTAGCTCCCTATTGGCAACACACCCCCAGGAAGAACCAATCAGATATTGACTGCATTGTCTGCATGCAATTTGAACTAATTGGCCTTCATTGGCAGATTGCAGTTTGAATTAATTGGCACTCATTGGCAGATTGCAATTTGCACTGATTGGCCCTCATTGGCAGAGTCGTAGCTCCCTATTGGCAGCACACCCCCGACAAAGGGCCAATCAGGTACGAAGACTGCATGATGTGTATATAGTGAAGTGATCAGTGATTGGAGAGGCTTGAAAGAGATTTCCTGAGAGGAAGCCATGCAGCTGGTCTCCTGATGCTGTAATTCTCCTTGCAGCTTCTGCTGTCAAGTCTCAGCCTTTGCACTGCTATGTGACAGTAGTATGATTTTGTTTGGGAGTGATTGGAAGAGGAAGACAAGCTGGTTTTTGTATGCTGCTTTTCTCTACCCAAAGGATCAAAGGGGCTTACATTTGCCTTCCCTTTCCTCTCCCCACAACAGACACTCTGTGAGGTGGGTGTGGCTGAGAAAGACCTGATACTACTGAAGAAGAAGAAGAGTTGGCTCTCTTTCCCCAGAGGGACGGACCAGAACCAATGGGATAGCCATCTGATGGAGAAGCTGATTCTGTGAAGGCTCAATGGGGTGGCAGGTTATAGTGGATGGGCGAGAGGATTGTGAGTGTCCTGCATGGTGCAGGGGGGTTGGATTAGATGAGTTCTATGAGTCTGTGACTTTGAGTGCACTGGATCCCAGCCCCACCTGGATCCTTTGGTTGTTTCGGTCTCCAGGTGGCAGCTGGAGATTTCCTGGTACTCTGTTTTGGAAAGTTGGCTCTGTGGCATTAGACGCACTGAATCCCCCCGCCGCCACCTCCGTAGGCTCCACCCTCCAAATCTCCAGTCCTTTCCCAAACCAGGGCTGGCAACTGCAGGTAACGCCTCAGTTCCATTGAGGGGCTTTGGGCGTGGCAGAGCATGGAGGGAGGGGGCAGCCAATGCCCAGTGTAGGATGCCCATGGACCCTGGGCAGTCTGTGACACAGAGGTCACTCCACTTAGGGTCACCGTGGCCCTTCTTGTTCATCAGCCTATACAGAAGACGACAACGTCAGTTATAAACTTCATGGGTTTCCAGTGAAGGTTGAGAAACACAGCTGGAGGGCAAGGAAAAGAAGGAGAAAAGATCTCTGGAATGGATCTGGCCATGCCTTTCCTGCTAGGGCCCCCAGGAGCCAATGGTAAGTCTGTGTGGTGAGGGGGGGAGAAAGAGAGTCACTGACTGATTCTTGAGCCTTGTCCAGTTTTGTAGAGTCCTTACAAGAATCTCGCACAGATGCATGCAGGTGCGCCTGTCCGTGCGGTGAAGCCATACCTGTTTTTCTGCTTCTGTTAGGCACCACAAGGAGCCAAGCCATAAACCCTCCCGGTGAAGCCTGCCCAGCTCTGGCCCCCTCCCAGGGCTCCTTGCCAGCAGAAGAACTTGGCAGAGCGGCCGCTTTTGCGCTGGCAGTGGGAGAGGGAGCCCAAGAAGCCAGGCAGAAGGTGCATCCTACCTGGAGCCACGGGGAGGAGCTGTGTGTCGGCAGCCTCAGCCCAGAGGGTGGGTCCTGCGTTGGCTTCTGGGCGTACAAGGGGAGCCCTGCTTGCAGTGAGAGCCACTTGGACCTTCTGGGAAGGCTAAAGCACTCACCTGGGCTACCGTCTATGGGAGGGAAACATGGCGAGAATCACCAGGCACTGCTCAGTGAGGGCGAGGAGGCTGAAATGGTGAGTTCTCCCCTCTCCCCACCCTCAACGGTGACCTTTCAGGTGAAGGGAGAACCAGCTGCATTCCGAGTGTCCTCCCAGGACGAGCCAGAAGCCCCTGGGAGCTTTGAAAGGACAGTCTGGAATGGGGGGGGGGTGAACACCCAAGTGGCCCGGAGGAGCCAAAAGGGAGCATTTGAAGGGAACCAGCCAACTCTGCTCACACTTCTCTTGTGCACTGCGACGCCCCTCCAGCCTGGAGAATCATTCACTGCCCGTGTTGCTTCAGGAATGTGCCCTGTACGTGCCAGGGGGCAGCCTGTCTCTGCAGGGGGCTTCCTCTGCTGGGGGGGGCCCAGGGTGAACTGAAGCTGTGCTGAATGTCCCAGTGGCACAGATGTTGGCACCAGCTGCAAGCCCAGTGCAATCCCCCTGCTTCCGGAAGGGGCACCCCCCCCAGACGCTTGGCACAGCCTCAGCTCACCCTGGGCCCCGGGCAGAGGAACCCCCCCCTGAGCTGGTCAGCTGTCAGAGGCATTGCAGGGCTCCCCTGTGCTTTGGGAACAGGAAGGGGTCACTGGGTCGGCAGGCCTGGCTCTGGATTATGGGGCTGGGCAAACCAAGCCCCTTGGGGTCTCCAACCAGGAAAGGGACCTTGGAGCCGTGAAGTGGCCGACTCCGAGTGCAGCCAGGATGTGACAGAAAACGATGGACTTGCGCTTCTTGGGAAAGGGACTGCAGACAAAACAGCCAGGACGGCGGTGTCCTTGTGCAGATTGAGAGCGCAGCTCTGGTGGGCTGTTTGGGTGGCTGCCTCTTGCTGAGGGTGCATGCTTAGAAAAGCAGCCCCCCTGGGGGCTGAAGGACCTTGAGAGGTGGGGAAATAGGTGGCCAAACACAGGCATGAGGGGAGGGCATGGGAGCATTTGCGGTGTGGAGAAAATGCAGTGGGGAGGGGATGTTTTCTTCTCCCTCAGCTGACTTTCGGCAATCCCAGCAAGGGGCTTTCAAGGGAAGTGATGAAGCAGAGGGGGTCTGCCCTGGTTTTCCTCTGCAGAGACTGCCTAGGCGATGTTCCCATCTGACTTCCCACCCTTCTGAGCTGCCAAGACCTCACCACCTCCCCGCTCCTCAAATACTACGATTTGATCCCCGGTGTGTGTGTGTGAATTGCATTCCCCCCCACATAGTCCCATAGTCCCTCTGTATACCGCTTGATCAGGCCTTTCCTGGAGTCCTGTTTGCAGCTCTGGAGGCCTCACTTGAAAAAGGACATGGACAAAATGGAGAGGGGGCAGAGGAGAACAAGGAGGAGGATCCAGGGCCTGGGGAGCAAGCCCTGTGAGGAAAGGCTGAGGGACCTGGGAAGGTTCTGTCTGGAGAAGAGGAGGCTGAGAGGGGACAGGATTGCTGAAAGGTTGACCCTTGGAGGAGGGCAGGGAGCAGTTCCTGTGGGCAGCAGAGGAGGGGACACGAAGGAATGGGCTTAAACTATGTGGAGAATGATATCAACTACATATCAGGAGGGGAAATTCAAAGTCATAGTACTTCAGGCCTGGAATGGGCTGCCTCAGGAGGTGGGGAGCTTTCCCTCACTGTGGTGGTCTTCAAGCAGTCCTCAAGGTACATATCCTGGGTGCTTGAGGCTGATCCTGCACTGAGCAGGGGGTGGGACTGGATGGCCCCTTCCCACTCTAGGATTCTATGATGAGCAGTACATTTTAGACAGATGAAAGAAAAGTCCTTCAGTTAGGGCCGAATTCACACAGAGGACTTGCCTCCATGAGACAAGGAAACTAGTGTGGTGGCTTTGAAATGAGTCTGACCTTTGGGGGCTGGGTCCCTCCAGGTCGTTAGCTGTGATTGGCAAATTGCTCACCTCTCCAGTCCGCTGCTGGGGCCAGAGCCAAGGAGACCATTGGTTGCCTTTGTTCGCTGCTTGGGGCTTCCTGGTTGGCTCCTGGAGGAAACAGGATGCTGGGTTAGCCTGACCCAACCCCGCCCTGTTGTGGCAGGGCCAGCGTCTCTATGAACTTCATGCGTCTTACAGTGGGCCTGAACACAACTCTGTGGGAGATAAAGTTTCGCTAGCAGGACTCTCCTCATGACCTAAACTGGCACATGGACAAAGCCCATGAAGTGCAAATAACCTCTACACCCAGGAGTTCACATGGCTTCACCAGGATCAATATTTTGGAACCAAACAGTCCAGCGTATCCCAGGGTTAGATCTAACTCCCATTAGCATGCTTTTGCTAAAGTTTCAGAAAACTGCTCCTTGAACCAGACGGGAAGCGAGCCAGTCTCAAGTAAGGGGCAAGACAGCTGCTGGGCCACTGTACTTGGGAAGATCTGGGTTTAAATCCGATTCGTACCGCGGAAGGTTCCTGTGTGATCTGGAGCCAGCCACGCTCCCTCAGTCCAGGGTTGGTTGTTGTGAGGATAAAAAGGCAGAGAGGGGAGGGATGGCTACTTCTTGGGGGAGAGAGGCGGGGGACGCATGGATCAAATGAGCAAATAGCGAAAAAGACAGGTGAGAAGCTTGTAACCCAAGTAAGCCGACAGACAGTCCTGTGCTTTCCTTTCCTTGCGCCCCCCCCCCCGTGTGGGTCTGGCTTCTGGGGTCAAGGTGGCACCCGGCAGCAGTGCCCTGCTCAGCTGAGGCTTTTGATCTGCCTGCCACGGAGGCTCACAGAGAAGCTGCAGGTGGGTGGAATTCACCTGCTGCTGGATCATTCTCTTCCTGGCTCACTTTCAAGAGAAAATTGTCTTTCTGCATACTTGGTGCAAAACAATGAGGGTGGGTCAACTGTCAGCAGTTTCAAGGGAGATTTAAATCTTTGCAAAACACATTATTTAAATGTGCGGCCACACGTGAGTGGGAGGCGGCTGAGGAGGGGCTTTGAGAGAGAGTTCTCTGAGGATCCCAGGATGTCTGGTCCGGCCCTCCTAATCCACCGGCTGCTTCATGCTTGCGAGTTTTAAAAAGTTCATTTTCTCTATGCTTTGGCAATCCACTTTGCGCCTCACGTTTTATGCCCAAATATGTCTGTCTGTCTTTGCTTTCCTTCCCCCCTGCCTTTCCTGAAGGGGCTCACATCAGTCTTCCCCCCCACCCACCACAATAAGCCTGTGAGGCTGCCTCTCTGGGCCAGATCCTCATAGGACTTGGTCTCCAAATCCCTCAGCGTCTTCGTAGCCCTCCTCTGGACATGCTCCAGTTTCTCTACATTTCTCTTCAGTTGTGGTGCCCAAAACTGAACACAGAAATCCAAATGAGGTCTTACCAATGTGGACACTATACTGCTTTTCATACAGCCCAAAATCCCGTTTGCCTTTTTAGCTACCAAGTCACACTGCTGACTCATGTTCAGTGCCTGGTCTATAAGCCCCCCAGATCCTTTTCATACATACTGCTGCCAAGACAAGTCTCACCCATCCTTTGGTTTAATTTAAATGCAGAATGCTCCAAAATTAGTCTGAGTAAATTACATCAATGAATGGACATTTAAAACTTAAACCATTTAGAAATTTAACCATAACTAAATATGACAGATTGGCTGGCGTGTACACTGCCTCGCAATATATCCAGTGGGCATTTCCAATGGGAGGGGGTTCTGGAGGGCTCAGGAGATCTTATCTGATGTTATCCCTTAACAGTTTTCATATGCATATTGTAGTTACCAGAAGCAAGGTGTTAAGAATCCTAATTCTGTCATGTGGATCGATAACTGGTTGACAGATCATACCCAAAGGGTGCTTGTTAATGGTTCAGCATCCTCTTGGAAATATCCTAGATATCAGGAAAAAAATTTTCACAGTCGGAGTAGTTCAGCAGTGGAATAGGCTGCCTAAGGAGGTGATGAGCTCCCCCTCACTGGCAGTCTTCAAGCAAGCAAAGGTTGGAGACACACTTTTCTTGGATGCTTTAGGATGCTTAGGGCTGATCCTGCATTGAGCAGGGGGTTGGACTAGATGGCCTGTGTGGCCCCTTCCAACTCTATGATTCTATGATTCTATGAATAGGCTGCCTAAGGAGGTGGTGAGCTCCCCCTCACTGGCCGTCTTCAAGCAAAGGTTGGATACACACTTTTCTTGGATGCTTTAGGATGCTTTGGGCTGATCCTGTGTTGAGCAGGGGGTTGGACTAGATGGCCTGTATGGCCCCTTCCAATTCTATGATTCTATGAAAAGAGTGACAAGTGGAGTACCCCAAGAATCTGTCCTGGGGCCTGTGTTGTTCAACATATTTATAAATGATTTGGATGAGGGATTAGAGGGGATACTTATTAAATTTGCAGACTATACTCAACTGGGAGGGGTAGCAAACACACCAGAAGACTGAATCAGGATACAGGATGATCTTGATAGGTTCGAGAAGTGGGCTAAACTGAATAAAATGAAGTTCAATAGGGACAAATGTAAAGTTCTGCATTTAGGTAAGGACTTCCTGGCTCATTCCCACCCCATTTTTAAAAAACAGCACCACACTGGGGAATTTGGGATGTGACTGCAAAATATCCCATATGTGCCAGACCTCCCGTCTCGAAAAGGGAGGCGGTGGGCTTGATAAGAGGGCCGCTCCTTGGGTGTCGGTAGGGTTCCATGACAGGAGACCCCGGCCCGTAGCTTCTGCAGGGCAAGGGGGGATTCTGCTGCCTGCTGAGCTCAGCCCTCCCTTCACAGACATGCCTGGCAAGAGCTGGAAGGAAGAAAGGGACTTGGCTGGGGGTCCCTCCCTTTCTTGCTAGGGTTTGATTGTAGGGCCCTCTCTAAGTGGCACGGAGGTGTGTGCTGTGTTTGGCCTCCCGTTAGGAGTGTGTTTTTTTGGGGGGGGGGGACACACATTGGGGCTTGTGTACCCTGCAAATCTAAAAATCAGTTTGCAAACAGCTCCGGGGTTTAGGCTCCCAACCGCAGGAACCGAGGCCCTTTATGTGCGGGTGTTTTCCCTTGCTTTTGCCAGGCATGTCTGTCCAGTTTTATTCTTTTTAATTACTTTTTTATTACTGGTTTTATAGTCAGTGCCTCCCGGCAAGCAGGCTTGGGGTGGTTCACATCATACATCACACATACAGGGTACTATTAAAATTACAGTTTAAACAACAATAAAACCTTGCAGTGCTCCATTTTCTTGTCTATCCTTGTAATCGGTCTATCTTCTTGTCCAACCACTTATGGGTGTCCTGTGATTTTCCCTTTGAGTTCCCCTCTCAGTTTTGTGGTGGGAACCCCCCGGAGATGGAGGGAGGAAGGCCCATAGAGTTTGTTGGCTGCCTTAGATTCCTTCGACCTCCAGGTGGATGGTGCAGAGACAGGAATGGCCTCCCCAGAGAGGTCAGCAAGGCTCCCACTCACCTGGCTTCCTGCAAAGTGGTACAAAGATGAGTGATTCGTGAGGGATTTTCTTCATGGGCAACAGGGCAGCTCTGCAATAAAGGTTGCTTGGGCAAATCGATCAGGGCAGTGTGCAAAATAATGGGCGAACCAGGCAGTCTTGAATTTCGTGCAACGTGGGATGTCACATTGCCAGGAGAGGCAGGTGGGCAGACGCTGCCTCGTCCCACCAGGTGCAACCTTTTGCTTCCTTTTATCTACAGGAGATATTTGGCTACAAGACCCACGGCTTCCGGAAGGCCCTGTGCATCGCTGGGTCCGTCCTGTCCTGCGGAGTGCTCCTGCTCGTCTTTTACTGGAAGCCGGCGTGGGACGTGTGGGCCAGCTGCGTGCCGTGCGACCTTCAAGAGGCAGACGTGGTGCTGCTCAGAACCACGGTATGAGGGTGTTGTGTTCTGAAAACAGAAATTTGCAGGGAGGGGCATATCCACTTTGCAGGGCTTCCCCACAGTCCCATGTGTGCACTTCAACTACTGTACAGGACTGCATCAGATGCAGTCCCATAAGGGAGTGAAGTTGCAGATCCCTGTGCTGCAGATCCCCTGTCCTGTCCTGTCCTGTCCTGTTGGTGCCCCCCCTCTCCTTGGAAGGGCCTTCTGGATGGGCTGAAGCAGGCCCCGATGAGGCCATCTGGGGGGGCCCAGGCTAGCCCCATCCTGGTAGATACAGCAGCTCAGCAGGGTTGGCCCTGGTGAGAACTTGATGGGGGAGGGAGGGAGGTGGAGTGGAGCCCCGAAGGAAGGAAGTCCCTGGCTATGAGGCAGGAGCAAGCTATGGCAAGCTCTCTCTGTGTGTCTAGTGCCTTCAATGCCCCGCAGGGTTGCCTCAGTCTGTGCACTTTGTTTCCACCCTGGGTGATGGCCCAGTGCTGCCTGAGCTCCAAAGCCAAGCAGGGTCGGCCCCACGGGTTAGGAGTTGGGCGGGGGGGGGGGAGATTGTGAATGACAGGCAGGGAATGGTCGGCCGCCTCGGCTGTTTTCTTGCCTCCAGGGGCCCCAGCAATGGGCTACGATGGGATGGCACGAGTCACTGGCTGTTTTAATGGCCTGTTTCTAATTATGTCTTTTAGTTAATTTGCTGTTCATGTTTTGCATTGTCTTTATGGCTGGTACGTGCCTTGGGTCAGGACTGCATCCAGAGAAATGCCCCAAGTGGATTCATGACGCAAAGGAGGAGCACAAATTGGTGTGTGGGGAGCAAACACGGAGTCTCTGAGTCGCTGCTCCGAGTTCCTGGGATGCGCTTCTCTGCTTGGGAGGTCCTGGCTGCTTCGCACCCAGGCCCAGTGGCCCGTGGGCCACACTGCTGCTCTCTTGCCCAGCAACTCAGGCTTCCTTGCAATGCAGCATGGGACGGCCCAGGGAAAGGGACTGGGGCCCTGTTGCCTTTCAAGGCTGGTTAGTCCTCTGTCAGACCTGAGCTGCTTCCAGTGGCTCCCCCCCCCCCCCAGCTGAGCCCACCCTCTCCCCTGCGGTCCTGCCAAGCAACTCTCAGCTGAGCCAGTAGTTGCCAACTCTGGGGTGGAGAAACCCTGGAGACCTTGGCTGTGGAACTTGAGGGGGCTGCGGTTTGGAGAGTTGAGGGACCTCAGCAGAGTCGAGCCCCATAGAGTCTCCCCTCCAGAGCAGCCAGATCTGATCTCTGCAGTATGCAGATCAGGAGTAATTCTGGAAGATTTCCCTGCCTCACCTGGAGGTTGGCAGCCCTAGCCGAGCCAAGCCTCCCACCTGCCCCAGGGCTGTTGCCCTCCAAAGCTGTTCATGTGGGGTCTAGCTGGCCTGCCAGTCGCAGGGGTGGCCTTGGCCACTGCCTCACCCTAAAATGCTTCCATGTGCTTCGTGCTGCACCCCTGTTGGAGTCTGAGAAACCCATTTGCCTGTGGGCAAGTCAACACCAGCCATCTTCTTGCCAGATCTTCTTGCCACCCGTTTACCTGTGGACGGATAGCAGGGCACTGTGGGGTCTGTGTGTGAGACAGGATTCTTCCCAGGTCTGGCTCAAGCGGGCTCTCTTCTCTCTCTCCTCCAGGATGAATTTCACACTTATTCCCGGAAGAAGGTGACCTGGACTTCCCTGACTGACATCTGTCGAGATTCCACTGTCGTTGCTGATGGAAGTTCCCTTTTGAACAGGGTCGTCAGGACCCCTGAGCTAAACGTAAGGGGAGGCGGCTATGCTGCTCTTGCTACTTCCCACCCCATCTGGCACCCAGAGTCAGGAGAAGAGGGCCTGCCCCCCACATCAGACTCTGAGAGGCAGCCTGGGGTCATGGTTAAGAGCAGCAGCCTCTAATCTGGAGAGCTGGGCTTGATTCTTCCCTCCTCTTCCTCCATGTGCAGTCAGCTGGGTGACCTTGGGTCAGTCACAGTTCTCCCAGAGCTCTCTCAACCCCGCCCACCTCTGCTGGGCAGAGAGGAAGGGAAGGCATTTGGAAGCTACTTTGAGACTCCCTCAGGAAGTAAAAAATAGGGTAGAAAATCCCACTCTTGGATTTTCTCTTGCAGCTCCCTCTTTTTTTGCCAAACAATGCAAAACCAAAAAGGGAACAGAAAACCAACCTGGACAAAGTCTTTGTTGTATTTGTTTATGTTATATATTAATTCATTCCATGTATCCCCCATGTTGTATGTAAACCGCTCTGAGCCATATGGAAGGGCGGTATAGAAATCAAATCAATAAATAAAATGAATAAATCTCTTTGGAGAGCCATTCCACAATTGTGGGTCTGCAACTGTGTGAGGAGCTTCTTTGGCTGAGGTGGCACCCGGGAAGGCCTCTCCCTGTAATCTGAACTCGCAGGCTGGGCCATTTCTGGGCCACCGAGATGCTCCTGCTGCAATGCCCGCTGTCGCTGCTTGCTTTGGCAGGTGAGGTGCATCCAGGTGCAGAAAATCCGATATGCCTGGGATCTTGCTGCCAATTGTTTCCAGAAGGTCGGGTGAGTCTCCTAAGCTGCTGCCTCTTGTGGGGGAAATCCTGCGGGGAACCAGGCCTCTGTGGTCCCATTTGTGCACTCCTTCTCTTCCAGGGTCCTGGAGGATAGCCACACCTGTGCAGATGTTCATGCAAAATTTGGATCTGGGCTGGCCTCCAAAGAGCGAGAGGTCAGGTAAGCAGTCAGAATACTCTGGAGCAGCAGGCATGCCAGCCGGCCGTGTGTGAGCAGTGCCCTGCGTGGCAGGAATGAAGAGGGTGCCGTGCTGGCCTGGGCCAGGACTCCCCTGTGGACCCCCCGGTGACAGGAGGGCTGCTTTGGAAGGTGGCCTCTAGGGCATCGTCCCTTGCTGTGGTCCCTTTCCTTTCCTCCCCTCCCCCCCCCCCCAACCCACTCTCCTCAGGCTTCACCCACAAAATTTCCTCACCCCGATCTGGCCACCACACTGGCCATTGTGTCTCTGGGTTGGACCAATGAGACATATGAAACCAGAAGGACCCCAGTGAATCATCTGGACCAACCCCCTGGCCCTGGCCCATTGCAAGAGGGCCCCCCTCCCTGGCCACTGCCCCCACTGCCTCCTTGTAAAGTAGTAGAGTCACTAAGCACAGGAGGAGAATCCAAGCCCCGCCCCACAGCCAAACCCAGAGGGACTCCAATGTCACCCCCTTTCGATAGCTTCAAGTTGCCGCTTCAAAAAATTGTTAGAAAGAATTAGGTGTACAAGAATGAAAAACAGAAAAACGGACCAAATTATCAAGGGAAGGGTGCAAAAAGCAAATGGTGAGCACAGTATTGCTAGTCTTCTTGTACTAATTCCTTTGTCATAACCAAGAAACAATCCGTCAGAACCAAGATAGCCTATTTGGAGAGGAAATATTTAAATACACCGTGACATTCTTCTTTGACAAATTCACGGTGGATTAGAAAATTCATCGAAACAATAGGAATATTATAAAGAATTCAGTGAACGGTTGAATCACCAAGTTGGAAGACAATGCAAGAGAAATGGAATTAAATATGACATTAGAGAAGCAAATACTGGATTAAAGATATTAGAAAACAACAGAGTGAAAATAAGAAACGCAGAGTAAATATTGCCGTAAACCTCAGCCCTTAGTTCTTTGTTAACCTTTGGAAAAATTCAGTTATTACTGCTGTCCTTTTCTAAAAACTGACGTCTGCTAACCTTTGGATGTGATCCGTCTCATCTTGAGAAGCACACGGGAACTTTCATTCCTTGATTTCACCAAACCTCCCCCCCCTTTTTTTTTAAAAAAAATTCTGTTGAGAGTCAGCGTAAGAAGTGGTCAGTTGTGGTAGCTGCAGAAGGAATTGGGGGTCAGCTTCCTAGATGCAGTTGTCTTTGACAGGATGGTCACAAAGAAGGAGGGAGTACACACAATGGTGTGCAGAATATGGCTGGGAAGCAGAGCTGTGGGCATGCCTGCCAGGGGCCCCTTCCCTTCATTGGCCTTTTTGGGTGGGTGGACATGACTATATATGGTCATATTACCCGATAAATGCTTAACAAATTTAAGAAATATATAATGATTAACTCACTCATTCAGGAAACCCTTCCAGGGCCCTCAAGTAACTCCAGTGTTTTACGAAACTCTTGTTGAGAAAGTGGGGCCTAAAGCATCCAGAAAGAGTCTCTGTCCAACCCTTGTTTGAAGACCGCCAGTGAGGGGGAGCTCCCCACCTTCCCAAGCAGCTCATTCCACTAAGGAAATTTGGGGCAGGGGAGGAGTCTTCATGGGTCACTGTGTACTTCCCAAAAGTTCCTCCCCTGCCTCAAATTGTGTCGGCCTTGTACCATGGCTCTTTTCGGCTGCGGCAGAAAGGCTAGCGTGGATCTGGACTGTGCCTGGTTGATTTCTTCCTCCTATCAGGAGGGGAAAGTCAAGCACGAGCTGGGAATGGCCAGGCTAGTCAGACTGATGGGGGCATCTCTCTCTTGCTCCCGCCCCCTCCAGGAAGCTGATCTGTGGGCCCAACACCATTGATGTGGAGATCACACCCATCTGGAAGCTGCTTGTCACAGAGGTATTGCCTTGGGATTGGCTTTTGGCAGAGGTGGGAGGCAGGCAAAGGCCCTGGAGAAGCCCTTTCCCCACCAGAAGATCGTGGAGACCAAGCCGGCTCCCAGAGCTCAGTCTTTCCCTTTGCACCCCCCACTCCCTCCATGCCTGAGCCCCAATCCAGGAGGAGACTGTGTCCCGGGGGGCCGGCCAGCCCCCTCGTGTCTGATGGGGTTGCTTTGTCCCCAAAAGCTCAGGTGCTCTGCCTCCTGAGAGCCACGCCCCACAGAGCCGATGAGCAGTTGAATCCAGGGAGGTTTAGCCGGCAGAGCCCCAACAGAACATCCCACCCTCTCTGCAAGGGCCGCTCTGCCATCGTGGCTTTGGGGGATTTGGGGACAGACCCGCTTAAAACGACCAGACACTTAATTAAGTTTGGCCTCAAGTTTGGCTGCCAAGGGACAGCCTTGGGCGGTGGCTCCCTGTGTCCACCAGGGGTCCCCTGAGTGGAAACCTCGCCACAGGCTGCAAGACCCCAGTGGCCTGAGACAGCCAGGGATCTCTAGGGCCTCCGTCTCCTAATTAAGGCAGCGTTCTGGAGTCCCGGCTGTTCCTTCCATTCGCAACAGGACTCTTGCCTCATTGGCCCCCCATCTGTCGAGTGCCCTTCCTCTGGTGGGACTATTAGTTCTAAAAAAAAACCCTCTCTCATTTACCAGGGCCTCTGGTGCTTCCTCACTGAAGCTGTGATTTCGGAGATGTGAGGATAAGATATTTTCACAGAGTTCCAAAGGGATGTTTAAGCACTGTGGTTCTGCCTTGAACACTCACCTAAATAGACCGGGGTGGGGGGAGGAAGGTAACGAAGCAGGGCCCTGGTTGTCCAGCATGGCCCCAGGATTTTTGGAAGCTTTGGGGACCCCTCTTAGGTGTGGTCCCCGAGTGTGACTGATCTTGTGTGCAGCAGCCGGGGAGCATTGCTCTGTTTGGTGCTGCCTGGAGTGACCCATAAGGCCATACTGATGTGGTGTGATGCACACGAGGGGGACTTTTCCAGCCCCCTGGTGGTTTGTGAAGCACCGCTTGGATTTCCCCATTCTGCCCCCACAGGTCCTCCACCCCTTCTACGTCTTCCAGCTCTTCAGCGTCTGCCTGTGGCTGGCAGAAGATTACATCGAATACTCAGTGGCCATTGTCCTGATGTCGCTGCTCTCTGTTGCCCTGACGGTCTACGACCTCCGGATGGTGAGGAGGGGTGAAGGTGGCAGATCTCCCTTTGGGCTGGCCCCCCTCGGATGCAGCAGGCAGGGGGCTGGGAGGTTTGCAACCAAAGGGGTCTAGCCAGGACATGCCAGCTCTGGTGTGAACGTGGGCCAAAAACAGCACCATTTGGGAGCAGCCCTGAAGGAAGCCAGGTGGCAGCAGCCGTATCGAGGAGCAAAAGCTGTTTTGCAGCTGAGGAAGCTACTTGGCAGCAAGTCTGAGGGCATTTCTGCCCCCTTTAAATATAGTGTAATGCTTACTGGAAGGAGTCATTATATTCCGGCCCCTCCACACGACATCATCAGCATCCAGCATCCAAGCAACAACCAGCCAGCTACATCTGCCAGTTGGGGAATCGCAAAAAGTGGAGCCTCGTCCTGACTCAGGCCACTCTGTGTGCAAGAGCCCTGGCAGCTAAGAAAGGAGTACACTCCAGCCCTGCTCCTCGGCACCCTCTCCATTTTGTCCACATTCTTTTTGCCCACCTCTTGGCCTCACCTTGGGTTGCTCTCCTGCCTCTGAGGGGACTTTGACTCTGAGGGTGGGGTGGGGGAGCTGGCCTCACTTGGCCCTGTGCCACCTTCCCTTTCTGCCTGACAGCAATCGGTGAAGTTGCATCACCTGGTTGAGTCCCACAACAGCGTCCCGGTCAAGGTGTGCAGGAGACAGGCAGGTGAGCTCCGTTGCTACAACCCTTGTCCTGTTCTGGTGCTTTCTGGCTACTTGAGCTCCCATTTAGGGGAGGGGCTCCAGATCTGTCTGCTCCCAGCCCTGAGCCACCAAAGGGGACACTGTGCAGAAAGGGGAAGGGGGGGCGCATCTCCTCCGGCATCAGCCATCCCTCTGCAGAGGGAACTCACAGGCAGTTCACCCCCCCCCCCCCGGACATTCCTTTGGACCTCACAGGCAATGCATGGTGTGAGCGGAATCAGGGCACTGCAGCGGGCTCAGCAGAAACCAGGGCAGCATAGAAGAATGGGAGACTCCGGCTGTGCAAATGCCTGGATTTGCCTACTGAAAGCATAAATGGGGGGAGGAAAGTGAAGGAGCTTTGAGACTCCTTTGGGAAGAGAAAAGTGGCATCTAAGAACCAACTCTTCTTCTTCTAAATGCCAAGCAGAGAGTGGGAGAAATGGCCTGGTGGCTGAAGGGGGAAGCCTCCATATGCAGATGCAGTCAGGGGAGGGCCCGGTTTGTTTGGCTGCGCTGAGGAACTGGCTGGCTACTGTGTGAGTCAGGAGCTTGACCTAGATGGGCCCCACTGTTCTGGCCCAGCAAGGCACCGCCGACGTCCGCAAGCTCAGCCAAGAGCAGCCAAGCAGAGACTTCATGGACACTTGCGCCAGAGATGCAAGAATCCCTCTTTACCCCACACTGCAGCCCCTCCGTGTATTTATGGGACTTTTAAAGAGTGAGGACCGTTCTCCAGATGCCCTGTCATTCAGGGCCTGGATCAGATCTTGCAAGGTGAGGGAGGGCCTCTGAGGCTTCCTTCCTGGGCAGAATCTCTCCGTCTCCTGTTGGCGCTTCCTCTTTTCCTGCTGCCTTTGCTTCTTCCTAGCATTCTCATGTTCTCCTTATTGTCTGACCAAAGTTGAGCTGTTTGAGCTTCTAGGGAGAGTTCGGGCTTGAATTGATCTGTGACCACCTGATGTGTCTTTGTGGCCGTCCACAGAATCTGTGAAACTCTCCCCCCCAAAGCACATCTCGAGGCGGGGGGGGGGTCCACTTCCTTCCTGCCGGCTTTCTTCTCCCCTCTGCAGAGAGAACCTTCTCAGATGACCTTGATGGTGGTCCTTCCTTGCTCGAGGCCCTTCCCAGGCTCCGTCTCCTCCTGGCTCTCCCTCTTGGCTGGCTGATGATGGAGCCAAGGAGCAGCGAGGCTGGAACGGTGGGGTTAGTCATGGGATTAGTCAGCGAGTTTCATGGCACAGACTGGGGAGAGACGTTCCATCCCGGCTGACCTCACCATAGCAAAAAAGCAACAGAGATTTGTATTTCACAAGGTTTGCTGTGGCAGGAGGTTTTCTGCCGGTTTAGCAGGAAGTAGGGTTGGAAGAGAAGCTTCTTTCTCAGTTCCTTGCTCCCCCCCCCCCCCCGCAGGAAAGGACAGATTTAATCTCGACTGGCAGTCGGTGGGACCAAAACAATGCACGGCCAAGGAGTGGGGGGGGTGGGCAGCTGGTTCCAGAAGCAGACCCAGCCCTGGCAGGACAGCCAGTCCAAGCCAAAGGGCCAGGCCCTTGCTCCTGCATGTCCAGGCCTTCCCCTGAAGAAGGAGAGTTGTTTTTTATACCCTGCTGAGGAGTCTCCAAGCGGCCTTCCTTTCCTCTCCCCAGAACGGACACCCTGTAAGGGAGGTGAGACTGAGAGAACCCTGAGAGAACTGGGACTGGCCCAAAGTCACCCAGCTTGCTGCATGTGGAAGCGGTTTGCCAGATTAGGAGCTGCCGCTTGTAGCCACGACACCAGGCTTGCTGTCCTTTGAGACTTCTCGTTAGCCCAGAGTGGACCGAGAGGGAGTCTCTCTCCAAGCTGCACAAGGATTATTTGGGCCCCCACCCAGAATGCCAGTCCCCCAGCTGCAAGATAAGCCAGCTGCTGCTTTGGCATCCTGCCACACCAGCCCTGTGGAGCAGGTTTGCTGTGGCTCACAGGACGCTGCCTGTGGGGCATGAATCAGGCCAGCTGCAGGAGTCACCTGTAAGCAAGCTGGCTCTCACCTGACTGTAAGGCAGCAGGAGGTCCTTGCCAACCACAGGGCCAGGGGCAGAGGAGGAGCCCAGGGCGGAGGGACCCATGGTGAGAGGGAGGGAGGGGGGCCAGGCTCCAATCTCAACTCTGCCCGGTTGCTCAGTATGGAACTGACGGGCTGTCACTCTCCCCGTCTCTCAATCTAGTCCACCTCACAGAGTTGTTGTGTGGGTAAAATGGTGGAGGAAGAGCCACGTGGGTGAACCTGAGCTGGGAGGGAGGAGGGATAAAAATTATGTTCCACTCCTCCCCTTTGCTGAAGAGGCAGGAGAGCACCTGAGTTCATTTCCCACATCCCAAGAGGCACCCGGAGTGGTGCTGGTGTGCCCCCACTACCCCATCCCCTCACCTTCCTTGCCTGCGGGGTGCGTGTCCTTGGGCTTGGTCCCGAGAGCCCTGCTGGCTCAGACCCCGAGCCCATCCAGTCACCCCATCAGGGCTCATCCTGGCAGACCCCCTCCCTGCCCCCGGGGAGGCTTTCTCTCTCATGGTCCTCACGGGGCCTCCTGCCTGCCACTGCCAACCCTTCAGCCGCCCTTCCCCAAGCCAACCAGCCTGCCCAGGTCTATCCGAGGGGCAGCCCTCTCTGCTGGCCATGCCTCTTCCCGAGGGCACCTTGCTCTGCTCCCCCCCCCCCCGAAAGACAGGGTCAGTAGGTATTGACTGACTTCATTTGTGCTCCTCAGTGCCCCCCCCCCCCAGTAATTTCTCATTCTCTTCTCCTCTGTTTTATCCTTACATTTCTGCACGGTAGGTAAGGCCAAGAGCGGGAGGCTGATTCCAGCTTCCAAGTCAAGGTGGGGATCTGATCCTGGGTCTGCCAGCTTCTAGCCTGACATGGTGACCCACTACTTTGCTGCCTCTCTGTGGAGCCACCTTCCCCAGCCCTGCACCCGTGGCAGGCAGTGGAGGGAGGGCAGAATGTGGCAGGGCTCCTCTGGGAAGTTGTCCGGCAAGGCTGGCTGGTTTTTCCTGTGGGGCCTCTTCGGAAAGGTGATACTCGCTTTGGCTGGGCCCAGGCAGGCACTCCTGCTCCTTGATGGTTTCTGGAGGGCTGGCCGCTGGGCGCCCTGGCAGAGGGAGGGCTCTGCTGCCGTCAGGCACCCCCCTCCTTCCCCAGCCCCTCGGCTGAGGAGCTGCAGGAGAGGCCGCTTTCTGCAGACAAAAGGCACGCCAGGAGGTAGCGATGGCCACAGGCACAGATAGCATTAAGCGGGGAAGGGGCAGATTCCTGGAGGGGAGGTCCCCCCTCCCCTGCAGAGAGTGGAACCTCCACATTCACAGGTACGGAGCCCCCCAATCTCTGGGCCCGGAGCCCACCTCAGGAAGGCCTTGGCCTCTGTGCCCTGCTGCTGGCCCTCCCTGGCAGCTGGCTGGCTGCTGTATGAAAGAGGTTGCTGGACTGGATGGGCTTGGGGTCTGAGCCAGCAGGGCTCTCTGTCTGCTCTTTGCTCTGTGCCCCACAGAGGGGTTTTCAGGGGGTAAGTCAGCAGGTTCCCCCAGAACCCTTGGCCCTGACGACCAGTGGAGTCAGGTTAGCCCTACTGGGCAATTAGGAGGCTCTCCTGAGCATGACCTGATGGACCCCCGGCAGTGTCGGAATCCAGAGCTCCCGGTTCCTTAGTGGAATCAGGGCTGCTTCCCAGCAGCCTGTGACCGAAGGGAAAGCTGGCTTCTAGGGGCAGCCTGGCCTCGTGTGTTGTTTTGCCCCTTCGTGGCCACCAGATTGGCACTGCCTTCAGGGGGGCAGCCATCTACCGGCTAACGGCCAGGGCAGCCGCCAGAACTTGTGCAAAGAGACCTGGGGAGATAAACTCAGCAGCTGGCCTGGCTCCCCCCCCCCCCACACCTGAATGGTGTCTTCCCAACTTGTGTTGATGCAGGAAGGGATGTTTGGGGCTCCTGGGATCGGGGCTCTGCAGGGGTGGGAGGCAATTTGGGACAGAAGAGCTGGGCCAGAAAAGGGGGGAGTGAACTTCTGACTGGCTGTGAGTCCTTGTGCCCCTCTGAGGGGGGGGGGGATCCAGTTTACACCAGCTCCACTTCAGTCTGCATTTTGGCCTGTGGGGTTCCCACCCGGATTCACCTTCCTCAGAGAGGGCTGCCCTGTGGTTAGGCCTGGGCAGGGCTTGGTTGCCTTGGGGAAGGGTAGCTTAAGGAGCAGCAGTGGCAGAGGTCCCTTCCTAATCCCTGTGGCTAACGGTGGAGCTGGCAGCACTGTGGGTGGAATGCAACACTGGCTGTATTGAGAATCAAAGCAACTTTGGAGAGAGAGAGAGAGAGAGAGTCCTAGCAGTCTAACTGACTAATTGTTCATCTTCATGTGCAAGCAAGCAGGGAGGAACTGTGCTCAAGGGAGCAGGAAGTCTCCAGTTGAGCCAATCAGGATGCTGGAGAAGCCTATTTGAAAAACAGCAGGAAGCTCCTAATCTGAATATTTATTTACTTACTTACGTACTTATCTATCTTACTGACCACTGTTCTTGGGCCAGCTGGCTCATGGTGGTTCCCAACAAAGTCATAACATCACAATCCAATCACAGACAATGAATAATAACCTGATCTCCCCCCCCCCCTTCCAGTAACCCCACTGGGCTCCACCAAATTGCCCTGGCTCCAACCTCAAGGTAGGTGTAAACAGTTTTCTGTTAACATGTTAACAGTTTTCTAGATGTTGAAAGATCAAATCATTTGGAGGAGAGGCCTGTCCCTGGCCTCAACCAAATGTCTGGTGGAAGAGCTCCATCTTGCAAGCCCTGCAGAACTGCAGTAGCTCTGACAGGGCGCTCAGCTCTTATGGGAGCTCCTTCTACCAAGCAGGGGCCAGGACCAAAAAGGCCTTGTTCTGGTGCACCTCCTCCAATGGCCCCAGAAGGACGTTCTTCACATCTCCTGTTGAATCATCTTGCATATCCCAACAGGAGGAACCGACTTCCGAGTCTCCTGGCTGGGGTCAGGCTTCAGCATGTGTGCGTGTGCGTGGGGGGGGGGGGAGCTGGGGAGGGGGGCAGCTTCACTTCTGCTTCTGGAGTGGCCCAGAGATGTTTCTCTCTCTTCACCCTCCCAGATGTGCAAGCGATGGAGTCGCGCCACTTGGTGCCTGGAGACCTGCTGGTCCTGGAAGGTGGCCGGTTGATGCTGCCCTGTGATGCTATCTTGCTCAGCGGCGTGTGCATCGTGAACGAAGGCATGCTGACGGGTAAGGAGCTGGTCTGGTCTGGTCTGGTCTGGCAGGGGCACCCGCAGGCTCCCTCTGGCTGCCAAGGCCTGTCTCAAGTGGAGTTGGCTGAAGTTAAATCCAGCTCAAATGGAGGCCTCTGGCTGGGTTGGCAGGCCCCAGGGGAGACAGTGCTCTGTCTGCAGAAGCCCAGGCCATGGATGTTATGCTGCTGGCCTCTTATCTTCTCCACCAGGCATGGCAGTTGGGGTTCTCTCTGTCAGCATCTTGCCTGGCCAGTGTGATCCACTCAGTGGTCACCTCCAGACTGGACTACTGCAACTCGCTCTTTGCAGGGCTACCCTTGAAGCTGCTATGGAAACTTCAGCTGGTCCAGAATGTGGCTGCCTGGGTCCTTGAGTGGGGGGTTGGACTAGATGGCCCGTGTGGCCCATTCAAACTCTAGAATTCTTATGGGTTTTATAGATTGATTTTATTATATGATGATGTGTTACTGATTATGATTATGATTATGATTATGATTATGATTATGATTATGGTTATGGTTATGGTTATGGTTATGATTATGATTATGATTATGATTATGATTATGATTATGATTATGATTATGATTATGATTATGATTATGATTATTCTTGTGAACCACCCTGAGCTCCCAGGGAAAGGGCAGCAGACAAATGGGGGGAGAGAGAGAGAGGAAGGAATTGGTATGGTTTCTGCAGTATCTCTGCAATGAAATTGGAAGACCATCAGCCTACTGCATCTGTGTAAGGGCACTCTGGTTTTTCCTTGCTATCCCAGGGATGGGAAGGTGGCAGAAGTTTGCCTGGGTTGACCCATCAGTGTTTCTTGGCATGAGATAATTGTGCCACAAACTTCCCTTTGTTTTGGGGAAGCCAAATATGTGTGTGCCATGGCCATGGGTGGCTCCAGCTGGCATGGCTGGCTCAGGCCCTGTACATAGCCTGGCTTGGCTCCCTTCAGCCCCATTTGGTCTCCTGCAGGGGAAAGCATTCCTGTTACCAAGACCAGCTTGCCCCGAGACAACGGTGAGCAGCCCTGGCAGGCGAGCTGTGCTGGCGACCATCGGAGGCACATCCTCTTCTGTGGCACCGAGATCATCCAGGCCAAGGGGGACGGCTGGGAGCAGGCCAAGGCAGTGGTGCTGCGGACTGGTCAGTGCTGGGCCTGAGGGGGACGGGGGGGGACAGATGTGCCTCAAAGAGAGCAGCAAGCATCCTACGGGCATCCTCTGACCTGGGGGAGGGAGGCCTTGGGAGCTTGGTAGTCAAGGGTGAGTTCAGGAGGCACTTCCATGGCCCTTGGCCTGCTGCCCCACACGTGGGGCCCCTGGGCAAGCATCAACTGTCTTGCCACGGGTGAACATCGGGAGGGCTAGCGATACGTCCAAGGGGGGTGGGGTGGGCGAGGGTCTCTTTAGGCAGGAAGCCAAAAGGGGACTGGGCAGGGGCTTCTCAGTTGAGAAAAGAGGGGATACGATAGAGGCTGACCCGGTTCTGCACGGAGTGGAGAAAGTGGACCAAGAGAGTATTCTCCTCCCTCTCCCAAAAGACTAGGAGGACATTCAGTAAAGCTGACGGGCAGTAGGTTTAACACCGATGAAAGGAAAGACCACTTTACACAGAGAGGGACGAAAAGGAGGCTTTTGCTGCCACAGAAATAAACATCTTCATCTGGGGATTAGATAGATTCATGGAGCAGAAGTCTGTCGATGGCAGCCAGTCATGCTGACTGAGGGGAGGCTTCGCATTCAGAGGCGCTAAACCTTTGAATCCGAGAGTCAGGAGACAAATTCAGGGAAAGGCCTCAGCCTCTGTGTCCTGTGGCTGCCCTCCCGACGACTCCACCTGCTGGGCTGTGTGTGAATGGCTATGTGTATACGGGCAGAGAGAGATGGATCTTTAGGAAGGATTCCAGAAGTCTTAAGAAGGCAGTGGTTCTCAGCCTTCCTGTTGCTGCAACCCTTTAATCCAGTTCCTCATGTTGTGGGGACCCCCAGCCATAAAATTATGCAACGGTTCTGTCACAGAAATTAAAACCAAACTGATCAATGGCCTAAGATCCATTGTTCATGATGATTGTATATAAATTGTTTTTTTTCTGGGGGTTCTCAGTTCAGTTCTGCCACTTGTCCCACCAGGCCAATCTTGTTCTTTTCCACTGCTCCAGAAAGACGAACACTGTATTTCAATCTACCCCACAAGACTGGTGTGTAGCTGGGGCCTCCTGCTGGCCAAGTTGCTTGCCCAGCCACAACCCCCGTGAAAGGGTCATTTGACTCCCAAAGGGGTCCTGACCCCCAGGTTGAGAACCACTGGCTTAAGGGAAGTAACAGATTGCCCAGATAGCTTTATCAGCTCTACCTTGTGCTTCCTCCTCTTCTCCTGCTCAGTTTGTCTCTGATTCCTTCCTTCCTTCCTTCCTTCCTTCCTTCCTTCCTTCCTTCCTTCCTTCCTTCCTTCCTTCCTTCCTTCCTTCCTTCCCTCCCTCCCTCCCTCCCTCCCTCCCTTCCAGCTTGAACAAGACTGTTATAGATGGGAAGTTCTGGAAGTCCTTAATTTATAGGGTCATCATAAACCAGAAGCCACTTGACGGCATGGACCATGCACAATCCTAACATGTCCCTAAGGGGCTTGCCCTTAAAGCGCTTTCTGTGTTCTCTGCTTGCTCACATCTTGTGGGTTTACTTTGCCTCCCCAGGTTTCAACACTGCCAAAGGGGACCTGGTGAGGTCGATCCTGTACCCCAAACCCATGAACTTCCGGCTCTACAGGGATGCCATTCGATTCCTCATGTTCCTCATTGGGATTGCTGGAATTGGGATGGTGTACACCGTGTGTGTCTTTGTGCTCAATGGGGTAAGTTGGAGGGCAGGAAAGGCCCAGGTGGCAGAGGGAGAAATTCTTCTAGCGCTTAAGTGGAATCAATATTCTGTGTATGTGTGCTGAGCCACACCTGAGGGTTTACATCTAAAACATCAGCAGCTTTCAAGTTCAGTTTAGATTCCGTCCTGAACACCTTGTGTTTTGGAAGCCACAAAAGTCCAGAAATATTGCCAGTTATGTTCTCCCAAATCCTCTTCTCCTCTTTGCTACCGTTGTTTTTTTCCACACAGCCGGTTTCCTGCCTGCCTCTCTAGGGATTGCGGTACCCTGGACGGACCCAGGGGACTGGCTCTTGGAGAGTGGAACTGATGCCTTCTGATTGTCTGCTGGCCAGGGCTGCCACAGGGGGTGCCTCACTGGGTTGGAACCTGGGTGCTGCCACAGTCCAGTCCCCCCCCCCCGGCTTCTGTGCACTGAATTCTGTGTGGGATCACCTCTCAGTCTGTGGGTCCCAACCAGTGGCTTTCTTGGGGTGGGGACTGCAGATGAGGTTCTGCCCCACGGGCACCCACTGGTGGCTCCGCTGGTGCTGCTCAGCTTCTGGATGACTGGCGTTTCGCTCTTGTGCCAGAAGGAAGCTGGTGAGGTGGTGAAGAAGGCTCTGGACGTGGTGACCATCGCCGTCCCGCCCGCGCTGCCTGCAGCCCTGACCACCGGGATCATATACACGCAGCGGCGGCTGAAGAAGAAAGGGATCTTCTGCATCAGCCCCCAGCGGATCAACGTGTGCGGCCAGCTGAACCTCGTCTGCTTTGACAAGGTGCGCCTTCACTGGCACCAGGGAGCCTGGCTGCTGGAGAAAAGAAAGGTGCTGGCTGCTGCTTGGGCCTCACCTGCTGCAATGCTGTGGAATGCGCAGAAACACCTGGCTGGCTAAGGGGGAAGGAGACGGTGCCGCTCTTGGGAGAAAGCTGGAGTTGGTTGGATGGTGCAACTTGTACTTTAGCTGTGCCTGAGAGAGGCCTGGCATCAGTGTTCGGGCGGGGGGGGGGGTACCAGCTGCTGGGGCCTAGGGCTTCTGGCAGGGCCCGTTACAGGCCCCCTACCTGCCACACATCCATGTGCCTTTCCCGGCCCATCCGCTGGCAAGCCCTCCCTGCCCATGCTGCCCAGACCGGATCAGGAAGGGCATGTATGCAGGGGTTGCAGCTGCGCATATAACAGCCAGTGCTGGGGGGGGGGGGAGGACCTGAACATGGGGCAGCAGCTGTAGTCACAGGGAGGGGAAAGGTGTGTGGAAAGGGGAGCATGAGGGGGACCTGGGGGTGGGCAGAAGGGGTCTCCCAAAACATGGAATTGGGTTGAGGGATAGGAAGGGCAGACATACTTGAGAAGTCAGGCAGTGTAAAGATGGTGGGATACACAGAGGAGGGCCGAATGCCAAGGGGTGCAGAGGAGGCAGAGTCTTGGGGGACTGGAGTAAAAGGAGGACTGAACTCAGCAGGGGACAGGAGGAGGCCAGAAGGGGAACGGTACCATCCGCTGCCCACCGGACTGGGCAGGTTGGGCTGCCCTGCCCCCCCCACCACCAAGAACAACCATGAAAGGTGAAATTCAGAACCAAGCTGTGCAGCAAGCCTACCAGAGTCTCTAGGTGCATTCCCCAACTGTACAGCTGCTTGTCCTGGGGGAAGGTAACCCCACTGAGAGCATAACCCCATTCCCTGCTCAGCCCTGTCTCTCTCTCGCAAGCCTTTCCCCACCTCTTCCTCCACCTCCAGAACTTGCTGTCTCTGCTCAGCAGCACCTCCTGGGGTGGGAACAGAAGGAGAGATCCGCTGTGTGTCCCTTGCACAATGGTGACTTTCTGGGTGACCTCTCTAAGCAGTCTGCTGTTGATGCTCAGGAGCACGTCAAGCCTGTGCAGTAATGCCCCTTCCGTGCAGGCATGAGCACGGTGCTCCTGGGTGCAGAGGCTGAGTCGGTCTTCTCGTGAGCCCAGGCCCATCCAGAGGATTGGGGGCTGGCAGAGAAGCAGCTCCACCTGTCTAGCTCCAGCAGCCTCTTGAGGGAAGGAGCCGGGATGCTCCGGTCGGAGCCAAGTCATCTTCCCATAGAGGTCAGGAAGAGGAGTCAGGCAGGAGCTGGATGGACCCCTGGAAGCCCTTCTGTTGCCCTCAGGAGGCAGGAGGGGGTAGCAGGGAAGGGGCAGAGGTGGGTGGGGGGCACGGAGGAGAGCTGTGGCCAGAGAGGCTGCAGGAATCCAGGTTAGACATCTTGTGTCCCAAGGGAAGCCCACACCTCCTGCTGTCCTCCACCTGGGACCTTGCCTACCTGTCAGCCAGGCAAATCCTCTCCTCTGGAAGGAGGACCTCTGTCCCATTCCTTCCTTGCACGGTCCCGAAAACTGAATGTGTACTTCTCCACAGACGGGGACACTCACGGAGGATGGCCTGGATCTCTGGGGGCTTGTTCTGGCCAAAGGACAGAGGTAATGCCTCTCCCCCCACCTCTTTCTCCTTCTCCTGCCCTCTCTCTCCCTTCACCTGGGGGTCGGGGGTTATGGCAAGAAGAGGGAAGGAGCCTGTGGGTCAGTCTTGTGCAGAAACTTCAAGGCCTTTTGAGCTGTCAAAATTCAAATGCCATTCGGAAAGTGCCAGCAGGGAAAGCCCTTTTTTAGAATCATAGAACCATCGATAGATTTGGAAGGGATATTCAGGGTCATCTAGTCCGATCCTCTGCACAATGCAGGAACTCATAACTACCTGCCTGCCCACAGTGAATCCAATTTCATGCCCAAGTGATTCCCCCACCCCCTAAAAACATCTCCAGAATCCAGCCTGGCCTGGAGGGAATTCCCCTCCCATCCCACAGTGGTTTCAGCAGTTCCCTGGGTCTGCCAGGAAGGGGCACAAGAGACAAACCCGGGCACATCCCTTCCTGCCCACCCACTCACCATCTATTTAAGTTCACAAAATCAGCCTCTCCGTCAGATATCTAGCCTCAGTTTAAAAACTTCCAAAGAAAGAGAACCCACCACCTCCCAAGGAAGCCTGTTCCACTGAGGAACTGCTCTCAGAAACTTCTTCCGGATGTTAAGCAGAAATTTCTTTTGAAGTAATTTCATCCCAATGGTTCTGAGAGCCCTTCAAGTATTTAAATATGGTTATCTGATCACTTCTTAGATATCTTCTCTCCAGGCTGAACAGACCAAGCTCCCCCAACCTTTCTTCATATGTCTTGGTCTCCAAACCCCTCATCATCTTTGTTGCCCTCCTCTGGACACGTTTCAGTTTGTCTTCATCCCTCTTCAACTGAGGTGCCCAAAACTGAACACAGAACTCCAAGTGAGGCCGAACCAGAGCAGAGTAAAGTGGTACCATCACCTCCCATGATCTGGACACGATACTTCTTTTAATACAGCCCCAAATTTTTAGATACCGAGTCACAGAGCTTCTGAGGGTTGCTCAGGGCAGTGTCAGCTTGCTGGGTATTGTTGACTGAGCACTTTTGTCGTGTTTCTAGCCCCACATTTGCCACCCTTGACCTCTTGCAGTGGCTTCTAAGGGTAGCAGAAGGACTTCATACATGCCCCCCACCCACCCTGGGGCTGCAGCCAGAGAAGGCTTCGGACAGAGACCTTCCAGTGCCTGGAAGCTGGTGGGCCCAGCAGGTGCAGGGTTCTTCTGGCTATGTATGGCCCCTTCCCCCTTCTGCCTGCTAACCTCTGGTCTGTTTTCAAAGCATGTAATGTGCGCCCCCTCTCTCCTGGCCCAGCTTCCAGAATGTCTGCAGCTTGGCCTCAGGAAGCCCCATACCCTGGGGCCTGCCGTGCGGTGCCATGGTCTGCTGCCACTCCTTGGTGCTTCTGGAGGGCAAGATCCAGGGAGATCCCCTGGACCTGAAGATGTTTGAGGCAACTCACTGGGTAAGTCACTCACTCTCTCTCTCTCTCTCTCTCTCTCTCTCTCTCTCTCTCTCTCTCTCTCTCTCTCTCTCCTCCTCCCCGTCCCCCTCCCTCCTTCTGCCCCAGGGCAGGGCAGGGCAGTTCTATCTTCAAAGTGGGGATCAGCAGCCCATCCAGGAGAAGGCCTCGGGTGCCTTTTTCCAGAGGGGACTCCTCCCTTCTGTCCCACTGTCACTTCTTCTCATGCTGCTTAGTCAGGCTGTCTACCCCTGGCCTCTTTTCAGCTTCCCTGGGTCATGCAGAGTAGGTGGAAGGGAATGATGCATCAATACCCCTTTGCCCTGACCTGGTTGGCCAGCTAAGGCAGTCCCGGGTTGTGAGGCAGAGGCAGGCCAGGACTCTCCTGGGCTTGGGGGACCCCACTGAGCACAACAAGGGGCCTGTTTCCCAGAAGGCTTTGTGGTAGCCTGACCTCAAGGCAGTCGGCCCGTGGGGTCTGCAGACACCCAGCCCCGTTCCCCCCATCGGTCGTTTTCACTTCTGGAAGTTCCGGGGGGGGGGGGATTTTTCATTCCTTGTGGATCCTTGCTATGCTGCGAGCTAACTTACATTCGTGTAGAGTGCCAACCTCACGACCCCCAGTGGTATAAAGAGCTCTCCCTCCCCCCTCAAACCTGTAGGAACTCGAGGATCCCAAGGACCATGGGGGCGCAGCTGGAGAACTGACGCACACCATGGTGGTCAAACCAGGACCCAAAGCCGTCCACGTAAGTGGAGCTGCCTGTCTTGCGTCCCCGGCAGCCAAAGGACGGGGGTGGGGGTGGGGGAGGTGTCTTTCCTAAGCTGGGCTTAGGAAAGCCTTGGGGTTCAGCCAGGGAGGGATCCCCACTTGGTCTGAGCCTCAGGGTAGGAAGGTGGGAAAGAAGAGCCATCGTGAAGGGAAGGTCTGCCCCCAGGGCACTTGTCTCCTTGCCTCAGCCCCAGAGAAAGTCTCCCTGTCTCTGGCCCTCTAACGTGGCCCTTTCTCTCCTGGCAGCCTCTCCCTCCAGCCTTTCTTCCTCCCACAGGTGCCAGTGGAGGGCATGGTCATCTTGCACCAGTTCCCCTTCTCTTCAGCCCTGCAGCGGATGTCTGTTGTTGTGCAGGAATTCAGTGGGGGCCGCCACGTCTTCATGAAGGGGGCTCCAGAGAGAGTGGCCCACTTCTGCCGGCCTGAATCAGGTCGGTTGTCGTGTATTTCCTCTAAGCTCTGCTGGGTGGGGGGGGCCTCTGGGCGAAAGGACCTCACAATCCTGCTGGTGGCCATAAGGGACAGTCCTCCCTGCCTTCATAGAATCAGAGAGTCATAGAGTTGGAAGGGGCTTCCAGGGTCACCTAGCCCAATCCTCAGCTCAGGGCAGTAAACTCACAACTACCTGCCCACCCACAGCGACCCATGCCCAGATGGTCCCCCCGAACGAGAATCCCTGGCCAGTCTGGCCTGGAGGAAATCCACTTCCTGACCCCAAAGTGGTGATCGGCATTTCCCTGGGTGTGCCAGAAAGGGCCACAAGAGCCAAGGACTGACAACCCTTCCTTCGGCCGGCAGGGTGAAGGGCAGAGGGCACCCCTTGGGCACACCTCTCCTGTACCTCCTGTGTGGGGCACACTGAGTGGGGAGGGAGTCCAGGAGCAGGAGAAGGGCCCAGGCCCCATCCCTCAGGCATAGGGCTGCCCAAAATCCCCTTGAAAGGCAGGTTGCCTTTTTCTGCCAAGGAGAACAGCTCCAGTGCCCTTGGGCCTCTCTGGGGGCCTCTCCCCTCTACTCTGCCCACCGGTCTCCCACCCTGGCATGACAGCGACATCCTGCAGACCACTCTGTTCTGTGTGCCAAGCACAGCCACCCCAAACAGGCAGCGGTTGCAGGGAGCCATGCCCTCTTGGCCCAGGCAGCACAAAACGACCCTGAGCCTCAATCTCCCTCTCCCCCCCCCAGTGCCTCCCACCTTCGCCAGCCATCTCCAGCTCTACGCCAGTCGAGGCTTCCGCATCCTTGGGCTGGCACACAAGGCCTGGCCAGAGGGAGTGCCCACCACTTCCCTCGTGAGGTAAGAGAGAGAGCTGAGCCAGAGGAGGCACCAGGAGGAAGCGGGGCCAGTGCACCTGCCTGGCAGGACGGAGTCTCCCGGGCAGCAACAAAGCCTTCGGCAGCCACTAGGACCCGGGATCAAAGCTCTGCTCTGCCACGGCAGCTGGCTGGGTGCCCTGGGGATGGTCCACCCCCGGCTTTTCCTGCCTCGCAGGGTTCTTGTGAGGGTAACACGGAGGAGGGGAGCATGCTGCAAGCCACATTAGGACCCCAGTGGGGGGAGGGGCTCAACAGAAGAGTGGGCCTGGGGGCGTCTTAAAGACTCATGGGATTACTGTGACAGCCACATACGTGAGCTACAGACATGGCAGAGGCCTGCAGGGAATCAGGACCCAGCCTGTGCCAGTCCTGCGAGGTGTCTGCTTGTTGTGTCCCAGGGAGGAGGTGGAATCCCACCTGACCTTCTTGGGCTTCCTGGTCCTGGAGAACCGCCTGAAGAGGGAAACCCGTCCGGTCCTGGAGGAGCTCACAGCCGCCCGCATCCGGAGCGTGATGGTCACAGGTAGGTGCGCTGGGGGCAGGAGGAGGAGCGGCTTGTTCTCCCACCTCCACTTTCCCCTGACAACAGCCCTGTGAGGCAGGTGAGTCTGGAAGAGGGGCCTGTGGGTCCCAGGGCACCAGCAGGGGTCATTCCAGGGCGGGGGCTGCACGGGGGTGGCTGCACCTTTTCTGCCAGCTCACTGCCTTTGTGCTCCCCTCGCCCAGTGGCCTCCCTTCACCCACACAGAGGGAAGACGGGCAGCCTGTGTATGTGTGTGTGGGATTATTGAGGATGGTGGGGGCGGTGGGGGGAGCTCTGTGCTGTGGCCTGTCTGCACATGATGTGTGAGCATATGGGCCCCATGACTCCCCCGGGACTCCTCTGACTCAGTTTCCCCTCCCCGTCAGGTCTGATAAGAGGCTCTGCCCCAAGTTTCCCCATGAAGGCTGGCTGGCTGGCTGGCACTTGCTGCCTCCCCCTGCTCCTTCACCCATAAGTCTCAGTGAGGCAGAGAAAGTTGGCTCTGGGTCACTTGGAGAAGCGGAGGGCAAGGGGGGAGAGGACAGCTGTGCTTAACTATGTCAGAGGAAGGCCTGACAAAGAGGGAGCCTCCTAATTTCCTGCGGCAAGAAAGGGGTGGAAGCCTTTTCTGACAATGAGGGCCGTTCCGATCGTAGATGGAACCTGCTGCCCGCCATTGGAAGGGGCCTTTAGGAGGAGGTTAGATGAGCACCTGTCGGTGGGAGCGGGTGATTTTTAGGTCCCCAAGAAGGGGGGGGGGGAGGGGGGACTGGACTGGATGGCCCTCTGGGCTCCCTTCCAGCTCTGTGTGTGATTCTGATTCTCTCCAGGGGATAACCTCCAGACAGCCATTACAGTCGCCAGGGAGGCTGGCCTCATTCTGCAGGGCAGCCAAGTGATTCTGGTGGAGGCCGGCACCCAGCCAGGACACCCTGCGGCGTCTGTCACCTGGAAGCTCCTGGAAGAGAGCAGCAAGGACACCGGCCCTGGACCAAAGGTGAGCTCCCCGCGGGATTCCTTTGGGGGCCACGGAGGGAAGGGTGCTCAGCTCTCAGCTGCCTCTGTCGATGCTCCCTCCGTTCCTGGACCACTCCACACCTGGCCTGTGGCCTGACTCCTCCCCTCGGACTGGCTCTGCGGCTGTCTGCTGCCTTCCGGGGGCCCTTTGGCCTGGAGATGGGGCAGTTGATCGGGGAGCTCAGATCCTGTTGCGCCACAGCCCCCTCCCCCTCCCCCTCCCCATTAGGGCTGAGATTTGCCTGCTCCTTTGGGATAGTTCAAGGCTCAAGTGCAGGAGCACCTGAAAGTTTTGGGCCACCCCAGTTGAAGAGGGATGTAGACAAACTGGAGCGTGTCCAGAGGAGGGCAACAAAGATGGTGTGGATCTTCTGCAGGACCTCCACTCTGCTGCCTCGGAAGGAGGGGGACGCCCGTTCCATTTCTGCATGAGTGGGGGCTCTTACGAGGTCATCGCGCAATCATTCAGCCACTTGCTCCCAAAGGTGGGCTTGAGTGCTGCAGGAGCATCTGGGTTTGGGAGCCCTTTGGGGTGCCCATTTGGCCGGGGGGGGATGGGTGGGCTGGCCCAGCTGGGTCTGGGAGCAAGCTCTGCTGCTAGCACCTGACTTGGCCGGGCGTTCTCTCCTCCCGGGGCACCCACAGGGCCCGGATTGGTGCCTCCCCCCACCCATGGCTGGACCTTCTGCCCCCAGCTGTTGGTGCCCCTCTGACAGCCCCTTCTGCCCCCAGCTCCTCCTGAACGGAACTGTCTTTGCCAGGATGTCTCCTGCTCAGAAAGCCAGCTTGGTGCAAGAGTTTCAGAAGATGGAGTGAGTGAGCGCTCGTGGGTCCGGGAGGGTGGGTGGGTGCAAAAGGGCCTCATTGGCATGGCAGCAAGGAATGAGGCACCCACACAGTGAAATGTTGTCTTCTGAATGCTGAAAAAAGACGCAGGCTCCATTTTCTGCCCCCCCCCCACGTTCCTACCCATGTGCTGGGAGACCGCGGGGATGTGGGGTGAGTGCTGTACTTGGCCAGGCCATGGCTGTTGTTGCCGACACACCCTTTTCAGGCCTGGGAGGGGCAGGGGACGGGACTCAGGCTGCCCTGGAAGTGACCTTGTGAAACTTCAGTGGGGTTACTTTTGTGGCATGCGTGTGGGGGGTGTCCAGAAGGTGCTCCCCTGGGAGACCTTCAGCTGGCCGTGTCCTCCCAGACTCGCCTACCCCACAAGGGTGCTGTGGGCATCAAAAGTGGGAGGCGGGAATTGTGCCTGCTCCTTCAGAAGGCGGGGAGGGGGAAGAAACCCTAGCTGGCAAAGAGCCATGGCTGGAGGAAGCCGGCCGGCCTCTGGAGCTCCCGTCGTCCTTTGTGTTCCCAGTTACTTTGTGGGCATGTGTGGAGACGGCGCCAACGACTGTGGGGTGAGTCGTGTTTTCAAAAGCTGGGTTTCTGAGGCTCAATTCTTGCTCGAGGAGTCCCCCTGCTGTTCACATCACGCATTTGACATCCATGTTGGAAGCGGGGGGGGGGGGGGGGCGGAAGGGGGGGCTGACCTGGACGTGGCAGATCTGTGGGAGGAGACCCAAACGGGGCACCCTCCCATTGGTGCTCGATTAAGGGGCTGCTTGAAGGGTGCCCGCTCTTTGGAAAGGGCCCAACACAACAGGGGGCTTTCCTCTCAGTTGTGGGCTTCTCCCCTTGGCCGCAGCCTTGGTCTGGAGCCACACCATGAAGGGCTGTCAACCTCCAGATGGAGCCTGGAGATTTCTGTCTCTGTGGCTCTGGAGCCCGATGAGGTCCCTCCCCTCCCCTGATCCCCCCCTGGACCCCAGGCTCCACCCCCACATCAATTTCCTACCCTTGAGGCTGGCTTAGCCTTGTGGCGAAGCTGTGGGACCTCAGAGCATGTGAAGAGAGTCCTTTCAGGATGCGCTGGGGAGCATTCTTGTCTGGGAGGGTGGGGGGATCTTGCTTGGTGCTGAAGCTGCTGCCTTGCAGGCGCTGAAAGTGGCCCACGCTGGGATCTCCCTGTCTGAGCAGGAGGCCTCCGTGGCTTCGCCCTTCACCTCCAGGACCCCCAACGTGGAGTGCGTGCCAGAACTCATCAGGTGAGCCCGGGCGGCCAGGGGGGCTGGGGGGGGGGTCCTACCCATTGTCTGCAGCTTGGTAGAGTGGATAACAGTGGCAGTTTCTAATCTGGCAAGCTGGGTTTAATTTCCCACTCCTCCACATGGAGCCAGCTGGGTGACTTTGGGCTAGTCACAGTCCTGATAGTGCTGTTCTCACTGAGCAGTCCTGTCAGATCTCTGTCAGCCCCACCCACCTCACAGGGTGTCTGTTGTGGAGAGGGAAGGGATGGTGATTGGAAGCTACTTTGAGACTCCTTTGGGTAGAGAAAAGTAGCATATAAGAAACAACTCTCTTCTTCTACACCTTGAATGTGGAGTGTCTCAAATCACCAGCCAGGCTGGAGACTTGTAAAGAGCCACCAAGCTGAACATATTTTTCCCTGTGAGCTCTTGGGAGAACCAGCTGAGTTTCCGCCTTTGTTGCAGACCTGTCCCTCCTGTCTCCTCACTCTATTTTTTCTACCACTCTCTCCTTGCTCTATTTTCTAAATGCTGAGAGGGAAAAGGGAGGCTGGGAGGGGCACTGTTGTCCCAGGTTCCTGCAGCTCTAAGAGATTGGGACTGGAGTGCAGAACGGAGGGGGTAGGGTGGACATAACAGCACCCTGCCCACTCCTTGGATCAGATGGGTTCGTCTTGGGCCCTCCCCTGCACACTCCCCCTACGGGCAGCCCTCTTCAGGCCAGGGAGTGGGGGAGGAGGGCTGCAGGGCTTCCAGCCTGTGCAGGTGGGTGGCTTCCCTTCCCCTCCGCAGCTGGGCTCCAGAGCCTCAGTCCAGAGCCCTGAGTGCCAGCCTGGGCCCATATTATGTGCCACCTGCACCCACCGCTTGAGAAGCCCCCTTGGTTTGATCAGTGCTGCTCATGAAAGGGCTCCCCCCCTGGCCTCTGTGGGCCTTTTGCGGTCCATGCAGGAGACTCAAAAGTGCCCCCCACCGCTGCCTGTTTCCTGGAACTTTCTGGAGGGGCCTGATCCGCCCATCTCCTGTTCCTCTTCCAAACGCAGGCAAGGCCGGGCAGCCCTGGTGACCTCTTTCTGCATGTTCAAGTACATGGCGCTGTACAGCATCATCCAGTACCTGGGAGTCCTGCTGCTCTACTGGGTAGGCTGACTGGTCCTTGGGAGCTGGAGAGACTGTCGCTCAGGCAGAAGAGGGCGCTGCCCTCTGCCCTCTGCCCTCTGCCCTCTAGTGGGCAGGCCACCTGCTTTGGCTTCCCCCCCTCCCCAGCACCATGCCTGCCTCCCCCGGCCCTGTCCAGACCACTCTGCCTCTTCATGGGGGCAGTGAGGGGCTGAGCCCAGCATATCTCGCCCCCCCCCCACGGGCTCCCAGCATGGACAGTCAATTCCAGGGCCTCTTTCCCTTCCCCCCTCCCTCTCTGTCTTCCAGAAACTGAACTCCTTTGGGAACTACCAGTTTTTGTTCCAGGACTTGGCCATCACCACCCTCATTGGAATGACCAGTAAGTGGCCTGATGCTCTCCGGGGGTAAAGGGAAGGCCTTCCTCAGCCAAAGTCCACAGGCAGAGAGAGGGGCCAGGGGGGTCCAGGCCAGGCCCTTTCCCTCTTCAGTCTGGCAGGAAAGCCTCAGTAGTTATGCATTTAATCTCAGAGTTGGAAGGGATCCCCCAGGGTCATCTAGTCCCACCCCCTTCAAAAGCCACAACAAGGAGGTCTCCTGTGGCTACTTAGAAAACACCAATGACAAAGCATCCACCAGCTCATGAGGGACACTGTTCTGATGGCGAGCAGGCATCCCCAGAAGGCATCTCTTCCTCTGATACAGACCCTTTGCTGTTGCTAATATGCGTTCCCCCTTAACCCAAAGCAAAAGGGGCTGAGCTGGCCAGCTGTTTTTCAGCACACCCAGAGGCAGCCAGGGGGGCTTCACTTTGGCACCCCCAAGGATCTTCTCCCAGAAGGGGCGCGTTACCTGCAACTGGGCTGCACCCAAATGTGTCTGAATGTTTCTCTTGCCAAATAAACGGCCTTCGCACAGCCGTGGCCAGACTGCCCCCCCTTGACCACTCGCTTTCTGTCTGGTGGGCAGTCCCAGGAGCCGCCACAGCCAGGCCCGGCCGGCCCAACGCAGGCTGACAGCTCCACGTCAGGAGGTCGGAGCCACGTCCGGAGGGGCGATTCCCAGCGGTCCTGGTGCCTTGGCTCCTGCATGGTCGGAGGGGGGGGTTCTTCTGGTTGTCGAGCAGAGACAAGCCCCGTTCTCTCTTTGCAGTGAGCCTGAACGGCGCCTCCCCCAAACTGGTCCCCTTCCGCCCTGCGGCCAGGCTCACCTCCCCGCCCCTGCTGCTCTCCGTGGTTCTGAACATCCTCTTCAGCCTGGCCCTGCAAGTCTGCGGCTTTGTCCTGGTGCAGCAGCAGCCCTGGTACTCGGCCGACAACCTGCTCAGGTGAGGGGCTCCTCTGGCCACAGCCCATGGGAGCAAGTCCTCCTTTCAGGAGGCTCTGGGGAGAGGCAGCTCTCTGTGGCAGGGGTGGCTCATGGTGACTGTAGTCCACGGACCTCTTAGAGTGCCAGTCTGCCCCCCCCCCCCGCTCTAGGGCAAGCCTGCTTGGGGCTTTCTCTTCTCCCCGTAAGCTCCATCCGGCAATGCGCCTGCTCCTTGCTAGCTGCCCTCCCAGTGGCTTGGCATGTGTAGGGAAATGGGGGGTGCCCGTGAGTAAGGGAGGAGAGGGTGAACGAATTTGGACCCTCCAGACACCCTGGTTTTCCTCTTTGTTCATCTCTGACTAGAAACAAGAGATGGGCAGCAGTTTTATTGACAGGGATGCAGATGTGAGTGGAAAGGGGTTGCAGACTGCCCTCTCAGCACAGCAGTGGCGGAGCGAGTGTGGCTGTGGGGTTTCCCACCTTTCTCCCCGGTGGTCTCTGGTGGCTCAAATGACTTGGGCACTTTTGTGGAGAACAGGTCCGACCCCTATGGTCAGAGCGGAGCCTCCATGTGCAGAGGCAGGGGGCCCTAAAGTGGCTTGGGGGGGGGGAGTACTGGAGAGGGGGACGGTTGTCTTCTGCCTGTCGCTGGCCTCCGTTGGAAGCTGGCTGCTGGGCCCCATGGATGGGCTCTGTCCTGGGAGAGGCATTTCTCTGGGGAGCCTCTGGCTGTGGGCCGCCGCGCCTGGCTTTGGTTTGGTTTGGGGGTTCCCGTGGAACAGAGATGGAGCCCCGTTCCCTTTGCAGTGCCTGCTCTCCTGGGAACACGAGCCACGCAGGAGCCGCAGGCAATGCGACAAGAAGCAGCAACAGCTCGGGCAGTGAAGAAGCCAAGGATGACTACCGGAGCTACGAGAACACCACCGTCTGGCTCCTTGGCACCATCAACTGCCTTCTGGTGGCCGTGGTCTTCTCCAAGGGGAAGCCCTTCCAACAGCCTGTGCATACAAACTGTAAGGGGGCCCTGTGGTGGGTGGGCCCTGCCTAGGCAGGTCTGCATGCAGGAGCAGTTGGTGGCTAGCCTGGACCCCGGGGACGGCTGTGGCACTCTCTTCCACTGGAGAGGAGGAAATGAGCACCTCTTCTGGCCCTCTTTGGTTGCCTCAGTCTTGAGGCCTGGTGGGGAGGGGGTGAACAAGACCCTCGTGGTCTCCTCTCTGCAGGGGTCAGCTCAGATTTCTGAGCCACACTAACTGCTTGCTGCAGGAGGTGGTGGTGGGAGGGTGAATGCTGGCAATGTCGGCAAAATGGTTCAGCATCTTCTTGGAAAAGAGTGGCCAGTGAGTCCCCCAAGGATCTGTCCTGGGGCTTGTGTTGTTCAACATATTTATTAATGATTTGGAAGAAGGATTAGAGGGGACACTTACTACATTTGCAGATGATACTAAACTGGGAGGGGGAGCAAACACAACTGAACAACAGAATACAGGATGATCTTGATAGGCTCGTGAAGTGGGCTAAACTGAATAGGGACAAATGTAAAGTTCTGCATTTAGGCAGGAAAAGCCAAATACACCAATACAGGATGGGGGAGACTTGTCTTGGCAGTAGCATGTGTGAAAAGGATCTAGGAGTCTTAGTAGACCATACATTGAACATGAGTCAGCAGTGTGACTCAGTGGCTAAAAAGGCAAATGGGATTTTGGGCTGTATCAAACGGAGTATCGTGTCCAGATCATGGGAGGTGATGGTACCGCTTTGCTCTGCTCTGGTTCAGCCTCACTTGGAGTCCAGTTTTGAAGAGGGATATAGACAAACTGGAACATGTCCAGAGGAGGGCAACAAAGATGGGGAGGGGTTTGGAGACCAAGACGTAGGAGGAGAGTTTGAGGGAGCTCAATCTGTTTAGCCTAGAGAGGAGATGACAGAGGGGATCTGATAACCATATTTAAATACTTGAAGGGCTCTCAGAACCATTGGGATGAAATTACTTCAAAAATTTTTTTAAAGGCTGCCATATGGAGGATGGAGCAGAGTTGTTCTCTCTTGCCCCAGAGGGATGGATCAGAACCAGTGGGATGAAATTAATTCAACAGAAATTCCATCTAAACCTCCGGAAGAAGTCCCTGACAGTTAGAGCAGTTTCTCAGTGGAACAGGCTTCCTCAGGCGATGGTGGGTTCTCCATCTTTGGAGATTTTTAAACAGAGGCTGCAGAGCCATCTGACGGAGAGGCTGATTCTGTGAAGGCAAAGGGGTGGCAGGTTACAGTGGATGAGCAATTGGGATTTGAGTGCAGGGGTTGGACTAGATGACCCATGAGGTCCCTTCCAACTCTGATTCTATGATTCTAAAAAGGGGGGAGCACTTCAAAGCTGGGGGGAGGCCACAGAGACAGGCTGGATCTTCAGAAAACTGAGATGCAGCCTCAAACAGCCCCCCCCCAGCCCAAGGCTGAACCTCTTAAAAAAGAAAAAGCACCCAGTTATTATTTGACATAATCAAAGATTCTTCTCCAAAGAAAATTGCACAATAATAAGAACAGAAATCAAAAAAGGGGAGAAAGCAAAGGAAAAACCTCCTGAAGCATTTCCAGATTGCTGCCCTCCCTTTGGTTTGCCACCTCAGCAGCTCCTCTGCCCATCTGGTCTCTTCATTTCTCCACCTGCTTGGTCCCAGGGAGGCTACACAGCGAGGGTGGTGGCTCTGGCTTGGGAAGTACTTGAACGTGGGGAGAGCAGGGGTTTTGGGAAGGGGTTTGGGCTGTGATGCCGTGGGATCCTTCCTCCAAGGCAGCTGTTGCCTGCCTCTCTCCCTCCAGATGTCTTTGTGGTCACGCTGGCGGTGCAGCTGGCTGTTTGCCTCTTCTTTCTCTTTGCCCACTTAGATGAGCTCTATGCCCGGATGGAGGTGAGTAGCGCCCCCTCCCCCTCCCCCTCCCCTCCCCCTCCCCACATCCTGGTGGCTTGTCTTGCTCCCAAAGGGGCTGCTGGCCCTCTTTGGCTTGAGGCTGGTCCCCCAAGGGGTCCTACCTGGGGGGTTGGGGCTCCGTGTGCCCCAAGCTGTGTTTCCTAGGCAAGAAATGTGTGTGTGTTGAGGGGATTCTAGAGCCCTCCCCCCCAATTCTCTATAGTGACCTGGTCTCCAGGAATGCTGCTCCCTTCATGATGTGGCTTGGCTCACTCACCTGAGTCATGTGACACGGTTCTGGCCTCTCGGTCGACCTGGGGCAGGTTCGGGATGGAAATGTCTCCATCATCAGCCGTGGCACACTGGGGTCCAGGGGTTTGCCTCAGGCCGGGGTTTCTCCGTTGTCTTCCCTGGGGCAGGATCTGAAGCCCTTCCGCTCCCCCAGCTGGGTGAATTCTCTGGGCAGCAGTGGCCAGGGGACTCCAGCGGTGGGCCTCTTCCTGGATGCCCTGAAAGGACTGAGGCCCAGACGTGGCACGTGTGCTTGGGGGCTCTCTGGCAAGCTCCGCATGGAAGAGAGCACTGGGGGCTCTGTGACTCTCAGCTGTGGTTTTCCTCCCTTGCACCATGTCCCCCAAAAGGCAAGGGGGCAGGCCGGCTTACCATCCTCTAGGAGTTGACTGGACAACTCTCTCCAGACTACAGAGATCAGTTTCCCTGGAGAAAAGGGCTGCTTGGGGGGAGGGGGGGGGACTCTGTGGCCTTGTATCCCGCTCTCTCTCACCCCAAGAACCTTCAGTCTGGAGGGGACCTTTCCAAGGGGGAGGAAGGGCTCAGTCCCACCCCCACCCAGCTCCTGGTGAGCTGACCCTTCCCCTTTGTGACCAGCTTGCTTCCTCCTCCTCCTCCCCCCCCTCCCCCAGCTGGTGTGCACCCCCCTGGTGTGGCGGATCGCCCTGTTGGTCATGCTGACGGTCACCTTCGCCCTCTCCTTCACGGTGGAGGTGAGTGGAAGGCTCTTTGATGTCCTCTCTTGTCCGGGGGTGGGGTGGGAGGAGGGAAGCCGAGGAGTGGGGAGTGAGAGAAAGCAGCTGCCAGGCCCCCCTCCCTTGGGGATCTCCCTGGGCCCAAATGGGATGGGGACAGCGCCAGTTATAGGGATCAGCCAGGACACGGTTATTTGGTTATTAATTAGAACAGTTTAGTCCACCTTCTTGACTGACCAGGGGCCACGCAGCATCTTAAGCCGTAAGCAACCAAAAGCACAGTTAAAAGTAGCATTCTATTAAAAACACAGCATTCGGAATAGGGCCAGGGGCTGTTTTCAGGGCCAGGGGGCATCCTGGAGGAACCCCCGAAGTCTGCATCATCTGCTGGATGGACATCCCATCGAGCCATCCGGGCGAGGTCCGTTCAGCCCTTGCTCAAAGCAGCCTGGAGTTGGACTGGTCTCCCAGCCGAGTACCCACCAGGGCCTGCCTTGCTTGGCTGCCAAGAGAGCAGACGAGCCTTTCCCACGAGGAAAGATGCCATCCTCTCTACTTCCGGGGCCTTCGGGGGAGGCTCTCCCCGGCTGCCCCCTTTAGCATGCAGACTCCTCGACTCCTCCTGGGTTTTGTCCCATCTCTGACTTGCTGCCTTTGGAGCTGGGCAGGGGGGGCAGCTTTTGCCCAAGCTCTGGACCGACACCCCCTTTTCTCTCGCAGGAGGTGGTCATTGAGAACCGAGCCCTGTGGGGCCTGCTGAAGAGAGGCCTGGGCTACCAGTCCTCCAGCTCCTACCAGAGGCTGCGGAGGGCCGTGGAGAGGGACTCCGCCTGGCCTCCCCTGGGCAGGACAGACTTCTCTGAGTCAGTGGCCCTCTCCGTGGGCTGCAGGGAAGCCTACACCAACCCGGTCTTTGAGAGCCATGAGGAGCCACGGTCCGGGCATCACCCCTGAGGCTGTGCTGCCACCGCCTGGCCTGACCTTTCCCCTGATCTCCCGCAGAAGGAAGGAGCACCGGGGTGGCCACGCGGGATGAGACCAGGAGAGGGCAGGGGGAAGAGCCCCGCTTGCCCTGAAGCCTCTCACCACGCTCTTTCAGTGCTTGACCTACCTCACAGGGCTGGGAGGAGGAGAGAGTCCTTTCTGTTCCGCTGAAGTTCTCGGAAGGCTGGGAGGGGGAGGGATTTATTTGTATTTATTCCTTTGATTTCCAACTCACTACTCCCAGCAATGCTGGCTCGTGGCAGCTTACAACGGCTTAAAATTGCGATATTTAAGACCACATAAAACCTCTGTGCTTTGAGGCCTGCTGTGCCGATCTGGCCCAAAGAGGGCCATTTCCCTGGCCTAACCGAGGGCCAAGTGCAGATTATTGCTGCTTTCCATCTGTGGCGGAGGGACAACGAGGGGCTGCTTATTATACAAAGCTGGCACCTGAAGTCGGAGTCAGGTTCCTTCTCCCCAAGTCCTCCACCCCTAAACTGCCGTGCAGGGGACAGCGTGTCTGCCGGGGGACGGGGAGACCTGACTCCAGTTCACTGGGCGTCCTTTGCTCATCCACAACACTCAGCTGAGCCTACCTCACAGGACTGTTGTTGTGAGGATAAAGAGGAGGGGGCATTTCCGCCAGTGTGATTTCCTGTAGGAGGAACAGCAGCGGAAGAGACAGGCTGCTTCTAAGCCTTGTGGGAAAAGTGGAGATGCTCCCATGTAAACATTTGAAGCAAAATGGAGCCAAGAAGGCCAAAGGCTTCCAGCGCAAGGGCCGACCTGGAGGCACCAGGCAAGGCGGCTGAATGGGCCGGGACCCGATCAGGCCGCGGGAAAGGCAGGCCGGACCTCTCTGAGCATGTCGGTCTTGGGCCACCAAAATAATATAAAAACGGTAATTATTTATTGTGGTGCACAATTTAAAACAGAATAAAAACTACACAGAACAAATTGCACATAAGACCAAACGCATTTCGACCCTACTGGGTCTTTCTCAGTGGTCAGAATGATAACAATACACTCTATATACAAAGTCTGAACTCATTACAAAGTGTCGCTGAGTGGGATCTGCAGATTATGGCCCCAACCAATACGTAAAGTTTTGACTTTTTGGAGACCACCTCCTATGGCCTATGCCTAGGCTCACCACTCTTCGCTATCATATAATTCTGTGCTGAGAGGGTATCTCATGTGCGTTGGAGGGTGGCATAGACTGGACCTCCGTTCTCCAGAATCACCCCAGGGTCACGCACACCCTTCCTCAAAAGCGCCTCGGCGGGGGCAGGGGTGGGGCATGCCGCGGCCTCGGAAGGGACCACGCTCTCCAGGTTAGATGACGGCAGCAAGCCCTGTGTGGGGCTGCCCTTGAGGGCCTCAAAAACGTAAATGTGTTCAAAATGCAGCCGCTTGAACCCATGAAGGTGCCTTCTCCTGGCTCAAGGGTCCCACTAGGATCCAGGAGGCTGAGGTTCAAATCCTCACTGTCAGGGAAATGTGCTGGGTGACCTGGGTCCCGGTCCACACTCTCAGCCTAGCCTACCTTGTAGGGGTATTGCTGTAAGGAAAAAGTGGAAGGGAGAACAGTGCTAGCCTGTGTTCCATGGGAGGGGGGGGGGGAGGTACAAATGAAGTAAATAAAATTGAAGTAAAGGAAGTATAAAGTCAATAAAATGAAATGAAGCTCTGCCTCTCCCATAGAGGGCTGGAGGCCCCTTGGCTGTCTCCCTCCCAGCCTTTCTTCCTGGCTCCCTCTCCCAGGAGGAGGAGGAGGAGCTGGTCTGCCTCTCCTCAGGGCCCTGTTGTCTGTGGCCCCGCTGGTCCTTGGGAAGGGCCTGCAGCTGCCTGTGCAGCCCTTGGCTCCCTTGTGGGGCACACAAAGTCTTTCAGTCTCTCCTCCGGGGCTGTTTGCAGGGAGGGCTCCGTTCTGGTCTAAAGAGGGGGGCGTTCTTTATGGCGCAGAGTTGTTTTCTGTTTGGCGCCTTTGGGAAGGGGAGACATACTCTAATAAACAAATGTGCTCTCCACAAACAGCTTTCCGTTTTCTTTTAAAACTGCCATCCCTTTTTCCTTTTGGAGAAACACGTGGCCAGCTGAATTCTGCTAATTGCCCCAAGAAAGAAGCCTGACCCCCAGCACTGCCCTCTTGGCCCTCAGACACGCTGGCAAGGGCAAGGTTGCCCCCCCTGCCTTGAAGGCCCCCCACCCTGACCGAATTGCAGCCTCGGAGCAGGAGAGGTTATGGGGGGGGGGGTCTGAGAAGGTCAGGAAGACCCCTGCGGGGGCCTGTCTAGGGCAAAGGCCAGCATGGTGGGTGTGGGATGTTCCACCTGCCCTTTGGAAGACCCTCCAGGGCCTGTCATTTCCCCCGTCCAACAGAACTCTGGGGACAAGATGTGTTTCCTCCCAGGATGGATCGGAAGAGACGGCCACAGTCTTGGACAGGCTCTTTCAAGGGCTGCCGCATGGCCTGGCTTTTTCTCCTCGGTCTCCCTGATGGCCAGCCTGGCTCCTGCCCTTTTTCCAGAGGGCCTGCCCCCAAAATTCTTCACAGTCAGAGTAGTTCAGCAGTGTAATAGGCTGCCTAAGGAGGTGTTGAGCTCCCCCTCACTGGCAGTCTTCAAGCAAAGGTTGGATACACACTTTTCTTGGATGCTTTAGGATGCTTAGGGCTGATCCTGCATTGAGCAGGGGGTTGGACTAGATGGCCTGTATGGCCCCTTCCAACTCTATGATTCTATGAACGTAGGAGAGCATCACCTGGCAGGTGGACCTGTCCCTCTCTTTGCTCTTAGATGGGCGGGTCTGAATGCAAATGCCATGACGGTGTGAGCCCAGAGAGGTGGCACGCTTTGTGGTGACTCACTGGGCGGCTTCTTTGTGCTCTGGTGTGAAGAACTCAATCGCCAGGCAAGATCTGGTGCTTCCCCGCCTCCTCGGTGCAGCAGTTCTGGTGACGCAGGGCTCAGAGATGTGGGATGGAGGCCCCCACCCAGCAGGGAGGGAGGGAGGGAGGGAGGGCTCCAGGGGAGGAGCTGAGCAGGACTTTGGGGGTTCCAGTTCTACCTTGAGGGCAGCATTCGGCGTGGTGAGGGAAAGTGTGGGACTGCTGCTCTACCCTTGGCCTTTGGCCTGTGAGGGTCCCCAAAACTCCATCTTGTCCTGCCCCTACACTTCTCAACATCTCTGCCAAGCCCTTCAAGAAAGGCCAGCCAGAAATCTGGACCAAGTGGCTACCAATATCAGCTGGTCCTGCACAGAAGAGAGGGCTGTACTCGATGGCCTCTTTCACCCTTCCCAGCTCCATGCTGACTTCCCTGGATCACCAAATTGTCCTCCAGATGTTTGCAGATCGCTCCCTTTAATATCTGCTCCATTGTCTTCCCCACAACAGAGGTCAGACTCACTGGTCTGTAGGGGAATAAATAATATAAATGCAACACTAAGGGGAATAAAAGGGGGACAGCAGAAACAAAATCATGCTGAAAAACACACACAAACACAATGCTGACTAAAAATAAGGGTGGAGAAGAGAGTATTTTAGGGGAAGGCAATATTACCAGTCACAAAGGGCAGAAGTCCTTGGATCCAGCAGCAGCAGCAGCAGCAGCAGAAGGAGCTGCATGGGGCATGGATGGTTCCAGGAGCACACGCACGCTGGGGCAGAACACTCGTATATTCCAGGGATGTTGCTCCCTGGGGCAATGCAGATGTGTGAGCCCCTAAAATACTGTGCTGATATCTTTGGCGTTTGATGGGTTTGTCTGGAGCAGACCTCAAAAGGTTCCCAGGGAATCCACGGTGGCCACAAGTGCTTCACCTGAGCTGAACACAGGATGAAAAATGGCTGGTGACCCCTTTGAGATGGGAAGCTCTTAAGTTTGGGACGGGTGCCAGGCATTGCTAATTCAGGAACAAGTGAGATTGGGAAAGGGACAGGATTCGTTGCTAAATCCCAGGAAACCCCTGGTCCCAAATGACGCACCTTCCTGGGGTGTGGTAGGGCCAGGCTGTGAGTCAGCCTGTCATCTCAAAAGTTGAACTCCCTGCCATTGTGGCCAGGCAGGGTGCAGAACAGTGTGTCTCCCCCCCCCCCGTGATATTGAAGGGAGGGTGTTTCTGGGTGCCTGTCTAGGAATGCCCCATCGCAGAGATGGAGGTGGGGGGTGGTCTGCCTGCTGCCCCCATCTTCTGTGACCCACAGATCCCAAGCAAGCTGTGGAAACCATGAACAGGGCCTGCTGGCGGGTCTGGAAGGAATGAGGGTGGGCAAGCTGAAGCGAAACCCAGACAAAGCAGAGGCTGACCGTGGGTGGGTTGCTCTCCCCTCTAAGGGGCAGGTTTGCAGCCTGGGGGCTCCTGAGCTGCGGAAGAGGCCGCTCCGTGGCTGGTGTCCCCCAGCATCTCTGCCCTGGGGCCAGAGACTCCAGGGCACCCACTGGTCCATAACATACTGGAAGTAACAGGGCAAGCAGAGCCACCATGGCCCAGCCCCTGAGACCAGGGTCAATAGGGGAACAGGATGGGGGCACCTCTGCAAAGGCTCTCTTCAGGGGCCACCCATCTCACCTTTGAGCAGGCATGCCAACCTCCCGGGGAGCCTGGAGTTCTCCTGGACGCACTCCTAAACCCCAGCCCTCACCCCCCCCCCCGCCCAGGCAAGGGCAGCTTTTGTCTCTCTGTTGCTGAAACTGCTTCCTCTTGCCCTTCCACGTGGCTCAAGGGTGGCTTTTAATCATGGCTACAAACATCTTCCACTCAAACCCAGAGATAAGGTGGCCCACTCCGCATCTCTGCCCGTTTCACCCCCTACAAGAGGCCTGCCCTTTTGGGGAGGGGACTCTGTGCCCTGCCGCTCCCACTGGGCTCTCCCCCCCCCCAAGTCCAGGAGGGTGGCATGGCAGGGCTGCCATCCTGAACACTCTGGCTGGGAGCCTCCCAGGCCGGTACTCCCCAGGCCTCCACCCCAAGAGTCAGATTGGCATCTTAATGCCCCGCCTGCGGGGGAGGCACACAGGGTGTCACACGCCAATGCTGTGTCCCAGGAGCAGCGCAAAGGAACACAGGACTGCTGGCCCTGCCTAGGAAATTCCTGGAAATCTGAAGAAGAGAGGAGTCTGTCCTCCGAAGCAGCCGCTCCTCCAGGAGGACGGAGCTCTGGCGTCCGGAGAGGAGCTGTCATTGTGGGAGATCCCCAGGTCTCCCCCGGAGGCTGGCAACCCCGAGTTATGAATGGCACCTTCCACACGTGAGAGCCCAGGCCTATTTTTTGGTATTCCAAAATTCCCATATGGTGGAGTCCACAGCCTGAGTCTGGGACCCCCACTGGCCATGGGATGGGGCAACTCCTGTGTAATCCAGAGGGGACTGCCCAGGCTGGAAAGGCAGTGGCCTAGCTGGCCCAGGCTCCCCTCCAGTCCCCCTGGCGGGTGTGGCCCAGTCTCATGGGGATGCAGGGCTCTCCTCCACTCCAGCCAAGGCACAGGCCGTGTGGCAGGGGTGGGCTGCTGTGGGTGAAGATCCAGGGGACCTTGGCTGTGAGGCCTGCGTATCCCCAGGTGCGGGTGGGCTTGGCCAAAGAGCCCCCCCCCCGGGTCAGGCAGGTGTGAGAGAGGGTCCACTGTGGTCCTGCCCCTGATTGGCTACTGCATGCCTGGGAGGAGCTGAGGAGAGGGATCCCAGGCAGCTGTGTCCCAAAGGTGGTGAGCTAGCCGACTCCCTCTCTGCCCGTGGAGGGGTCTGGGCCCCAACGAGAAAGGGCCTTTTGGGGGGCAGCCCTCAATTACGGAACAAGCTCCTCAGGCACTCCGGACGCAGCCGGAGATGGTTTCTCTTGGGACTACTTTGGATTGAAGCTGTCCTCCATAGATGGTTTTCATTTTGGTTCTTTGGGGTTTAAAACCATATATTTCATCTACATGGCAAGCTGCCTTGAGCTCCAGATGCAACGTTGCAAATAAGCAAAGAGCAAACAGACCTCCGGCACGTCCCTCTCCCCACGCAAGCCAGAGGCTCCTTTCTGGGGCAAAGTCCAGAGCTTTCGCAAGGGACACCATCAAAGAAAGAGAGGCTGACCTTTAAAATAAGGACAGGTTGGCCAACGCATTCCCAGGGAATTTATTGGCCAATCAGAGACTTATGAGGGTCATCCAACCTGCTGTCTGGCTTCCCACTGCAGCATTGGGAACAGGGATGCCAACTCCAGCCCTAGCTCAGTGCCTGGGGGTTGGGGGTTGGGGAGGGACTTCACTTGGAATCTAAAATGCCTCCACAAAAATTTTGCTTAGAATCTATCATGCCCCTAAAAATTCAATAATAAATAAATAAAAATAACAAAGCAAGCTGTGGTCTGCAGGGAAACCAGTCTTGATTGCCTGGAGAGGAGCTGCGATTCCAGGAGATCCCCGGGTCCCTCTGCGGAAAGGACCTGCAAGCGAAACAAGCCGGTGTGGCCCTGCTGGGCAGGGATCCGCTGCTCTGCTTGGAAGGAGGGGGAGGCTGCCTGCTGTGCCCCCTGTGCTGCTCTGGGGCTGGCCTGGAGATCTGGGAAGGGGGCCTGGGGAGAGCATGCTTAGGGGAGTGGGGAATAATCCCACCCTCCACGGCAGCTCCTTTCCTGGCTCATGTGGCCTGACCAGGGAGAGAAAGAGGAAATAATGGGATTTTGCTGGCTAAATTGGAGTTAAGGGACACCAAGCCAATGGGGGCATCATGGGGGGTGTTTTAAGAAAAGCCATCCATGACCATCCATACAGGTCTGACCTTTTTCTATTGGAAGGAAGAACGCTTGTTGGTCCTAGAGACACGTAGAGAGGAAATGCTTTTTTTTTTTTTTGCTCCTTTTCTCTGCTGTGCCCAAGAACGCCTGTTTCCCCCTCCGACTCCATAGTTTTCTTCCCAGCAGAGCACATGAGGTCGTGATCCTAAGCACCCTTCCCACTGAGCTCAGTCAGATTGTGAGTTCAATGTCATGCTCAGGTCACACTGCAGAGCAGTTCTTGGATATTAGACCTACATAGAGCCATGCTTGGAAAATCCCTGTTGCTTTCTACCTCCCTGGCCACTCCAGCCCACCGAGTCCACTGCATTGGAGCCTGGGAGATGCTTTAGTTGTACCGCCATCTTGCTTAATCGCATTTCATTGTTCAACTGTACTTTATTTTATGGGGTTAAGATTGGGGATTTTATTGTCATAAGATTATTTTTATGTAAATATGTTTTTATACATATGTTGTGAACCGCCTCGAGCCAGCTTGCTGGGAGCAGCGGTATAGAAATCAAATTATGAATGAATAAATAAATAATTCCTCTCTGGAACCTTTATTGAAACTGACCGTGTGTCTTTTGAACAGCATTTCATCTTGTGCTCCTGCAATTAGCTTTAGGATGCTAGGGCTAATCCTGTGTTGAGCAGGGGGTTGGACTAGATGGCCTGTATGGCCCCTTCCTACTCTAGGATTCTGGGATTCTATGATTCAATGGGCAACTGTAGCATCGAAGAATGAAATGCGTCGAAAGTGAAGCCAGAGTTCAAAAAATAAATGTTCTTCCCAGCAGGGCCCGTCCCAGGCGCCGCCGGGGCTTGGACAAGAGAGCTGGGCCGTGCCACCTTTCCCCTTTGGCCCCTTTCCCCTTCCTCCTTCAGCGGCCCCTTTTCTTCCTTGGCCACCTCCGTTCCCAGTGCAATTTGCGTATTCTGGTTGAGGGAAATCATACAATATTATGCTTCCTTGTGTTGCTTTTGTGCAAAACGAGGAAGAAGAAAATAACCCCTGCATCATTCTGATAGCCAAATGGCCAAATTAGAGTTCTTTTGCCCAGTGTCAGAGCTCCAGACGTGAAGACAACTTCTATTTTGGAAAGTTTCTTTATTCACAAGCAGACAGCATCTAACGCAATTGAAGGCAGAACTAAAGACAGCAGCAGAGGTTCACAAATATGAAACGCCAGAACATCCCCTTCTCCCTCCCTCCCTCCCATGGGAAGGCGATGACTTGGATTTCAAAGGAGTCAAAAAAGCCTTCCTAATCCAAGTCCCATGGGTTTAGCGAATGCTGGCAGGGGCTTCTGGGAATCGTAGTCCATGGACATCTGGAGGGCCGCAGTTTGACTACCCCTGCCCTAGGGAATCCTGGGAAGCGTAGTTGTGTGAGGAGACAGAGCTTCCTAGGAAGGGGTCTTCTGCACTCTTGCCAGACTTCGGTTCCCAGAACTTTGTGGGACAAACCCACAAAATGAATGTCTTGTTAACAGCCCTGCAAGGTAGGCCACACCGATTTCTTTGGCCAGCACAGTGGTTAGAGTGGGAATTGTTAGGCTCATAGTGTTGAGCCTATGGGCAATTGTGGACTTTGGCGGGGGATGGGATCGTGGAAGCCACCTCTAAACGGCCCACTCGGGGCTAGGGAGGGAGAAGACCGTGTCCAAAGCCGGCTGGAGAACGGCCAAGCGGGTGGTGGGCAGACAGGCCGCAGCCAGAATTCTCCATGGTGAACGTCCCTACATTTCCTTGGCTTTGGGACACGGCCTGCATTCCAGAGCCAAGCCTGGACACAGTATCCGCGGGTCAGCTGCAGCCGGGTCTGGATATCGGCCCCAGGATCAAGGGCTGCATTCTTGAGGGGAACAAGACAGAGTCAAAGTGTGCTGCCGGGTGACAGAGCGGTGATGAACGGTGTGGCACAGAGTTCCTTTTGCCGAGGAGGAGATGAAAAAACACCGACAGACTGAAGAATCCTCGACATTCCCTGCTGACCCCCTCGCGCTTGTCCTCCTTTCTACTGCTGAATTACAACAGAACTCAGAGAAAGAACGCATTGCCCAGAACATGGTTTTCTTCCTGCTGGAGAAGATGCTCCTTCGGGTGGGAAAGAAGATGCAGGTCTTTGGGCACCTCCTGGGCCTCTCACGGCCAGCAACTTGCACTAGAGTCTGGGGAGTGGCTGGGTGCCCCTCACTGCCCACAGCACTCTGCCCGGGACACACTGAGGGGGTCACAGGGTCTGGGAGGGGGTGGGCTCTGAACACAGACCCATGATGGGAGGGCAGCCCATGACTGTTCTTGTCAACAGCAAACTGTCCTGTGCAGAAGCAGCCGGCCAGCATAGGGGCCAGCCTCCGGGAGAAGAGGAAGAAGAAGAAGAAGAGGAAGAAGAAGCTGGTTTTCATGCCCTGCTCGTCTCCAAGTGGCTTCCAGTCACCTTCCCTCCCCCTCCCAGGGGGCTTTGTGAGGCAGGTGGGGTGGGGTGGGGAGAGTCCTGTGGCTGGCCCAAGGTCGCCCAGCAGGCTCCATGGGGAGGAGGACAAGGAGCACCCTCTGGCTCTGCAGAGGAGAGTCTGCCACTCTCAAGCAGGGTGCTGGACGAGCTGGAGCTCTGGTGGTGGCTGGAGGCCTCCTGATACCATCAAGCTCCGTGGAGGAACTGGCTGCCTCGGGGGTGTTCTCGAGTCAGAATCCTAGAGTTGGAAGGACCCTGCAGGGTCACCTAGTCCACCCCCCCCCCCCCCCGCAGAATCCGGGAAATTCAAACTACCTGAGCCTCCGGGGAGGGCGGTATATATAAATAAAGAAACAAATAAATACCTGCCCGCCCGCAGCTGGGCGCCTCCCTCCCTCCCTCGCTCCCCCGCACCGGTTGGCAGGACACACCTGGGGGTCCCAGCGCAGGCCGGCTGCGGGAAGAGCCCTCCCGCCCCGCCCCGCCCCGCCCCGCCCCGCCCCGCTCGCTCGCTCGCTCGCTCGGCCGGCTGGCTGTCGGGGAGAGGCAGCGCCGGGAGGAAGGGCCTGCGCGTGCCCGCGTCTTTTGGGGTGGGCTGGAAGGACCCCCGTCCCCATCCCCGGCTGTGAGGCAGCGTCCTCGGGAAGGAGCCTTCCAGGGCCCCGGCAGTGACCTCGGGGCAACGAGGAGGCAGCTGCACAGTGGGATCCACCTGCCCCAGTGGCACCCACCGGCTCTCTCTCCGGGCCCCCTCGGCGGGTCTCAGCCCCCCCCCCCCCGACGCCCAGGCCCAGCTTCCAGCTCCCCGGGGTGACTGTGAGGACTGAAGGAGGCTGCTGGCCCGGAGAGGCTCTGCTGGGAGGCGGGGGGGGGGGGCTGGTCCCCCCCTCCTTCCTCTTCCTTCCTTCCTTCCGGTAAGGCTAGGAGCTCGGACAAAGGGGCGCAGACCACCCTGCTCAGCCAACAAAGTCCTGGCGTGGTTGCTTGTTGGACGGGACCCCACCCGACTGTACCCCAGCCCCCAACTACCTGTGACCCCCCCCCCTGTCCCCTGGGTTCGGCTCAGGAGCCAAGAACTGGAAACAATAGCAGCAGCATGCCAAAGAGTGAGGAGGGGGTCCCCATTCATATTTGGGGGGCTGCATTGGTGTATGGCTGCGAAAGTTGGACCATAAGGAAGGCGGAGCGTCAAAGAATTGAGGCTTTTGAACTCTGGTGCTGGAACGCCCACGTTCCAGCCCTCTCCCTCCTGGCATTTCAGGCCTCTGTGCAGATCTTGTGGGGGGGGGTCTGCTGATTCTCCCCCCCCCCCCCCACACACACTGGTCCCCTGCCCTGGCCAGCTCTCGGGTGGCTCCAACCAGGAAGGGAAGCCGAGGAGGGCTTGCGTAAGGGAGCCAAAGAGGCTCAACAGGTTTCTGCCACCCTGGTGTTCACCAGGAGGCGGGTGCATGCTCTGTGGCTCTTAAAGGCAGCCGGCACGGCACGGGGGAAGGAAGGAAGGAAGGACGGAAGGTTGTCTCCTGGCCTGGGTTCAAGTCACACAGGGGCCTGCCTGCTCATCCCTCTGCCAGGCTGGATGGAGAAAAAGCTCCCAGCGGATCAGCCTCCCCTGCTCAATGTGGGGAAGGAGGACGAGGCGGTAAGCCAGCCCCTTCCAGGGCCCTGGGCGGGAGGGCTTGGGGATCTCGCTGGGCTGCAGAGCCCTGGGCCAGGCAGCTGCTTTCTAGCTGGAGCTCACAGGTGGGAAAGCGGCTTTGAAGTTCTCTGGCAAATCTTCAGCAGCCTCTTCCCCACACTCCTCCCACCTGACTCAAGGTGCTCTCTGGAAGGCAGGTGGCCAGGAGGACGGAGGCGGGGAGGGGCTGGCTGGGGCCACTGGGGTGTTCCTGTTGTCCCCCTCAAAGTCCCAGCCACTGTGCGGAGCTCATCCGTCCCCTGAGGACCCTGAAAGGGAGAGGAGGCAGGAAAAGGAGGAGCAAGGAGCCCAAAGGAACCAGGAAGGACCAGCATCTCGGCCCGGGGCCTGCGTGGGTGCAGGATCCCAGCAGAGGCTAACAGGGGCAGGGCAGCAAAGGAGGGAGGGCCGGGGTGCGCACGTACAGAATGCCAACTGGAACAGCTGCCTCTGCTTTGCCTGAGCATCTGGAAACATCTGGCAGGCCACACGAAGCGGGACTCATCTAGGGGTCTTAGTAGACCAGACACTGAACATGAGAGTCTTGGTGGCTAAAAAGGCAAAGGGGATTTTGGGCTGTATTACAAGAAGTAGAGTGCCCAGGTCATGGGAGGTGATGGTACCGCTTTAGTCCACTCTGGTGAGACCTCACTTGGAGTCCTGTGTTCAGATTTGGTCACCAGAGCTGAAGAAAGATGTAGAGCAGGGGTAGTCAAACTGTGGCCCTCCAGATGCCCATGGACTACACATCCCATGATCCTGATGTAGACAAACTGGTTGAGGGAGCTTTTTCTGTTGAGCCTGGAGAGGAGACGACTGAGAGGGATTCTGATAGCCATCTTCAAGTATTTAAAAGGTTGCCATATAGAGGATGGAGCAGAGTTGTTCTCTCTTGCCCCAAAACCAATGGGTTGAAATTCATTCAAAAGAAATTCCATCTCAACCTCCGGAAGACGTTCCTGACAGTGAGAGTGGTTCCTCAGTGGAACAGGCTTCCTCGGGAGGTGGGGGGTTCTCCATCTTTGGAAGATTTTAAGCAGAGGCTAGAGAGTCATCTGACAGAAAAGCTGATTCTATGAACTGAGGCAGGTGGTGAGTGGGTGGGTGGGTGGGCAGCGAGGATTGTGTTGGTGCTTGGCTTTTGTGGCTCTTTCTTGCACACTCAGGGAAATGCCGATCGCCTCCGATTGGGAGGCAAATTTCTTCCAGGCTGGCAGGGGAATCTGAGATTTGCGGGGAGGGGGCATCATCAGCGCATGGAATTGGGGTCCCTGTGGGTGGGCAGGTAGTTGCATGTCCTGCCTAGTGCAGGGGGTTGGACTAGATGACCCTGGAGGTCTCTCCCCACTCTGTGATTCTATGACCCATCCCGCCAAGCCATTCATGGTTGTGGCCTGTATGGGAAGGAATGGCCAGATCCCTTGGGCTTGCCATTAGTGCTGGAGCCTCTTTACCTGTGCTCTGCAGCCCTGGCCCTTCCCCTGGCCCTGCAAGGCAGAGAGAAAGCAGATGGGAAGTTCTGGGATCAGCTGAACCAGGATTGCTTCTGTCACCTGGTCCTTGGCCACTATATGCCTCTGCCTGACTTTTACGGAAGGGAGGGAAGGTGGGAGGAGGGAGAGAGAATTGGGGACAGGAATCGTTGCTAAGGTGACCAGATTTTAACATTGGTAAAGCAGGTCACCATTGACCGGCGGGTTCTTGATTAAAAATTTGGTCTATATGGAGCAACAAAAATTTTCATAGAATGCATAGAAAGCAAAAATAGTATTGTAATATATATATATATATTAATTTCAACATAAGTACAATTTGCCAGGTACAACCCAGATGCCCCTCCAAAAGTGGGACAATCTGGTCACCTTATTCTTTGCACATCTCAGGACTTGTGCCTCTTCCGGGTTGGGACACCTGTGCCTCCTCTTTCAGAGAGGCATCTCAAGACTTGGATTAATTTGAAAACCAAACCAAGCAAAACACTTTCACTTGCCCCCCCCCTCCCTTGCACTGGGTGTGAGCTGCTCCCTCCAGCCTCCACTGCCAACCAAAGCGCTCAACAGACTTTGTTGGTGCCAGGCCAGTCCGGTTCCGGTCCCTTCCCATCCAAGTCCTGTCTGGACCTGGAGCAGAAACAGCCTCAGCCTCCCCGGACAGAGAGTGTGGGATAGCGTCACCCTGTTTGTTCTGAGAAATGACCCTGGGGGGGGGAGGGCACCGTTGAGCCACTTCCTTTACTCAGACGGAGGCCGAAAGGCCTTACCTGTGGCTGAAGGGGGGCTGCTCTGTCCCACAGGAGGGCTTCACCCCACAGGCCTCAGGGGCCCCTTTTCCTTCTCGGTGGAAGTGCCGGGTGAGGTTGGCAGGGGGCTGGGAGAAGGGCCCACCAGGTTGGAGGCTGTGCCAGGCTCTGCAGCTGCTGCCTGCCTGTACCGGGAGGGGCAGAGATCTCCGCAGACAACTGCTGGAATGTTCAGCCTGGAGAAAAGGAGGTTGAGAGGGGACATGATAGCCCCCTTTAAGTATTTGAAAGGTTGTCACTTGGAGGAGGGCAGGATGCTGTTTCCGTTGGCTGCAGAGGAGAGGACACGCAGTAATGGGTTTAAACTTCAAGTACAACGATATAGGCTAGATATCAGGAAAAAAAAAATTCACAGTCAGAGTAGTTCAGCAGTGGAATAGGCTGCCTAAGGAGGTGGTGAGCTCCCCCTCACTGGCAGTCTTCAAGCAAAGGTTGGATACACACTTTTCTTGGATGCTTTAGGATGCTTAGGGCTGATCCTGCGTTGAGCAGGGGGTTGGACTAGATGGCCTGTATGGCCCCTTCCAACTGTATGATTCTATGATCCTATGATTCTATGACTACTGTAAGGCGCTTCACCTAGGGCTGCCCTTGAAGAGTCTGTCCACCATGAACCTGGGCGACTAGCCCCTGGGAGCACGGCATGCTCCTTGTTCAGGGCTGCTAGGACATTCCTAGGATGGATTCAAGGGGCTGAATTGAGACCTGCAAGGCCTGCTTTGGCATTGCTGGAGAAGCCCCCTCCCCCCAGAGAAGCCCCCTCCCCCAGTGAGCAGTATGAGCCAGAGGGAGGGGTCTGCTGCCACTCCAAGGGGACTTTTGCCAGTAGTGGAGTGCCAAAGAGAACAGGGACCCTTGTGGTAAATTCAACAAGAAAAAGTACCTCACCACAATAGGAATAACAAAAAACAATTAATTCAGCAATTATAACTAGTAGTAAAAAGGTAAAGGTATCCCCTGTGCAAGCACCGAGTCATGTCTGACCCTTGGGGTGACACCCTCCAGCATTTTCATGGCAGACTCAATACGGGGTGGTTTGCCAGTGCCTTCCCCAGTCATGACCGTTTACCCCCCAACACGCTGGGTACTCATTTTACCGACCTCGGAAGGATGGAAGGCTGAGTCAACCTTGAGCCGGCTGTTGGGATCGAACTCCCAACCTCATGGGCAAAGCTTTCAGACGGATGCCTTACCACTCTGCGCCACAAGAGGCTCTATAACTAGTATACAGCTGATTTTACAATTAAAGGAGGCATACAAGAAGTACACAGTAAACAGCCTTGCAACTCCAGTAGTGGAGTGCAGGCCTCCCTCTCTGGAGCATCCCATCGACCCCTGCAGGGCGTTAGATCCGTGGGTTCGGAGGACACGGAAGGATGCTGGAAGCATTTAAGCTCCTTATTAGGACCCCTGGGCCAGAAAGAGAGCAAGAACAGACCTGGAACCTCACCAAAGATACAGACAAACACCACGCAAGGGAAGTCGCTGCTCAGGTTCACTTCAAACGGACTAGAAGTTGCAGTGAGTCCAACCCCGTGCTGGCCAACGAACTGCCCCGGATTTCGATCCTGCCTCAGACCTCAGCTTGGTCCTCGGCAGCTCTGCGTAAACAAGACAGGGATCCTTGCAAAGGCGCATCCATCCCCCCCCCCCGCCCGTCCCCCGGCCTGCTGGTCGTTGGCTGGTCATGCTGGCCTCACAGTCGGTTTTTCCCCACAGAGCAGCTTTGAGGTTTCCAAGGTTTCCGTTTACTTCTGTAAGCCGTTTGCCACACCTTCTGGCGGGAAAGAGATTTTATCAAGTGGGTCACCTTTAAGATCCACAGGGAGTGCCTTGAAGGGGTCATAAAGGCGCCCCTGGACTCCAGCTTGGATTTTTAGTTGAAAAAGCAGTTGTTGTTGTTGTTATTATTATTATTATTTAGATTTATTTTCACAATAGTCTTATCCCCATCAAAATACCCATTAAAAGACTTTAAAACAATCCCAACATAGTGGAACTTATTCCCACCCCTGCTATCAGAGCGGCAGGGAGGGTGGGGAGGAGATGCTAGGTCTGGGGGGGGGGAATGTTGGCACTCATTCGCTGACCCCGGCCTCAACCAAAAACCTGGCGGAAGAGCTCCGTCTTGCAGGCCCTGCGGAAAGCTGGTAAGTCCTGCAGGGTGCACAGCTCACCCGGGAGTTCATTCCACCAGGTAGGGGCCAGGACCGAAAAGGCCCTGGCCCTGGTCGAGGCCAGGCGCGCTTCTCTAGGGCCAGGAACGATCAGGAGATTCTCCCCCGCTGAGCGTAGAGTCCTGCGGGGGATGTAGAGCGGTAGGCAGTCCCTCAGGAATGTGGGTCCCAACCCGCGTAGAGCCTTAAAGGTCAAAACCAGAACCTTGAACCTGATCCGGGCAGCAATTGGCAACCAATGCAGCTGCCTCAGCACAGGCTGGATATGGGCCCTCCAAGGTGTACCAGTGAGGACCCGAGCAGCTGCGTTTTGCACTAGCTGGAGTTTCCGTATCAGGCACAAGGGTAGGCCGGCGTAGAGCGAGTTACAGAAATCTATTCTGGAGGTGACTGTCACATGGATCACTGTAGCCAAGTGGTCAGGGGACAGGTAGGGCGCTAGTAGTCGGGCCTGGCGAAGATAGAAAAATGCCTGACCCACTACTCTCTTGACCTGAGCCTCCATAGTCAGGGAGGCGTCGATGGTCACCCCCAAATTCCTGGCCTGGGGCGCGATGGTAAGTTGTGCTCCTGTCAGGGTGGGTAGGCGCGCTGCCTGGTCCTGCCCTCTGCCTCCCACAGCAGTTACAGAGCTGCTCTCCCGCCTCTTGACTGCGCCAAAAATGGAGCTTCTCAAGAAGGGAAGCAGGCCATGAAACTGGCTCACTTTTCCAGATTGGGGGGGGGGGGACACACACACTCAAATCGACAGAAATGGCCCCGGGGTGTGTGGTGTGGTCGCAGCAAGGGGGAAGGGCCTTGCTCTGTGACCCTTCCCCGTCCTCTGGATGTATCCTGGGGGCGCTTCCTGACCCCATCCCTATTCAGGACAGAAACCCTAGACCAGCTCAGTCCTGCCCAGGAGGGAAGATCCCGTGGGCATACATAGTACAGGTGCATGGGGGGACGGGGGAGTCTGTGGAAGGCTGATGTGTAGGGTTGCCAATTTCCAGGTGGGGCCTGGAGATTCCACAGAATTCCAGCTGATCTCTAGGGAGCTGAGGTCAGCTGTGAAGGGTGAACTCTGTGGCCAAGGATCCCTCTGAGGTCCCTCCCCTCCCCCCCTCACATTCCGCCCTCCTTATGCTCTGCTCCTAAATCTCCAGGAATTTCCAGGCCTGGTGTTGGCAGCCCAGGGTGTGGGAGGCCTTGAAGGAAGACCCCACTGCTCCAGGGGAACATTTCCTTCCAGTGTTGCTCAGCATTCCCTATCTTTTTGCTGGCAGAGCTTAAATATGCAAAGGAGGAGAAGAGGAAAGCACCAGCCACTTAAAGAATCACCATTGGGAATAAGTCTTTCACTTTTATTTATTATTGGAAAAGTGACCTCGTGAGTGACTCCATCCTGCCAGGGTGCTCATCCCTTCCTTTATGATCCTTGCGATCCTTGAGGGGAATGGGTGTCTGCGGTCTGGAGGGTCCTTGTAGCTCCAGGAAACCTCCAGGCTGTTGGAACGTGGGAATCTGCAGGGTGCCTGAGGCCACAGCGGAAGAGCAAAACTAAAGGGCAACAAGGACCGGGCCCCCCTGCCCCCATCCCCCCCGCCCGACTTTTCAACCCCTATTTCACAGCAGTGCTGCTGGTGGTTGCTACCCTTTGGTGCTGATCTCTGAGGGCTGCTTTAATTGTGTTTTTTAAACTTGCTGATTATCGTTTTATTGTGGTTTCACTGTTACAACGTCATGTGGCTGATGGTTCCCTGCCTGGGAAGGCGAGGCTGTGAGGGGCCTTCTAGATATAAATTGATTGTGAGGGGACATCAAAACATCCGGAAGAAGTTCCTGACAGTCAGAGAGGTCCCTCAGTGGAAGAGGCTTCCTCGGGAGGTGGTGGGTTCTCCTTTCTTGGAGGTTTTTAAGCAGAGGCTGGAGAGCCATCTGACGGAGAGGCTGATTCTGGGAAGGCTCAAGGGGGTGGCAGGTGACAGTGGAGGAGCGAGAGGGTTGTGAGTGTCCTGCATAGTGCAGGGGGTTGGACTAGATGACCCAGGAGGTCCCTTCCTACTCTATTATTCCATGATTCTATGATTTATAAATAAGGACCCTCCTTCAGGGGGACATGTGCAGCTGGCACCTTCTGGGGTTTTCCAGCACCCTGACTGGCTCAGCTGGAGACTTCCTGCTCCTGTGAACGCCCTTCCTCCCTGCTTGCCTCCCGAACAGAACTGGGCGGCTAGACGGCTAGGAATCCCCCCTGGTCTCCCTTTGCGTGGACATACCTTGCCAGCCCGGGCCCAGGAACCGCCCGTTGCCATGCCTACCAGCGGCCAAGTTCCGGCTTTGCAGGCCTGGCTGTTTTGGCCCTGCTGGGCTCCGGTAGGGCTGTGGGCAGCTGAGCCAGAGGCTGCCTGCGAGGGGGCCAAACAGAGACCCACCTGTGGGGGGCCAAGGGGCCGTTCCCCTTTGAAGGCTCCCCGCAGCCCTCCTGTTCTTGAGGAGGGAGCATTTCCAGGGCCTCCGCTCCAGCCGCCCAACAACCCTATGCGTGTCCGCCCCCAAATAAGCCCTGCTTTGCTCCTAGCTGACTGCCTGGTGAGTGGGCACAGGCGGGTCAGGGCTGCAGAGGCCTCCCAGAGACTCCGGCCTTTGATTTCACCTACAGAAACGACCCCCTGCCTCTCTCTGCTCTCCTCTGGGCAGCGGGTTCAGATCCAAACCACCTCCCTGAAGGCCATGCAGCAGTTCTGCTGGGGGAAATGGGGGGGGGGATACACAAGATGCCCTAATGCCCCACAGAAGCCCCTCCCATCCCTATCCCCCCCAATCTCCAGGCATTTCCCAGCCTCAAGGGAACACACCTAGCCAGTGCCCCCCCCCCACCTCCACAGTCCAACTCAGCTTGGCAGTGGCCTACCTTACAAGGCAGGAAGTGAGCGACCCCCATCCTGATTATGAGGCAGACTTGATGGGATTTTGCCTCACTGAGGGCCTTCCCCTCCTCCACTCCCCCCCCCAACCAGTACAGCTGCTGGTTTTAATGGGGACGCACTGGCTGAAGGAGCGGGGAGCGGGCAGCCACGGGGCATAGTGGCCCAAGACAGCCTGCAGTCCCACTCTGGAGCAAGCGTCACGTGTCCCTTCACACCTCTTTCCACTGATGTCCCCCACAGGAGATATTTGGCTACAAGACCCACGGCTTCCGGAAGGCCCTGTGCATCGCTGGGTCCGTCCTGTCCTGCGGAGTGCTCCTGCTCGTCTTTTACTGGAAGCCGGCGTGGGACGTGTGGGCCAGCTGCGTGCCGTGCGACCTGCAGGAGGCAGACGTGGTGCTGCTCAGAGCCACGGTAGGTCCCTTCCTTCCCCTCTCCCAGGGGCTCCACGGCCCTGGATACTATATGGCCACGGCAGTCCGCATTCAGTACTTAAGGGGTGAGGGATCTGGTGCACTTCACAATCGAGAACGTCTTTTTCTGGGTTTTCAAATTTCCAAGCCTTGTGCCTTCTGGCACTGTGGAGGATCTGAAAACGTGAACTCTCGGGAGCTGGAACATGGGGGTGGCCTGGCCTGAGCCACGCCCTTCATGCTCTGCTCTTCTCACAGGAACGGAAAATGCGTTTTGACTGGGCGGAAGGATCGCCTAGTAGGTAGAGCAGTGCGGTCAACCTGCAGGGGTGACTGGAAATTGGCTGGGGAAAAAACTGGTCTCCTGACGACAGGAATCTGTTCCCCTGCAGGAAATCCCAGCTAGCAAGAGCAGGCTCTCCTGAGGTCCCAAATGCTTCCCTCATAGAATCATAGAGCTGGAAGGATCCTCCAGGGTCATCTAGTCCGACACCCTGCAGAGTGCAGGAAACTCACAACTACCACAGTGACACCCGTTCCATGCCATTGCACATTGCCCTCTGCTCTTCTGGGCCCTCAGCAGTTCTTGGCCTCTGCCCAAGGGTCCATTGCGCTTCCCACAATCCTGCTTCAAGGGGTCCCACAGCAACACCAGAGATCCGCATCCTAACAATGTGACCCTCCCCCCCCACCCCCAGGATGAATTTCAGAGGTACACGAAGAAGAGGGTGACCTGGATTGACTTGTCGAAACTCCTGGGCAAGGAGCAGCTGAGTGATGCCTTCAGGGCTGATGCGGGATGTGTCCTCTCCAAGGCCGTAATGAAGCCGCAGCTGAAAGTAAGTCCTGGGGGAAGGGAGGCCCAGGAAGATGCCTCTCCCCGACTCCTTTGCCTCCTTCCACAGTGGGGGAGGAAGGACAGGCCTCACTTGGCCTCTTCCGGAGGTTGGATCCAGGTGGGCCTTTCCTGCCCCCACCCTCTCGTTCCCCCAGAAGTCCCTTCAGCAGTCCTGGGTAGAATCCAAGGCCTCCTGCTGCCCCTTGGGGCCAGAAGGGAGGGCTCTGGGAAGGCCATTGCTTGGGTGTGTTCCCAGGGCCTTTGAGCCCCTGGGCCCCGTGGGAATTGCCTGCTGTCTGTTCTGGGGGGGGGGATCAGCCTTCCTCCCTGTACCTGCATGACAAAACGGAGGAGCGAGCGAGTGAGGTCCATCCCCACCTTTGCTGTGGTGCAGGGGACCCAGGTAAAGCCAGGAGGGGCAGAAGGGGATTCTCTGAGCCCGGAGAACCACCACAGATGCCCACAAGTCCTCCTCCTGCCTGCAGAGCCCGAATCCAGCCCTAATGACAGCTCGGGAGGGATTCAGTTGCAGCCGGGGATTCAAGCTGGTGACTCCTGACGGCTGTCTTGCACCTCGTTTCTGTAGGTGAGGTACATCCAGGTACAAAGAATTCGCTACGTATGGGACGTCTCTTCAAAACAGTTTCACAGAATTGGGTGAGTTTTAATGTCCCTCGGCCTCTCTGCCCTGCTGTTGACTGTCCAGAAGGACTGTTTGGACACTGTGTGAGACGGGAGGCTGGACTGGATGGACCCTCCCTGGCCTGACCCAGCAGGGCTCTTCTGAGGGTCTTCTCAGGGGAAGGCCTTGGCCTCTCTGCCCTGTGGCTGGCCCTGCAGAGGAACTGGTTGGGCCCTGGGTGAGACGGGAGGCTGGACTGGAGGGACCCTCCCTGGCCTGACCCAGCAGGGCTCTTCTGAGGGTCTTCTCAGGGGAAGGCCTCGGCCTCTCTGCCCTGTGGCTGGCCTTGCAGAGGAACCGGCTGGCCCCTGGGTGAGACGGGAGGCTGGACTGGAGGGACCCTCCCTGGCCTGACCCAGCAGGGCTCTTCTGAGGGTCTTCTCAGGGGAAGGCCTCGGCCTCTCTGCCCTGTGGCTGGCCCTGCAGAGGAACTGGCTGGCCCCTGGGTGAGACGGGAGGCTGGACTGGAGGGACCTTCCCTGGCCTGACCCAGCAGGGCTCTTCTGAGGGTCTTCTCAGGGGAAGGCCTCGGCCTCTCTGCCCTCTGGCTGGCCCTGCGGAGGAACTGGCTGGCCCCTGGGTGAGATGGGAGGCTGGACTGGAGGGACCCTCCCTGGCCTGACCCAGCAGGGCTCTTCTGAGGTCCTTATGTCTTACTGTAAGAAGAACTCTTCTTGTGGCATCATCTGTCTTGGATTTCCTCTTCCATAGATCTCTGGAGGACAGCAACACGTGTTTTGAAATCCACCACAAGTTTGCTGACGGTCTGACCACGCAAGAGCAGAATTTCCGGTATGGCCCCAGTCCAGCCAGCTGCTTCCCCAGCCACGGGGTTGTCAGATCCATGTTGGAGCACTCCTGGCAATCTGGAAGAGGTGGACTCTGTGGCCTTCCTCTCCAGACTCCTTTCCCAAATCTCCCTTTTCCCAGCCTGGGTGTGGAAACCCTACCCCCCATCCCCCACTGGTGGGGACCTGGCAGCCCAAACCCCCCCGAAGAAGAGGCTGGCTTGGCTAACCCTCTGCTTAAACCTTACTGGCAGGAGAGCTCTTCCCTGGTGAACTTGTGTCTCGGTGTAGTCTGAGACAGGTGTTTTCAAAATATTTATTTACGAAAAGCTTCTCTTCTCCTGCATAAGGCATTGCTCAGTGGTCCCTCTTCCAGCTGTTGGTTGGTTGGTTCCCAGCAAAGCACAAGTGGGGGGCTGGTTCCGTGGCCAGGCGTGGGTACAGGGTGGGGGGCAGGATTCTTGTTGGGGGGGGGTGACATTGCTTGTCGCCCACCCACCAAGAGGCCCGTCAGCACAAATATCCATGTCTTTCTTTCTTTCTTTCTTTCTTTCTTTCTTTCTTTCTTTCTTTCTTTCTTTCTTTCTTTCTTTCTTTCTTTCTTTCTTTCTTTCTTTCTTTCTTTCTTTCTTTCTTTCTTTCTTTCTTTCTTTCTTTCTCAGGAAGTTAGTGTGTGGCCCTAACGCCATTGAAGTGGAGATTCCTCCCATCTGGAAACTGCTTTTTAAAGAGGTAACCAAATGGCCCTTCCCACCCACAGCCTCGTTTTCATATGGGTTGGGTGGGGAAGGTTTCAGGGTCAGGGAGCTGTGCCCCTCTCCCAGCCCCCGGAGTTTGGCCCCGAGGAGAACTCTGGCGGGAGAATCCCTGCGGATGGATGGCCTTCTGTTTTAACGGATGACAAGTCCTCCCTCTCTCCCCTTGAGCTTTTGGCAGGGAGCTTCTGAAGCCAGGTAGTTTATTTGCTAAAAAAATGTCAGGGGTGTATATTTATTTGCACAGGGCTGTCGAACGAAGAGCAGCCGATCAGTGGTTTGGCAGAGGAGAGAGGGCGGGCGGGTGTGGCCGTGGATAAAGAACAAGCATGAGGAAATGCAGCCCCAAGGACAAACAAGCAGGCTCTCTTGGTCACAAAAGCTGTGGCTGTCTCCCTGGTCGCGTGAGAGCCTGGAGCACACTCCTCTCTAAAGTAAAAGGCCCAGACCCTTCAGCCTTTTGTTCTCTGGAAGAAGAAGAGTTTTGTTATACGGTGCTATTGCCACCCGAAGGAATCTCCAAGCGGCTTCCAATGGCCTTCCCTTCCTCTCCCCACAACGGACACCCTGTGGGATGGTTGCGTCTGGGAGAGCTCTGTGAGAGCAGCTGTAATGGGATTGGGAGTGGCCCCAGGTCTCCCAGCAGCCTGCCTGGGGAGGCTTAGTGGGGGATCCAGCCTGCCACTCATACCCACAACGGCCCGCTGGCTGCAGCCTTGAGGTCTGTAGCCCCACAGGTGGAGGCCCGGAGGGGTGGTGCTGATGAGCATCTCCTGGAAAGCCCCTCCCCCTTGTGCCCCCTGGCCTGGATGTGACCGTGGGGCCTGCCTTGCCCCCCCAGATCCTGAACCCCTTCTACGTCTTCCAAGCCTTCACCCTGACGCTATGGCTGTGCCAGGGCTACATTGAGTACTCCACCGCCATCATCTTCCTCTCCATCCTCTCCATCGCCCTCACCATCTACGACCTGCGGCAGGTATGTGGGCAGCACTCTCCACCTCCTTGGTCCTCCCCAGGGGGCTGGGCACAGGCCACCTCTGCCTTGGGGGGGGCAGGGGGAGTTGGGGCCCTTCCCCACTCCCCTGGGCAGACCATTCCCCGGAATAATAATCTACTTGTGGAGTGTGTGGATCTGCCTAGGACCAAGCTTGGGGTCCAGAGCAGGATCCAAGCATCTGCAGAAGCAGCCAATGCCTGCCAGGTTCCTGCTGCGGGAGCCGATCCTTTTAAATTACTCAAGTGCCACGGTGCCAGTTGGGTCCAGGAGATCCTTTTGCGTACAAATTGTATATGAGTTGGGGTTTTCTCGGGGGATTTCAGTCTTGTTGCTTCCTTCAATATGTACTCACTGCTGAGATCAGTCAAGAGCTCTTTGTTTGCCCCGCAGCCTGGCATTCTCCTTGCGAACCCACTTATTTGACGTTACTGACAGGCCTAAATGGTCACTTTAAATTGAATTATGTGTGTGTGTGTTTTATCTACATTGTAAGCTGCCTTGAACTCTGCAAGGAAGACAAGTCGATGACAAATCTTTTAAATAGCCATGGTAACAGAAGCAGTCTACCTGTACGAGGAAGTTTGTGAGCAAGCTCTGGCCCCCCTTGTCTGGCTCCTTCTCCACTCCTGCCGCCCAGGGCAAGGAAAGAGCTTAAACATAATCCTATTAAGTTTCCCTTCTCTTTATTTGGGGGCTTGGCATGGGGCAGCTGAAGGTTTCCCAAGAACCAGTGTGCCCTTCCCCCACTCGGCCCCCTTCCTGCCAGCTGGCATTTAACCTTTTGCTCCCCAACCCACAGCAATCCGTCAAGCTCCATGACCTGGTGGAAGAACACAACAACGTGCAAGTCACAATCTGGATTAAACACGAAGGTGGGTGTTGTGGCCCTGGCAGCGGACCTCCCCTGCCCCCCCTCGTCCCTCTGCGGAAACAACCGGCCGTGGCAGCTGAGTGGGTCACCTGGGCCTTGTGGGGCGGTCAGGGGTCTGGGGGCTCTCCTTGGCAGCTGCGTGTGGCATGTGGCAGCTCTCAGCTGTGGGGAAATGGATGGTGGACCAGGCAGGCGCTTCTTGGTTTGGGACGGGGTCAGCAGGGAGGTGAAGCAACAGAGTCCACGGCCTCAAGTGGCTGTTTTCTCCTGGGGAGCAAACCAGTTGTCACTCCCAGGGGATCCCCAGGCCCCACCTGGCAGCTGGCAACCCTAGGTCCAGAAGCCACTCAAGACGGTGGCTTTGTCCAGCCAGACGGGGCCTTCCGTAGGCAGGGAGTATCAGGGCACCTTCCTGGCACTGCCCACCAGATGAGGCGCCATGGACACGGCCCAGGGGGCGAAGAGGCTGAGTCTTGGATGGTCCTGTTCCGAGCACCCCTCATCCCTTTGCCTTGTCCTTCTGCAGGTCGCCGTCAGGTGGCGTCTTCTTCCTTGGTGCCCGGAGACATCCTCCTCCTGGAAGGCCAGAAGCATTCCCTGCCCTGCGACGCCATCCTCCTGGACGGCAGCTGCGTCATCAACGAGGGAATGCTGACAGGTGGGGGGGGGAGGGGCTGAGTGACACTGAGGTCAGCCGCATGGTGGAAGAGCCTTGGCTTGCATGCACCGTCTTGTCCTTGTAATCTACCTTCCGCTTCTTGCTTTTTTTCTTGCAACTTTTGCTTGGTCAGCTGAAGTATCCTACTTGCTCTGCTAAGTCCATCCCAGCTAGTCTAGCCTTACCTGCTCCAGTTGACCCAAAACAAAAACCAAACGTCTAGTGCCTTTTCGGACAGGATGTGGTTTTGAGGCCCCCAAACGGCATCTCTTGGCTGAACCCGCTGCCCTGTGGACACTTTCCAACGGTGCCCCTGCCCCTTGCCCACCGGACTGCACCAAGGGATGCCCCCCTTATTGAGCGGCTTAACTTAAATAATTTTCTTTTAAAGTTAATAGTGATGCTATACAGGAAAGAGAGGAAGAAGTACTGGTAGAGTTTGAATGTGCAAATAGGGGGGAAGCACCAGGATGCTTAAAAGAATAAAATGGTTTTATTTAGAAGAGAAACGACTATGTAATGAGGAGAGGAGAGAGATGCTACTAACCGTCTCAGTTAATTAAGGCAGGCAAGCCGGGAGGAGGTGGGCTCAAAAGAGCAGGAGGTCTCCAGTGGAGCCAATCAGGATGCTGGAAGAGATTATTTGCAAAGGACTAGAAAGTTCCTACTCTAACCGTGCTCCTCTGATGTCCCCTGCAGGGTATTCGTCTTATGTGTTTGAAGCATGCACACTGCAGATCATAGTTCAACAAGAAGTGTATTAACAAGAAAATCCCAATTTAAAAAAGAATTAACTCACTATTAAACCAAAACCATAACAGTTATGACCACTTTCCCTGCAAACTCTTATAACCATTTCCTGTCTACTAATTTATAATTACCAGAAGTTTACTAGAAAATGCAGAGTTCTACATAACCCACAAACGTTAATCCATATACTACTCACAAGCTTAGTCTGTTCTTAAGTTTAATTCTGCTCCTATAATTCATAACACCTAAGCAGGTGCAGAACTCCCCCTCACTGATTCTTGTCTTGGAAACTGCACTGAGCAGGGCTGGGACTGGATGGTCTGGACTCGTGGCTGTCCAGCCACAACTAGATTTTTGTAGAGCACAGCCATAATTCTTCTCAAAGGATTCCTCCATTTAGCCAAGTATTAATTGATTAAGGAATGGAATTTTGTGCTTCGGCTGGGGGAGCTAAACTCCCTGGCCTTCCAGTCTCACCTGTGGCTAGCTGGTGGGAGCCAGACCGGCCTGCTGAGCCAGGTGGGGAATGGTCTGCGTTTCAGGTGAGAGCGTCCGGTGACCAAGACTGCCCTGCCCCACACGGAAAACATCCTCCCCTGGAAAACACACAGCGTGGAAGACTACCGGCGGCACGTCCTCTTCTGCGGCACAGAAGTCATCCAGACGAGGCACACTAGCAAGGGCCCCCCCAGAGCCGTTGTGCTGCAGACAGGTGAGAGGGGGCTTCTCATGGGGGAGGCCTGTGGGGAGGTGGGCTCTGCTGAAGTTGCCTCAAACCAGGTGGAGCAGAAAAGCTGTGGAAATAAAAAAAAAAACACTGCTGTACAATTATGGCCCCACTCACCACTCGGTCGACTGGAACCGGGCAGCCTCAGAGTTGGCTGGCCCTCCAGAGAGCCAGGCTTAGGGCCTCTGTGAACATTGGCTCAGACCAGGGAGGGTCTATCTAGTCCAGCCTCCCATCTCACACACTGGACAACCCGTTTCTCTAGAGAGCCAACAACAAGGAGAGGGCTGGGGCCTTCATAAGGACATCAGAAGAGCCTTCCTGGATCAGACCTGTGGTCCATCCTATCTCACACAGAAGCCAACCAATTCCTCTGGAGGCTGAACAACGGGTCAGAGATGCCGAGGCCCTCATAAAAACATCAGAAGAGACCTTCTGGATCAGACCAGAGAGGGTCCCTCCAGTCCAGCCTCCCATCTCAGGGGCCATCTGGTTCCTTTGGAGGGCCAGCCACAGGACAGAGAGGCCGAGGCCTTCCCCTGAGAAGACCCTCAGAAGAGCCCTGCTGGGTCAGACCAGGGAGGGTCCCTCCAGTTCAGCCTCCCGTCTCACACAGGGGCCAGCCAGGCCTGGAGGAAATTCACCTGCCGTCCCACTGTGGCAATCAGCAGTTCCCTGGGTCTGCAAGGAAGGGCCACAAGAGACAAACCCGGGCACATCCCTTCCTGCCCACCACTCACCATCTGCCTAAGTTCATAAAATCAGCTTTTCTGTCAGATGACTATCCAGCCTCTGCTTAAAAACTTCCAAAGTAGGAGAACCCACCACCTCCCAAGGAAGCCTGTCCCACTGAGAAACTACTCTGTCAGGAACTTCTTCCAGATGTTTAGCCAAAAATTCTTTTGAATTAATTTCATCCCATTTGTTCTGGTCCGACCCTCTGGGGCAGCAGAAAACAACTCTGCTCCATCTTCTCTATGACAGCCCTTCAAATACTTGAAGATGGTTTCATATCTTAGTCACCTTCTCTCCGGCTAAACAGACCAAGCTCCCCCAACCTTTCCTCAGACGTCTTGGTCTCCTAACCCCTCACCATCTTTGTTGCCCTCCTCTGGACACGCCCCAGTTTCTCTTCATTTTTCTTCAGTTGTGGTGCCCAAAACTGAGCACAGGACTCCAAGTGAGGTCGCACCAGAGCAGTGTAAAGTGGTACCATCCCCTTGTGTGATCTGGACACGATATGCTGACACTGCTGACTCATGCTCAGTGTCTGGTCTACCAAGACCCCCGGATCCTTTTCACACGTACTACAGCCAAGACTAGTCTCACCCATCCTATAGTGATGTATAGGATTTTTCCTACCTAAATGAAGAACTTTACATTTATCACTATTGAAATTCATTTTATTAATCTTAGCCCAGTTTTCCAGCCTGTCAAGATCATCCTGTATCCTGATTCTGTCTTCTGGTGTGTTTGCTCCCCCTCCCAGTTTAGTGTCATCTGCAAATTTTATAAGTGCCCCCTCTATTCCCTCATCCAAATCACTTATAAACATGCTGAGCACCCCTGAGCCCAGGACAGACCCCTGAGGCACTCCACTCATCACTCCTTTTGAAGTACCCCTTGGATGCCATCTGTCAATCAGTTCTTGATCCACCTGACAGTAATAGGATCCATCCTGCATTTTATCAACTTGTCAATAAGAATATCATGAGGAATCTTATCAAAAGCCTTGCTGAAATAAAGGTAAACTATGTCCCCAGCATTCCCCTGATCTAGCAAAGTAACTGTCTCCAAAAAAGAGGTTAGTCTGCCATGACTTGTTCTTGAGAAAGCCACGCTGACTCTTAGTAATTACAGCCATCTGCTCTAGCTGCTCAGGGACCAAGTTCTAAAATTTTGTCAGCTATAGACCTGCCAGCTGACAGGTCGTGATCCTCCTTTTCCCCGTTCTTGAAGCTGGGGGCCAACATTTGTTCAGTGTCATGAGTCGAGGGAGGGGCCACACAGCATCCCACCCCTCATCCCAGCAGGGCCCTGGCAGACCCCAGCTGCTGGCTCCAGCATCTGTGAGCCCCATCCCCTGTGCAGCCCCTTTCCCTGCCTCCAGCTGCCCTGAGCTAGGTGAGCGCTCAGGGCCTCCCCTGACCCTCTTTCCCTTGGGGCAGGCTTTAGCACAGCCAAGGGAGACCTGGTGAGATCCATCCTCTACCCGAAGCCCCTGAATTTCAAGCTCTACAGAGACGCCTTCAAGTTCATCTTGGGCCTGGCCGTGATTGCCGTGCTGGGCATGGTCTATGCCATCTATGTTTACACCAGCCACAAGGTGAGGAGGGGGCCCCATGTGGGATGGGAGCAAAGGGAGAGGGCTCTTGGGTGGGCAGGGGTGGGTTGGGAATGGTCTTTGATGGAACCTCGGGTTTATTTGGGCAGAGTGCTGGATTTGGTGGGGAGAGGAGTTGACTGCACCCCAGATAGGCTTGCCTGGTGAGTGCGGTATGTGTGGGGGCACTGTAAGGAAGGTTTTGGGGGGTCCTGCTGACTGCAGAGAGCCAATAAACACACCGAGGCCGAAGGATTGGAAAAAGGAAAGGGTCTATTTGGAAACATTCCAGAGATACATCAAACTGGAGAATCACTACAGATATTCTGTGTGACGGAAAGCAAAGGGGGCCCGTGCCTATTCCCGCCTCCCCCTCTAGCTGGGAGGCGGGAGAGGTTCAGGGTGGTTCTCATCCTCTTTGAGGGGGCCTTCCCCACGCGTACCGTACTGGAGGGAGGTTAGGATCTGCGAGAACCAGCGGGGCACCTTCCGTGTGTCCTAGCTGGGCGATAGAAAAGCTGTGTCACCCTGACTGTTCGGCACAGAGTTGTTTCTGTCCCTTGGGTTGGTGGGAGGTGGGCTTTGATTTGTAAAGAGACAGGAGATCTAACGGTGGAAGTCAGGGGTCTCCTAGTTCCACGTTTAGCTGTGGTTTGCCTGACTCCCCCGTCCCCCCCCCCAGCGCCTAGGAGACCGGCTGCCCCCCCCACCACCCCTGGGGCCTGGTCCTGAGCGTCTGCCCTGCTCTCTCCCCCAGCAACCGGGAAGAGACACGCTGGCCATGGCCCTCCTCCTGCTGACGGTCCCCGTGCCCCCCGCCCTGCCTGCCGCCCTGACCACGGGCATCGTCTACGCCCAGCGGAGGCTGAAGAAGAAGCGGATTTTCTGCATCAGCCCCCAGCGGATCAACATTTGCGGGCAAATCAACCTGGTGTGCTTCGACAAGGTGTGTGGGAAGGCACTCCCTGGGTCACGCAGGCTTGGGGGTGGGCAGGCTGTCCAGAGGAGCCTGTCAGGAGCCCCACGCTTCAGCTCTGCCCCCCAAGCGCATCGGGGCTGCTCTCTCTTTCTCTCTCTCCTCACTGGCAATAAGGGGATAAGGTTACCAGCCTACCCTGCAGGTCTGTGGTAATACTTGTTTTATACCACGCTTCCCTCCCCCCCCCCCGCGGGACCTCAAGCTGCTTCTATTGCTCTCCTCTGTTTTATGCTCGCAACAACCGTGCGAGGTTGACCGAGAGCCAGTAGTGGAGCGAGTGTCGGAGTCAGGGAACTTGGGAACCCTGGGCAGGAGTCCCTAGGTCTGCCCCGGAAGAAGCTCCCCGGAGCCCCTCGGCCCTGCCAGCCTGGCTGACCTCTCAGGAGTAGGGCTTGTGAGAAAGCGATGTGGGAAAAGCCCCTGTGGGTCAGAGAGGGAGAGAAAAGGGGGAGATAAAGGGGGAAATGCAGCATCGAGCTGGGTCTGGGAGTGGGGGGCTGGGATGGGGGGCTGGTGCAAGACAACCCAGGAAGCTTCCTCAGCAGAACAGAGATTCGAACCTGGGTCTACCAGAGGCTGGCCCAGCACGCCCACCATTACCCTGCCCGGGTTCTCCACTGACAACCGTCTGCAGCAGCTTCAAGACGGGTTTGGCGACCGGGAGGGGTTCGGCTTCCTCATGTGGGATCCGAGCCTCAGGCCCGCTCACTGAAGCCAGACGGGTCCTGAGGTGCTCTGAAGGGAGCGAGTGGCGGATTGGGGCCCACGGCCTCCCGCACTGAAGTTGCTGTGCTGTTTCCTTGAATCTAGACGGGCACCCTGACGGAAGACGGCCTGGATCTCTGGGGGGCCATCCCGTGCCAGCATGGCAGGTAGGTAGGGCCCGTGGAGGGAGGGGCTGTGGCTCAGTGGGGACCCCCAGGTTCAGCCCCCAGAGTCTCCAGCTGAAAAGATCCGCCCTCAGGGGACGCGGAGGAGAGAGTGGCGGCCAGGCTGAGTGAACAAGACGGACCTTGGTGGATCCAGTATAGACTCACGGAATCCCAGAGTGGGAAGGGGCCAGGCAGGCCATCTAGTCCAGCCCCCTGCACTGTGCGGGACACCCGTCAGTCGGTGCTGGGAGGGTTTCGTTGGCCGGCCTCCGTCTTGCAGAAGTGTCCAAAGTCCAACAGGGCTCCGGCCTTACCAGCTAGAGCTTTGGAAGTCAGAGACCTGATCCAGTCTCCAACGTGGAGCCAGTGGAGCTGGGAGGGCGCAGGTGTGTTCTGTGCTTTCCAGGGGGTCCCAGCAGGGACCTGAGTGGCCACACTCTGGACCTTTCCAGAGCAACTTGAAGGCAGCCCTGCCTAGAGCAAGCTACAGTGGGTGACTGTTGCACGGATCCTGGTGGTAGGTAGATGCACGGATCCTGGTGGACGCTGACAAGTCAGGTTGTTGTGTCTGGCAGAGATGGCAACATTTGTGACCTAGATAAGGAGGCATCCGGAATCACACCCAGTTTCTTGATGGCCGCCAGAGTTGTTAGTTGGACCCATGAGGAGTTTGGAGTTGCGCTGCTTCACCCTCGGCATGCTGGCCCAGCCAACCGTGTTGAACCTCAGCCGACTCCGCTTGAGCCAGTCCCCGATAGCCTCCAGACACCTGGCCAAAGCATCGGGGGTGGGGGTGGGGGTGGCTGTCCACCCACAGAAACAGCTGGGGGTCATCAGTGTTCCTGTGACAGCTCCAGCCCAGCTGAGTGGAGGGCTGCAGGTAGATGTTGAACAGCATCTTGGAGAAAACAGCTCCTGCTGGTATCCTGCCTGGCAGAGCCTGCCGCTGGGAGGTTCTGCCCCTGGTGCCACCCTCTGTCCCCGACCTTGGAGAAAAGATGGCAGCCATGTGAAGGCTGTGCCCTGAATTCACCCATCGGCTAGGGGTTGGGCTAGTAGCCCATGGCTGACAGTGTCCCCCTGCCAGGGCAAGAGCAGCAGCGCTGACCCACCTGCCTCCAGAGGTCATCTGTGCAGGTGACCAGAGCCGTCTCCGCCCCAGAGCCAGGGTGGAAGCAGGGCTGGAATGGACCAAGAGCTGATGCTTCACCTGTTCTGCGACACCTTCCTCAACCACCTTTCCCAGAAAGGGCAAGGGCAGTTTCAAAAGTGGCCTCCATGAATCACCCCGGGAAAGTCCCTGAAACCAGGGACAGATGGACAGTGTCCAGGAGAGGGACCTGCATTGCCTGACCACCCGCCTCCACCAGCCACGAATGACACAGCAGTGGACTCCCCCTCACTGGCCGTCTTCAAGCAGCGGCTGGACAGATCCTTCTTTTGGATGCTGGAGGCTGATCCTGCACTGAGCAGGGGGTGGGACTAGATGGCCTGCATGGCCCCTTCCCACTCTAGGATTCTAGGAGTCTAGTTCAGCAGGGGAAGGGGCTGCCTCAGGAGGTGGGGAGCTCCCCCTCACTGGCAGTCTTCAAGCAGGGGCTGGACAGATCCTTCTCCTGGATGCTGGAGGCTGATCCTGCACTGAGCAGGGGGTGGACTAGATGGCCTGCATGGCCCCTTCCCACTCTAGGATTCTAGGAGTCTAGTTCAGCCGTGGAAGGGGCTGCCTCAGGAGCTGGGGAGCTCCCCCTCCCTGGGAGTCTTCAAGCAGCGGCTGGACAGATCCTTCTCCTGGATGCTGGAGGCTGATCCTGCACTGAGCAGGGGGTGGACTAGATGGCCTACATGGCCCCTTCCCACTCTAGGTTTCTAGGAGTCTAGTTCAGCAGTGGAAGGGGCTGCCTAAGGAGGTGGGGAGCTCCCCCTCACTGGCCGTCTTCAAGCAGCGGCTGGACAGATCCTTCTCCTGGATGCTGGAGGCTGATCCTGCCTTGAGAACAGGGGGTGGACTAGATGGCCTTTGTGGCCCTTCCCACTCTAGGATTCTATGACCTGGATTGAGGGGCATATGGGTGGCTAAACAGCTGCCAGAATCCTGTCCACATTGACTGAGGAGTGCAAACTGAAATGGTCCAGAGTAGGACCCTGAGGTGGCCAAGAGGCTCTAGAGTCCAAATCAGCAGATGAGTCCAAATCAGCAGATGAGTCCAGGTGAGGCCTTTCCCCTCCCCTGCTGCTGGTCCTTTCCACGGGAGATGCTCACAGGGTTGACGCTGGTCCCTTTGGCCTGCCAAGCAGAGGCTCTGCCGCTGAGTCCTGGCTGGGATTTGGGGAGTGGTCAGCGGTGCAGCCTGGAGGAGCCCTGGCCGGAGACGCCCAACTCGGAGCCAGGGCAGGACTTCCATCAGTGGCAGCCTTGGCCACAGGGCTGGGCAGGAAGGGGCTGCTGCCTCCTCTGCCCCAGAGCCACGACCCTGCCCTGAGGCAGCCAGCCAGTAGAAGCTGCCTCTGTTCATCCTGCACAAGTGAATGCCTCTTGCGAGAGACACTTGCAGCTCCGGGCCCCCATTTCCCAGGGAGGGACGAAGCCCTCTCCCTCCCCCTCCCCCCAGGCCCTCATCTGTCCAGGTGCAGCAAAGCCTCTTCTCATGAGGGCCCGCCCTCCTCCTGGTGCCTGATGGGTGGGCAGGAGAAGAAGGCCATCCCACGTCCCTCACCATCTGGCAGAGGGCAGGGAGATGATGGCTCCAGAGAAGTTTACTGAACATGCTACTCCACCCAACCCCCCTCCCCCCCCAGCCAGCCAGTGGACCTGGCCAGCTCCCCAACTGACTACAGGCCAGGCCTTGGGGCTACCTGCCTGGCCCTGCTGCCCCACAGGTGCCCCTGAGTTTCAGTGGGGCCGGGAGCAGGGCCAAGGAGGCATCGATCCCTAGATTAAGCCAGGGTAGTCCACCTGTTCACAGGGAGTCCTGGAGTGTGACTCCACTCTGCCCCTGGCCACGCTGCCCGACACCCGTCCTCTCCTTTCTCTCAGCTTCCAGGAAGCTCACCGTTTCTCCTCGGGCCTGCCCTTGCCCTGGGGGCCGCTGTGCCAAGCCATGGCCACCTGCCACTCGCTGCTGGTCCTGGACGGGAAGGTCCAGGGGGACCCGCTGGACCTGAAGATGTTTGAGGGCACCGGCTGGGTGAGTCCTCTCCGGCAGGAGAAGAGAACGGCGCTCCCAGCCACGGCTGCCTCTCTTTGGGGCCTTGGCACAGGGCTGGGGGTCAGGTAGGGGAGAGGGTGAGGCTCCAGGTGAGGACCGGGGCGAGGGGTGTGGTGATGGGCACCGGCAGACTTTGGAGCAGAAGCAGAGCCGTGCAGGATCAGGCCCGGAGATCAGGCCTCGAGGATACCCCAGGCGCACCCTCCCTCCCTCCCCTGCCCCCCAGCAAGCAAGGTGCAGGGCTGGACACTGCAGAGCCCTGCCACGGCAACAGAGGACTAGGCCAAAGAAAGAAAGGGTCCGCAAATACACGTCTCCCAAAAGTGCAGAAGTGCCTGCATGTTTATCAGGGCCTCTTCAGAACTGTCCAAAGCGAGTTCCCGTGTTCAAAAGGATTCCTTCCTCGATCATGGCGATTGCGTAGAAAGGCCGATGATGGGAGACTTTTCAGATCTCTCTCTCAGAGGATCCCAAAGGCCTCCAGCTCTCAGGGCCTGGGGTTAATTCACAGAGAAGCCCCCGCTGTGGACAGTCTCCCATCATCTGCCTTTGTGAGCAGTCGCCAGTATTAAGGAAGGAATCCATGAGGAAGTTTTCCTTTTGAACAGGGGAACTCTCTTTGGTCACTTCTGAAGATGCCCTGATAAACATGCAGGCACTTTTACACTTTTGGGAAACATGTATGAGGCAGTTTTCAAATGTATTATTTTATTTATATCCTGCCACTCCCATATAATACAATATTCAGCCTCTGGATTCTTTTTTCTTTGGTTTCATCTTCAGAGGAATTGACGGTTCTGCCCGGCATGGGGAGGAGGAGGCAGCCGCTGGGCCAGCAGCCGCAGGGCAGCAGGGGGATGGGGGTGGTGCTGGGAGGGCCCCCTGGGGCGGGGACATCTCCTGGAGAGAATGCAGCTGCCCCAGCCCCGCTATGGAAACCTCTGTGTGTGTGTGTGTGTGTGTGTGTATTGGGAGGGGGGGAATCCCAAGGACACCCTCCTGGGCTGCATCCTCTGGGAACAGGCTCTTGATGTGCCGGCTGACATGTGCTCAGTTCGTGCACCGAGGGTTGCACCTGGGCCCCCCTGGCAGGAAATCAGGGGGGAGGGCTGCTAGGTCCGGTTTGGGAACCTCCTGGAGGTTTGGGGGGGGGGAGCCCAGGGAGGACAGCGACCCCAGTGGGGCTACAAAGCCATAAAGTCCTCTGCCCTCCAAAGCAAGACATGGCACTTTCTCTCTCAAAGAAGTGATCTGTGTAGTCTGGAGATCAGCTGTGATTCCCGGGGATCCCCAGATCCCCCCTGGAGGCTGGCATCCCTAGACTGACCAGGCTTCTTGGAGCCACAGCTCAGGGGGATGCGGGTGGTGAGATTCCCGGGCTGCTGGACAGGGCAGGAGGTCAGTCTTACCTGAGCTGCACCTGGGAAGTCCAGTTTCTTTTGGCACCCGGGTGGAGTTGTCAGGCGAGAGGGCGGGGCCCTGCCAGGCTGTCAGAATTCCAAGGCTGCGGTTTCCACTTGCTGCAACACGTCCGGGTGCCAACTGAAAGGGCTCTTGAGGACAGTCAGAAGCCAAAGGGCTGCCTCCTTAATCCTCAAGGGCGTAACTCTTGCCCGGGTTTTGGCTGAGGACAGACACCCGTTCCATGCCCTCCTGGAGTTTCAGCCTCCGCCCAGGGCCCTGTGGCCAGCCGGGTTGACCCACTGACTGTGTGGCCGAGCCCAGTGGCACGTGAGCCAGTGGCCAGACTGACACGGAGAATTATCTTGCGTGTTTGTGCACAGAGTGGGAAACGGTGAGCTGCCAGTTTCAGTGCAAAAAGGACAACAGAATCCCACTATAATGGTCTGAGTATGGCGTTTATTGCCTGTGTTGGGCGTGGGTGGGTTATCATACGCAAATACTAGCAGATGCCAAACCAAATCCCAGACAAATAGTAGTAAATCCCTTATCCAAACAAATGATATAGCAACAACAACTAAATGTCCATCAGAGTTACTCTAATTTGGAACAGAAGTTACCTTAAAGCGAAACGTTTACAAGTGGGGGAAATAGGACAAAGAAGTGGGGTCTTGTTGGGACTTTTGGACTTGGCTCAGTCCTGAGTCCTTCCAGAGAAACAGAGATGCAGAATAAAAGAGCATTTTGAAAGTATGCAGTAACTAGTTACTTTTGTTGATTAGGCATAGTGCTTTGAGCTTTAAAAGAGAGTAATCTTTACTGAGAAAGATGGACAATGATCCTCCAGGCCTTCCTGTCCTCTACCATTCCCCGGAGTCCATTTAGGTTTGCACCGACTGCTTCAGTGACTCCATCCAGCCACCTCATTCTCTGTCGTCCCCTTCTTCTTCTGCCCTCGACTGCTCCCAGCATTAGGCTCTTCTCCAGGGAGTCCTTCCTTCTCACGAGGTGGCCAAAATATTTGAGTTTCATCTTCAGGATCTGGCCTTCTAAGGAGCAGACTACATGCCTACAAATCAGCAAATGGAGAGACCCAAGCCTAATCATAGAATCAGAATCATAGAGTATGAAGTGACCATAGAGGCCATCCAGTCCAACCTCCTGCTCAGCTTCAGGCATCCAGGATGTCTTGGTCCAGCCATTGCTTGAAGATGATCAGTGAGGGGGATCTCCCCACCTCCTGAGGCAGCCTACTACTCGGACTGTGAACAATTTTTTTCCTGATACCTTGCTGGTATCATTCTAGACATAGTTTAAACCCTTTGCTGCTGCCAAGAGGAATCTTTCCCTGCCCTCCTCCAAGTGACAACCTTTCATCTACTTCAAGAGAGCCCTCCTGTCCCCTCTCGGCCTCCTCTTCCCCAGGCTGAACATTCCTCTTCGCCTTTCCTCCTAGGACTTGGTCCCCTGGCCCCGGATCCTCCTCATCACTCTCCTCTCAATATTGTCCACGTAATTTTTGAAGTGAGGCCTCCAGAACTGTACACAGTACTCCAGGTGGAGTCTGACCAATGCAGTATACAGTGGGAGTATGAAGCCGGAAAAATAAGAATCACACAAGGCTGAATAATGAAATCGATATGAAAAACCAATTTTTGTGAAGATTTATTCCAGGGGTAGTCAAACTGTGGCCCTCCAGATGTCCATGGACTACAATTCCCAGAAGCCTGGCAGGAGCTTCTGGGAATTGTAGTCCATGGACATCTGGAGGGCCGCAGTTTGACTACCCCTGATTTATTCAATGAGAAAGAGTCACCAGGACGAGTTTCAATATAGGAACTTTCCTCACTGGTTTCTCCCTACATAAAATATACAATGTTAAGGTAATATTTTCATGTGAACCCCAACATAATGCTTAATATCACCTAATTCCTAATGGATACATTAATCCAACCTTTTGTTACAGATTAATCAATTAGTATCTTAACAGAGAGCATTGATACTCACCAGCACTGAATTGTGTTGGGTGATCATGAATTATACATCATACATTTTGCCATGTTTGTGCTTCGCAAACCCAAGTTCTGACAATGGGAGAATTTTGGGAGATTTTTAAGCAGAGGCTGGAGAGCCATCTGACGGAGAGGCTGATTCTGTGAAGGTTCAAGGGGGTGGCAGGTGACAGTGGAGGAGCGAGAGGGTTAGAATCATAGAGTTGGAAGGGACCTCCTGAGTCATCTAGTCAAACCCCCTGCACTATGCAGGATGGGTTGTGAGTGTCCCGTATAGTGCAGAGGGTTGGACTAGATGACCCAGGAGGTCCCTTCCACCTCTAGGATTCTATGATTAACTTCCATACAATTTTAAAGCAGTTTGTGAATAGAGCAGAAAGCAGGGGTTGAGAGGGACTCTTGGCGTTATAGCTGACTACCAAGTTTCCCAGGATAAAACAGATGCTTTGGAGGGTCGTCCCTTTGCCATTGCTCCCCGCTGAGGTCTCTTCCCTCCCCAGGCCCTGGCATCCCTACGGGCCACCCCTCAATCTCCAGGCATTTGCCCCAAAGGAGAGGGCTTGTCCTTTGGGCCTGGGGTGGGGTCTTCCTGAGAAGCTGCCTACTGATTTGGATGTGCAGAGTCCAGAGCTGCCCAAACCCAGCCCCTCCCCCCCGCCTCCTGGCCGCCCTCTGGGTCTGCATCCCGCACACAGCCCACCCCCCTGCCCCAGCCTTGCCAGGAGACGGAAATCATTCCGGTTTCCTTCACTGATGCCCATGCTGGTTTCCTTTATTGGCTTCAGGGACTGGAAGAGGCTGGCCCAGAGCTCAGTCAAACCAGCCCAGCCGAGGAGTGCACAGTCGTTAAGCCCGGACAAGATGCTTCCCAGGTATGAGCAGAGCCTTCCTCTGGGAAGCCTGAGCTGGAGAGGGAAACCTTTCAGACGTCCCCAAGCAGCTTTGGGAACTGGGGTGGTCTGAGAGTGCCTTGAGGAACTGGGACTGCTGGGGCGTCTGGGTGGGACTTCTCGGGAGGAAAGCCATCTGAAAAACATTTGTTTGCTGCCTTTCTTCCCTGTGGAGCTCTAGGAGGCTCACCAGCATAGATAAAGCACACAGACTGAAATTCATTGAAAACATAACCCCAAAATTTAAAGTCACCATTTAGGACTACTTTAATCAAGTGCGGTCCTAACTAATACCATCTTGGAAAGGGGCCAGGCACAGCTCCCTGGGGGGTTGTTCCATTATTGTGGGGCTGCCACCGAAAAGGCCCTGTCTTGCCAGACTGGTGGGACAGCCAGGGAGGCCTCTCCCCGTGACCTTAACTCCCAGGAAGAAGACATCGGGGAGAAGACAGATCGCCCAAAGCAGAAGAGACGAGTCCAGCCCTTGCCTGCAGATCGTGGACTTAGATCTCCCTGTTCCTCCTCTCCCCCTCCCCCCTGCAGGTCTCCGTGGCAGGGGTCCTGATCCTGCACCAGTTTCCTTTCTCCTCCTCTCTCCAGAGGATGTCTGTCATTGCGCAGGAGCTCGGGAAGAACTCTTACGACCTCTACATGAAAGGAGCCCCAGAGATGGTGGCTGGTTTCTGCACAGCAGAGAGCGGTAAGGGCGGGGGGAGAAAGCGGCCCAGAGGTGGGGTAGGCTCTGTGGGTTCCATCCTGGTGCAGGCGAGGGCACCTTGGCCTACTTGGGGGGGGCGTGGGGAACAATGGGGGTGTTGCACATGGGGAGGGCACGCTGCCCGGCCCAGCTGTGCTCTGATGTGCATGGGGGCGCTGGGGGATGCGCAAACATTTCCCGTGAGGCACAGGAAGGGGCTCTGACGTCCTTGCCTTGCCCGCCTGTTGCTGCCCTTTTGCCCTCTGGCTGCTGACGCCTGCCAAGGCTTCAACTTCCCTGAGGCAACAGGGAAGTTGTGTTTGTTCTGGACGGCCGGAGCGCTTTCGGGATCTTCTGCGCTGTTTTCCACGGGGTGTGGGGCTGGCAAACGAGGGTGCTGGATATGGATGAGGGGAGCACGCCCAGCTGGGTGTAAAAGAACGCCCACAGTTATGAAACCCAGGTGGGGCCCATGACAATTAGTCACAGGAGCTCATGGGCGGGCGGGCGGGCGGGCGAGAGGACTTCCTGCCAGCAGCTGCCAATCACTTGCAAGCAGGTGTGTCTGCTCCCCAAAGGGCACCTGGCAGCAGGCACAACAGGGGGCGTGGCATGGCCTGGCCTGGCCTGGCTGCTGTGCAAATGGGGCCCCTGCAGAGCTGCCTCTGCCCCCCCCCCTTGGGCCTGCTTACTTACCTGTTCAGGGGGGTTTAAATGCAGCCGCAAAGGGGCATCTAGGGGCCCTGGCTCTCCCAGGTACGAACCTGTACTTTAGCCAGTTGGTGACAGTGAGTGTTACCCAGAGTCCCTTTTTGGAGTTGGCACCCAGCCAGAACGGGGCAGAACTGGGCCAGCAAGGCAGAAGCAGGCCGGTTTCAAGGGAGAGGAAGGGAAGGCGATTGGAGGCCGCTTTGAGACTCCTCAAGTGAGAGACAAGCAGGGCAAAGATGCCAACGCTGCTGCTGCTGAGAGGGTGGCACCTCCTCTACTTCACTCGCTGGCTAGCAAGAAGTCCCGACGTTTCCCTGCCCTGGTCTGTCAGAGAGGGGAGTGCCGGGGGCCTTGGCTTCCTCAGCTGCTGCTGGGGGTGAAAGAGAGACTGTGGCACAGCCGCTCCCTCCCTGCGAGGGGGCTCACCCTGGAGGGCGGGCCTGCAAGCACTGGTGTGCCCACGGGACAGGCCCTGCCCGGGTGCAGCATGGCACTCAGCCCTCCTCTCTCCCCTCCGCAGTTCCCAGGCACTTCCTCCAGGAGCTCCAGCTGTACACTTCGCAGGGATTCCGAGTCATCGCTCTGGCCCACAAGGCCCTCGCCCTGGGCACCGACCCCGACCTGGACGGCTTGGAAAGGTGCGGCTGGCCCCGAGGCCCCCGTAGCCAAGGAGGAGCCCGTCGGGGGCCCGCCACACGAGGCGAGAGCTCTGCCCAGCGGGGGCTGAGGGTTGGGCACAAATGGGCCCCCAAGGAGTCCCCTCTCCTTTCCCCGGGGACCTTCTCTGTGTGTCCAGCCAGACTTCTGCAGGGGACGGCCAGCGGGGTGAGGGGGGCCTTTGGGGGCAGGGAATCCTAGAAGCGGAGAGGTGGAAGGGGCCTCCGGGGTCATCTAGTCCAACCCCCTGCACAAGGCAGGACACTCACAACTACCTGCCCACCCAGGGTGACCCCAAAATCCAGCTTGGCCTGGAGGGAACTCACCTTCCTTCCTCCGGGTTCTGCTTCCAGCCCAGAGGGGCATTTCTAGCCCAGGAGATGGCACCGGAGGGACCTGATTGTGCAACGGCCCTGAAGTGTTGAGCCTCCACTGTCCCCGGTCCATCGGTGCCCTTGGAGAGGTTTTGCTCTCTGCCTCTGCTTCCTTTCTGGAGGGGCCAGGGGTCTTGGGCTGCTGCCAGGAGCCACAGGGGGCGCAGCTGGAGCCGGGGAGGCAAGATCTGGCTCTCGGTGCCCTGCAAGCTCACAGCGTAACCTGCCTTTATCCCCTGCCCCAGGGAGGAGGTGGAATTTGGCCTGACCCTCCTGGGCCTGCTGGTCATGGAGAACCGGCTGAAGCAAGAGACCAGACCCGTCCTGGAGGAACTCAAGGCAGCTCGCATCCGGACCGTGATGGTTACAGGTGCCCCGGGGGATGGTCAGACAGAGGAAAGAGGCTCCCCTGCAAAGCCCCCACCCCCCATTCCACAGGAAAAGAAGGAGAATTTGGGGAAATCTGAAATACGTTCACGGATACTTTTAAAAAACAAATCTAGATTTGTAACATAAAGGGCAAAAGTGGAAACACAGCTAGCACCTGAGAGAGAATGAACCTGCCGATAGCTGCCCTGGGGTCCCTGCAGCAGGTAAACTTGATGCTGGCCATCGAGGAGAGAGGAAGAATTAAAAGCGGAAGTCATTATCTCAGCTGTGGTCAGAGCAGTCTCATGGGACTGCCGGCAAATTAAAACTTGTAGCCCTGGAAACACGGAGCCTGAGATGCTGCAGGACATGAACCGATGATGCCAGAATCACTTGCAATTGAGCCAGAAGCATCATTCCAAAAATGCACAGGAGGCAGAGATGCAGGTGTTGGCCTCTTTGAGGGCAGGGCTGCCTTTTAGAGCAGAACTTTTTGTTCTGGCCACAAGTGTTTATGCACATGCCTGCTGCTGTGCAGAATTGAACTTTTCCCCTCTTCAAGGTGCCTGACTGGACTCAGACGTTGTCCTAATGGCACAACCCAAAGATTTGGAACGGGCAGCCTGGAGGCCTCAAGGAAGTGTCTCTGCTGCAGAACCTGCAGCTCTGGAGCAAAAGTTGCAAGAGCTGCAGGGTTGGACTGGGGGAGGGGGCCAGAATGGAGGGGAAATGGATGCCCGTCCCCTTGCCTTCTCCAGGTCAGGAAATTCCTGGAGATCCTTTTCTTTTTGGGGGGCCGGGGGGGTGGGTGGGAGGAGTGGGTAAAGCCTGAGATGGAGGGGCAGTTTCCAGACAGTCTTCAAGGGCATCCCCATGTAGTCTGAGAAGTTGTGGATGACTGATGCTCAAGGTGCAGTTGCCACGTCCCCCCAGCCCAGGCGTGAAGAAGCGCCAGCACAGTTCTCAGGATCAGGGCCCAGGCTTGTTGCTGGGAGCCAACTAGTCACTGGATCAGTGTCCGTCCACAAAGGCCCCTTCTCCTTGGCTGGGGAGTCAGACCTCTCTTTGTGGGATGGCTGCCCTGGGCCAGCGCGGGTGGGAAGGCCCGACTTTCCAGCCCAGCTCCGGCCATGCAGCTGAGACCAGCCCTGCCCTTCCCAGGCGACAACCTGCAGACGGCCATCACGGTGGCAAGGAACTGCGGGATGCTGTCCAGCCCCAGCCAAGTGATCCTGGTGGAAGCCAGTGAACCGGAGGGATCCACCCCGGCGTCCGTCACCTGGCAGCTGATGGAAGACAAACACCAACCCACTGGAGAAGGGAATGTAAGCCCACTCTCCCAGGAGGTCATGGGGCACCCTGCGCCACTCCCGGGGACACTACAAACTGGACACTTCCAGACCGTGGAAGGGGTGGAGCTGAAGGGACGTCTGGGGCCATGTTTCCTTCCCCCCCCCCCCCCCCGAGGAGGGAGATTTCTGGGAGGATTGTCCTGCTGATGCCCTGGCCCTGGCTTACATGGGGAGGCATCCAGGCTGCCTCAGGAGGTGGGGAGCTCCCCCTCACTGGGGGTCTTCAAGCAGCAGCTGGACAGACTCTTAGCCAGGATGCTTGAGGCTGATCCTGCACTGAGCAGGGGGTGGGACTAGAGAGCCTCTGTGGACCCTCCCAGCTCTATGAGCCTACGATTCTAATCACAGACCCCAGGCTCATCAGTGAGAGCTGCCAGAGGGAGCCACTTGGGCAGCAGGCATCTTGTGCCGAGCAAGAGGGTCCAGTGGACTCATGTTCCAGAGGGCAGCCATGCCGGCTTGCAGCAGGAGAGCTAGTTAAGGGGCCCTTCAGGTGGGATAGAAGCACTCAGAGGTCTCCCTTCTGGCGGGGACCTGAGGAGGAGGGCTTGGGCTCTGGATCAGACGGCAGAAACTCTTGCTGGTTTCTCAGGTGCTCCTGAACATGAATCCACAGGAGACAAAATCCTGCTCCTTGTGGGATCTATTCGTACATCCCTCTTGCCAGAACTAGGAGCCCCGTCCCCAGAGCCCCCTTGCCCCTTCTCTCCCCTCCCCTCCCCCCGCTAGCAGCAGGGGCTGCCCCTGGAGTAATTCTCACCCGGTTTCCAGGACTTCCGCATCCCCATGCAGGACGAGGCTGAGCTTGGCTGGCCGGGCACCAAGTTCCACTTTGCCATGGACGGGAAATCCTATGAGGCCCTCATCAAGCACTTCAGCAGTTTGGTACCAAAGGTAAGCATTTGCGGGGGGGGGGGCAGGGAACACCCTGGCTGTGGGAGACCCCCCCCTTCCTTCCTTCCTTCATGGTGCTTGCTTTGGGATGAAGCCTCTGCAAAGACGGGGGCAGGCCTCTCTTGCCACTTAGGGCTTGCAAAGCCCCATGGAAATGCCGAGTTGGAAGGGACCAGTCCCCTGTCTGCCCTCCCCCAGGTCCTCCTGAACGGGACAGTCTTTGCCAGGATGTCTCCAGGGCAGAAGTCCAGTCTGGTGGAAGAATTCCAGAAGCTGAAGTAGGTTCTTTGCTGTAACATGAGGGGAAGGTGAGGGGAAGGGGGGTGGGGAGCCCTGGGTCACCCCTACTTCTCTGGCTCATGCTCAAGTCCTTCTCTCGAGCCCCTTTGAGTGCAGAGGCCTCCCTACGGGAATGGGGCTTTCCCACATTTCCATTTGCTTCTCTTGAACATTGCATGCAGGGGGGGGGGGGGGTCTGTTCCACAAGTGTGTTGCTCCCTCTAGTGGTGAATTCAATGTTATACCAGTTTATGCCCAGCATCTCCATGCAGATTTAAACTGCAGGTTCTTATGCCAGATATGAACTGGTGTGATATCTTCGATGCCTCCTTGTCTATGGAGGCTCAGGTCATGGAAGTAGCCCAAGCGCCATTTTTCCAGCTGCACCAGGCTTATAGAATCATAGAATCATAGAATCATAGAGTTGGAAGGGGCCATACAGGCCATCTAGTCCAACCCCCTGCTCAACGCAGCTAGTAGCTTGGCTACTAGCACCTTAAGCTGTCCTCAGACCACCTGGCCACGGTGATCCATGCAATGGATCCAACTCTACAATAGAGTAGACTATTGTAACTTGCTCTACGCGGGCTTTCCCAGGCCAGGGTGTGTGTGTGTGTGTGTGTGGCCGGATGCCTGGTTCCAGTACTGAAAATGATTGCCTGATTTGTTTTTTCCCTTCTCTGCCAGTTACTGTGTGGGGATGTGCGGAGATGGAGCCAATGACTGTGGGGTAGGTGGCCCTCCAGCTTGCCCCCAGGGGGCTTATCAGGGCTGATATTTTTTTGCAAAAGACTTGTGCTTGTGTCGGTGGTGGGGAATGGATTTGTGGGAATCGTTGTGAACGCAACAAGCTGTGTGTGAAGCCCTCTCTTAGCACCTGGAGCGGAGTGTTTGTCAGGACTTTAGCGGCAGGTGCAGCTGAAAGGGGCATGCGTTGGGGGGGGGGGTTTGGGGGACATAGGGCTGAAGGGTTTCTTCCCTTTCCAGCCAATAGCATGGATTAATGACTTGGGGTTTGAAAAATGCGCCTGTTCCCTGGTGTGCCTTGGAGCTGGGAGCTGGAGGTTCAGACACGAGAGAAATGTTGAGTGGCCGGTGGCCCTTTGAAGTCCAACAGAACTTTATTCCTGCTGCTGAGGCACAGACTCACTTGCTCCTCAAGGTGCCGCTGCTTTGGACCAGCCAGCCCCCCCCCTCCCCGAATCTGTTGTTTTGCAGATGTTTTTTTGGGGGGGGGGGGTCTGGTGAGGGAGATTTCACAGCAGAAGCTTTCTGGTGGAGGCCCCGATCCAGAGACCAGGGAAGCTGCATGCGGCACTGCGCCCTGGACAGGCCAACCCAGTGTGGATAGGGTTGCTTATTCATGTAAATTATTATTGTTCACCATCTTGTTGTTTTATTTTAACGGGTTTATTTGGGTTTTTTTAATGTGTTCCCTCCCCCCAAATCTCCAGGAATTTCTCAACCTGGAGCTGTCAGCCCAGGCAAGGTCCAGGGGCCCCTGCACTTGGCCCTTGCTCCTTCCTAACCGGCCACAGGGGACTGACAGGGGGCTGATGCTGCTTCATGGTCTTTCCTGTCCCCTTCCAGGCTTTGAAAATGGCCCATGCCGGGATCTCCCTCTCTGAGCAGGAGGCCTCGGTGGCATCTCCTTTCACCTCGCAGACCCCCAACATCCAGTGTGTACCAGAAATGATCAGGTGGGTATCCCCTCCCTCTCGGGAGCCTCAGCCCGTGGGGGGAACAGGAAGGTTTTGGGGAGCCTCCTGGATGACCTTGGGCCAGTCACAGTTCTCTCAGAGCTCCCTCAACCCCAACTACTGTGCAGCTTGTCTTTCGGGTAGTGAAAAGCCCAACTCTTCTTCTTCCCGCCCCTTGTGTTGCCAGGGGCCACGTGGCCAAGTCCCAGTGGGGCCCAACTGGCAGACGCCCACCAGGCCAAGCCCTCCCCCTCCCCCTCCCCCTGGGCTGTTCTGCTGTGGGGGGGCTTTGAGCGGGGGCCCCACCCGTCAGGAGCCTGTCCCTTCCTCCCGCAGAGAGGGCCGTGCCTCCCTCGTGTCCTCCTTTGCGGTGTTCAAATACCTGACCCTCTACGCCCTGATCCAGTTCGTGGGGACATCGCTGCTGTACTGGGTGAGTGCCTGGTTGCCTTCCCCGAAGAGCCGAGAGCAGCTCCCAGCTGACCCTCAGTCTGTGGTGGGAGGGGGGCCATGGCTTTGGCTCAAGCCACTGGAGGGTGCCCCCAGAAGGGGCGTTGCTTCATGGTGGGGGGGGGGTTGAAGGGCTACAAAGACCCACAAACAGCCACCGTTGCACCAGTCCAGCCTCCAGGAAACACTTCCCTAAACAATTACAATGTCTTTGGCTGCCAGAGAACCCAGCAGTGGCCACAGGCAGAGAGGGCTTCCAAAGAGAATGAGACAGATTCATGGAGGGGAGACCCATCAGTGGCTAGTCGCCATGGTGACTAAAAGGAACCTCCATGTTCAGAGGCAGTCAACCTCTGAAGCCCAGAGCCAGGAGGCAAGAACAGAGGAAGGCCTCAGCCTGTGCTTCCTCTTGTTGGCCCTCCTTTGTAAGGCTGGGGACCCCCTGTGGGGGTGGGGGGTGGGGGAAATTCCAGGGCCATTTATTTTTCGCTTCTGAACAGAAGCCTCCTTCTGCAGTTAGAATCACAGAATCACAGAATCATAGAGTGGGAAGGGGCCATAGAGGCCATCTAGTCCAACCCCCTGCTCAACGCAGGATCAGCCCTAAGCATCCTAAAGCATCCAAGAAAAGTGTGTCTCCAACCTTTGCTTGAAGACTGCCAGTGAGGGGGAGCTCACCACCTCCTTAGGCAGCAGTTGCAAAAAGGTTTCTCCGGGCAGGGGTCTCTTGGAGGAAGGATCCTAAGAAGAGGAGATTCCACACGGGGCCCTGTGGTGCTGAGGACCGGCCTCCATTGTCTGCCTGGGGCGTCTACCGTGAATGGGCTGCCTGCCACTCATTGGCACACGAGGGGGGGGGGGGGGGGCTCTGTTTTAGCCAGAAGTCCCACTGCATGAGGCAGGGGGCTGGGCCTCGCAAGGGTTGCCAACTCTGGGGCAAGCATTCCTGGAGAGTGGCAGGTGTGGCCTGGGGATGTTGGGGTTTAGGGAGGGAAGGGACCTCATTGGGATCCAGTGCCACAGACCCCCCCCCTTTCCCCAGCAGCCCTTTTCTCCAGGGAAAGTGACCCCTGTGCTCTGGAGACAGCCGGTTAGCAGCCGAGGGACTGGTCTCCGGAGAATTTTCCCCATGGAAACAGCTCGGGACTCCCTGCAGCGACGGGGTGAGGGGCCAGTGGGCCCTCTGGCAGTCATTGAGGGGTGTCATCTCCAGCCCCTCAAGTGTCCTGGGGCATTCAGCCCCCCCCCCCCCCGCCCTTCCCCACACACAGCCTGGCAAAAAAGCTTGGGCTGAACGACTTTCTCCTTCTGCAGCAACTCCAGATCCTGGGGAACTACCAGTACCTGGTCCAGGACGTCGGCATCACCATTGTCGTCTGCCTCACCAGTGAGTGGGCCGACTGCCCCACGGGCTCCCCCTGACTGAGGGGACTCTCCGCCCAAAGGCCTGTCCTGTCTCTGGGCATCTACGGGCGGCTGCTGACTGGTCGGGGGTCGGGGACCTGGGGCTGCGGCCGCTTTGAAGGGCGCAGGGCAGCTCAGCCCATCCGCTCCAAGCAAGCCAAACCGCTGTCTGCTTGGCTGCTGCTCGAGATTGCTGACTGGGGCTGACCCTAGAAGACTGTAGGGAGGACAGAGGGAAAGGAGCTCTTCTGCTGCTGCTGCTGCTGCTGCTGGGTCCTGGGCTCCCCAGACTGTCTTCTTCCCATTTCTTCTCCCTACAGTGAGCTTGACCCATGCCTACCCCAAGCTGGCCCCCTATCGCCCCTCTGGCCAGCTCCTGTCCCCACCGCTGCTGCTGTCCGTGGTCCTTAACGTCTCCTTCACTCTGGCGGTCCAGGTCTGTGGCTACCTGCTTGTGAAGCAGCAGCCCTGGTACTCGGAGATTCGCAGGCACAGGTAGCCACCTCACCTGCATGGGAGGTGGGGGGGGACGGAGGGCCAGGGGGAGGCTTTCAGGGGGAGGGCCCTTCTGCTCCCGAGGGAGGCGTGCTGGTGCCGCAGGGATGGGCAGAAATGGAGAGGAAGCTGTTCTTGGGGCTTGTCCTTCCCTTCCAGGGGGTGCCCTTCAGCCAACGAGTCCTGGATCCCCGGCTACAGGAATGGCACCTTCAACGCCACGGAGCCGTTCCACCAGGTGCTGAGCTACGAGGACGCCACGCTGTGGCCCCTGGTCACCATCAACTGCCTCATTGTGGCCTTCGTCTTCTCCAAGGGGAAACCTTTCCGGAAGCCCATCTACACCAACTGTGAGCACCGCTGCTTCTGGGCCGGGGAGCTGTGCCCCCCTTGGTGCTGGGCCCCGGCCAGCTATGCTCACCCCTTCTGGGGGCGAGGGGCGAGAGCCAGTGGGGATTCCCCTGTGTTATCCCAGCCCCGGGGGCAGGCCGGGATGCCTCCCCCCCCCCCAGGAGCACAGCTGGAGGCTGGGTTGGCCTCTTCTGCCCGTGGGAAGCTGACCAGACAAAAGGCGGGTCGTGGCTACACGAGGGGCCTGCCAGGATCCGTGGAGTCAGCCCTGGAGAGAGGGTGGGGGGTGGGGGGTGGGGGGGGCGCTGCGTGTCCAGAACCCAGCTAATCTTGCCGAGTGGAAGCTGTCTGATGGGCACGGACTGCCTTGCTCAGGGGGCTCCCAAAGCCCTTCCACAGGGAGATTGCAGCTGCTGCACATCTGGATGGCTCTTTGCTCAGAGGGCATTTCAAGATAACAACCCACCTGGTACCGAAACAGAGCCAGAGGCCGGCTGCCCTGGGGGCTTCCTGAATCCCCCCCTCCCCACTGCAGCTGGACCATCTCCCCTCCCACCCCTGGTTCTTGTTCTGCCCGGTCCGGGGGGGCTCATCCGGTGCTTGTTCTTCCCTTTCACCTCTCAGATGTCTTCTGCATTGCACTGTGCCTGCAGCTCGGAGTCACCCTTTTCCTGTTCTTTGCGGACTTTGAGAGAATCTACACAGGAATGGAGGTGAGTGCGGGGGGAGCCCACCTGCCGGCTGCAGAGAGCTTTCCTGCCAGCTCTCCAGCCCGCTAGACCATTTGTTGGGAGCACCACCTGAGGGCCAGGGCCAGTGGGCTTCTAGCCAGGCGGCACAGCTGAGCCTCAGGCCCCGCATCAAACACGAGGCTTCCTTGGCCCAAGGTGGGATTGGCTGGCGGGCGGGGTCTGGTGGCAGAGGAAGGCTGGCGAGGAAGGCTGGCGGCTGGGCGCTGGCAGCGTGGCGTAGTGGGAGGAGAGCTGAAAGATCTGGCTTCTTGAAGTTCCCCACTCTGCCATGAAGCGTCCTTGTGCAGACACCTCCCTCTCAAGCTGGCCTACCTCTCCGGGAGGTTGTTGTGGGACTGGAGGAGAGGGCAGCTCCCCCGCCCACATCACCCTGGGCAACGGAGGGAGGAAATGAAGCTCAGCCACCAGGCAGCCTCTGAGGACGGCTTCTTCCTTCCCAGCTTCTCTGCACCCCAATGATGTGGAGGGTTCGCATCCTGATAGCACTCGGGATCTTGTTCTGCGTCTCGTTCTTTGTGGAGGTGAGCAGACTCTTCCCCACCCCCACCCCCACCCCCACCCCCAGGTGCCATGGCTTGTCTCTTGTGGCCCTTCCTGGCAGACCCAGGGAATTGCTGATCACCACAGTGGGATGGAAGGGGAATTCCCTCCAGGCCAGGCTGGATTCTGGAGATTGTTGGTGGAGGGGGGGGGATCCCTGGGGCATGGGATTGGGGTCACCATGGGTGGGCAGGTAGTTGTGAGTGTCCTGCCTAGTGCAGGGGGTTGGACTAGATGGCCCTGGAGGTCCCTTCCCACTCTGTGATCCTGTGTGCAAAAGGGCTTTCCTGGGGTGCCACTGAACATGCCCAGCCCGCAGACCCAGCCCCCCCCCAGTCCTCTTGACAGCTGGACTGGGTGGTGTGAACTGGCCAGACCGCCGTGCAGACAGTGGCTGAGGTGGATTGAAAGGGGGTGAGTGTCGTTGGCTGGGCTCTGCTTCCCGTGGTCACCCCCCCCCCCTCAGTGGCAGTGGCTTCAAGTGGCACAGAAATCAAATCGACCCCAGGCCCCTCCTGAAGGCAGCCTGTGTGTTTTGTGTGTGTGTGGGTGGGGGGGCTCCTGCTGACTCCCCCTCCCCCTGCCGAGTTTTGTCCCCTCGGCCCGTTTGCAGCCTGTACCGCAGAGCAGCACGAGGCAGCCGCCTAGAGGCCCCCGAGGTCCAGCAGCAGCTGGGCAAGTGGCCCCCCAGCCTCCTCCCCCCAGCTGACCACTAGAGTGAGGGACCTGGAATGGGCAGAAGGGATGGGGGGGGAGTTCTGTGGCGGGCTCCTTCTCCCCTGCTGACCTGACGGGTGCGAGGCCAGGCGTGCTGCCGAGGGTCCTTCATGGGGCGAACGGCAAGCCAGCCTTCCCTCCTGGCCTTCCGGCTCCAGCCAGAACGGGCATCAGAGCTGACATGGGGCGTTGGTGAAGAGCAGTGGGCTCCCGGGAACAGGGGGAGCGGGGGGCTGATACCCCCACCCAAACACACACGAGGCCTCCTGGGTGACCTGGGCCAGTCCCAGTTCTCTCCGGATTTGCTCACCTGCTGCTCATGGGGCTTGTTGTGGGGAGAGGAAAGGACGGAGATTGCGGGGTAAGGCAAAGGAAAGCTGGCCCTTCTTCCTCTGCAGGAGAGGAGCCAGAGCAAGGGGTGAGGAGCACAAGGCTGCGTGGCTTTCTTCCCCGGTCAGCAGATCTGGGTTGGGACCCCTGGAGAGGCGGGCCACAATCCCAGACCCAGCGGGGTCCTCAAACTCTCCCTCCCTCCCTCCTAGGACGCTGTCCTGCACAACCGCCGCCTCTGGCTGTGGATCAAGGCCCTGCTGCGATTCCGCTCCTCCAGCCAGTACCGGGTGCTGCAGAGGAAGATGGCGCAGGATCCCGCCTGGCCTCCCGTGAACCGGAGGGATTTCGCAGCCTATGTCAACCCCGCCTACGAGGAGGGGGACGGGAAGTAGCCCCTCAGCAGGCAGAGGAGGACTTGCTAACCTTGATGGGCAGGGCTGGACCTTGATGGGCCTTCTGGGCAAAGAAGACCCCCCCCCCCCCATGGAGGGGTGGATGGGGCTGGCGGAAGCACTTTTGGGGCACATGGCTGACTATTTTTTTAAATGAGGTAATGTCTACTATTTAATTTAAAGGTTATTTCCCATATGAGCGCTTGTTTGCTTTTTTCCAGCTCAGTTTTGAACTACTTAAAAATCTGGGGTTTGACCCCTGGGAAGAGGCAAAGAACATATGTTGGATCAGGTCAGTGGCCCCTCCAGTGTCACTCAGGGGCCAAAGCCCAGGGCCCTCGGGAGGTCCAACAGCAGGGCCAGAACTCCAGGAGCCCTCCCACTGTGGCCCCCCAAGCGAGCATCCCTGCCCCAGACAGAGTGTCCCTCTCTCCTTTGTGGCCCTGAGCCATGGACGGGCCTCCGTCCCCCTCGCTCACCCAGTGCCCTCTGTGGCCGCCACCACTTCCTGCAGCAGGGAGTTACACGTGCTCATTCCGGTTTGGGTGAAGAAGGACTTCCTTTTCTCTGCTCATAGGAAGTTGGACAAAAAGGCCATTTGAGGATTCCGATGAGGACCCACTTTGTGGAAATAAAGCCAGGTCTCATTTTTTTTAATTCCTTGAAGAAAACAAGGCAATTTAAGTGTTTGTGCTCTTTGAGAGTCAAGCAGCAGAGAAAGGGGTGTGACAGTTTCCAAAAGAAAAAAAGGGCAAAAATGTAGCGGGGGTGTGTGGAGAAACAAAATCTAAACATGACCCTTCAGGCTGGCATAAGCAACATCCAGAGAAAACTGAGAAAAATAGCATTTATCTATTCAGGGGAGGGGAAGAGGGAAGGGGAATTTATTTGACAGTAAAACAAGGGTGGCAGCAGCTGGAAGGGGGGAGCCCAGCCGTGGGGCCCCCCCAGGTGCGTAGAATTTCAGCGCTGCTGGGCTTCCTCCTTCTCAAAGGCCAGGTTATGCATGGAGATGGGGCCTTCTGGAGCATGCGCAGAGGGCATGGAAGGACGCAAGGAGTGGCAATCTCCTCCAAGCTGTTTCCTGCTGGGCAGAGAGAGGAGATGAGCTACAGCAGTGGTCCCCAACCTTTTTATCACCGGGGACCGGTCAACACTTGACAATTTTACTGAGGCCCGGGGGGGGGGGGTAGTCTTTTGCCAAGGGACGTCGCTACTGCCGCCTGACCCCCTGCTCCACTTGCTTTCCCGCCGGCTGTGCAGTGCCATGCTGAGGGGGAGCTCCAGCCATGCCAGCCATCGGAGAGCACCAAAGGTGAGCCAGTGGCAGAGCGGCAGGCAGCAACCGGGGAGGAGGACAAGGAGGAGCCACGGGCAGGTACCGACTTTTCTACGGACCGGTACCGGTCTCTGGACCGGGGGTTGGGGACCACTGAGCTACAGGACTGGAAGATTCAGTCCCTGACTCCCTCGGCCAGACTCCTGGGGGGGGGGGCCTTCTGCTGACTGCTGTCCTGGATTACTCATTCCACAGGGGGAGGGGGGACCTGTCTTTCTTTGCTGCTGGGTCTGGCCTGGTCTATCCACACGTGGATTCTTTCCGCATGACCAATTAGGCTCTGATTTTCTTTTGTTTGCATCTGTGTTTCATCCCCATTCCACACACAATCGGGCTCCTTCAGGGGTGGTCCCAGACCAATTAGGCTCTGATTTTCTTTTGTTTGCATCTGTGTTTCATCCCCATTCCACACACAGTCAGGCTCCTTCAGGGGTGGTCCCAGGGCAGTCCTGACTTGTTCAAAAAATTCAATTTTTGGACATGGACTTCAACGGGGTGTATGTTGGGGCTGGGCCACGTGGAAGCAGGAAAACTTCCTTCCTTCCTTCCTTCCTTCCTTCCTTCCTTCCTTCCTTCCTTCCTTCCTTCCTTCCTTCCTTCCTTCTTACAAAAAACATGGCCAATCACATTACTATGCAATAATTCCAGTATTATGAAATAACGCACCCACCCGCCGCCACCATGTTTGGTCGGCCCCTTTCCTTCTTCTCTGCTTTCTTTAGGATTCACCTTCAGACTCACTTTTGGTGGGACTGGGGACCGTCTGTGCGTGTGAGGAGGTGGGTGTGGGGGGAGGGCATGAGGAAACAGTCCTCCTTTTTGTTTGTATTGTTACGCTTTTGCTTTATAATGCAATTGTGGGGATTTTCTAAAAAGATTTCGGACTCAGTGGGGGTGCCCATATGTGACAAAATGGTGATGGAAAATGATTGGGTGTTTTCGCCATGTGACGGTGATTGACCAGTGGTAAAAAAGGCGGGAAGTTTTAATTTCCTTTCCCTTGGCTGTCACGTGCGGACACAAATCAGGGGGCAAATGGGGGGGAGGTGGGGCAAGGTCTTCGCCCGCGGACATGGGGACGATCGGGAGAGCCATCCTGAGGCAAAAAAACAGGGGACAGAGTGACGTAAAGGCTGGGCGAGTCCTCCGTGCAGAAAGAGCCCCCTGCCCGGCCAAACCCTCCAGCCCAGCCCCCCCTTCAGCCCCACAAGTGCAAATAGGGGCATTGACTCCGATGCACTGCAGGTTCCCTACTGCTGGGATCGGCTGCTCAAGCGGTCTTGAGCCAAAGGGCTTCTGTGTCTGGCGTGCTCCCCCCCTCCGCCCTCAGGCCCTGGAGGCCATTTCCCCCAGGCCAGGTTGCCCTGGATGGCCCTCCCCCACGGCCTCTGCTCCGTCCCTTCTTCTCTGGCCATTGCCCCCCCCCAGGGTCACGCCCTCTTCTCCCCCAGCCCCTCCCCTCCGCCCCCCACGAAGGGCTCACCTCTTGTGTCGTAAAAACAGCATCATGCCAAAGATCAGGGCCAGCAAGACCAGGCCGGAGACGACGCCTGCGACGATGTAGAGGGTCACATCTGGGGCTTCTTCATCTGGGAAAGGAAGTGGGTGGAGAAGAAGACTCGGAAGGACACTGTCCTGGGGAGACCGGCCAGAGCCGGGGGTAGTGGTGAAAAATGCCCCATCTCCCCCCCCCAAAGCTCTGGGTCAGCCAGGACGGGGTCCTACCCTACCTGGGTGCAGTTTTTGAGTATCGCAGAGGGGTCCCTGGAAGGACTCCGGGCAGGAGCAGGAAAAGCCTGACGTCCCACCAGCTTCAACACAAACTCCGTCATTCAGACATGGATTGGGCAGGCAGGGCCCGTCTGTGGAGGAGGAGAAAGGCTCTGAGGGCTAGCGCTGGGGGGCCTGAGGGGCCCTCCTCCTGTCCGGAGAGGTGTCGCCCGTCTTCCGCTCTCCAGCCTGTGGCCCTCTGCACGGCCCCAGTGGAGGGACCGACTCACCCTTGTAGCAGCCGCGGGTGGCGTTGACGACCGTGCAGATCTCGCCCAGGGCGCAGGACACTCTGGAGCAGGACAGGACGGAGCTGTCGGTGCAGCTGCAAAGCTGGCTGCAGTCTTGGTTCATGTGGCTGTCCCCAACCTGGAGGCCAAAGGGCAAGGATGATGCTTCCCCCGAGGAGCTTTGGCAGGCCCCTGCGGCATTGTGGGGCCACGGCAGAAGGCCCCTGAGCACAGCCCCCGGTCGGTGCCGTGAGCATAGTGCAGCCTCTGCAGATAGGGAGGTGGTCAAAATGCCCTCTGGCTCGATGAGGACAGGCAAGGACCCTCCCGGGCATCATGAGCACGTCATACCCTATAGTAGGTGCCCCCAAAAGTGCGGCCGCAGCTGGCGAAGGGCACGCAGTCCAAGCCGCTGAGGGCGTATCCGGGCAGGCACTCGCAGTCTTCCAGGCAGGGGCTGTCGCAGTCGTCCGCAGCTGCGAGGTCAGCGCAGGAGAGGGGGCAGGCGGGGGCGCAGGGGCTGTACTGGCTGTTGGGGGGACACTGCCGGGCTGCAGGAGCAAGAGAGAGGCCGTGAGGCCTGGGCCTGGAGCGGCAGAGGGGCCCCAGAGCAGGCCCCGCACACTCCGGGGCATGCCGAGGGCCAGCAGCGGGGGAGGGAGGGAGGGAGGGGGGCAGGGCCCTCCGCTGAGCTTACCGCAGGAGGCGGCTTCCCTCCAGTTGCCCATCGTAACACCCTTCTCCTGGCAGGCCAGCACATACTGCTCCAGGGTGCGGCACAGCACCATGCTCCGGTTGCCCTCTGCGCACATGTCGAAAAGGCAGTTCCTGCAGGGTGGGGGGCAGATGGGGAGGGTCACCCACAGGAGGCCGCTGGAGAGGGAAGCGCCCTTCTCATCCGTAGCTCCCTCGGCCACAGCTGCTGCCAAGGGGCCCTCCTCACGCCAGCACAGAGAGCGGCCGAGGCCCCTCATGGCCGGAGGGAGCATCTTTTGCTGCCCTTCCCACCGGGCCCTTGTAGCTGGAGATGCCGGGGTCCTCTGCGTGTCATGCCCAGGCTCCGCCCCCCAGCCCCAGCCCCTTCCTCCGACTGAGCTGCCTTCCACTCCAGGCACCCTTGCCCTGTGCAGCCTGGCCTTGTCCCCCCGGCTGCCCCTGCTCTCCAGGGCCCTCCCTCCCCATCGCCTGCTGCCTGGCCCTTCTAACTGGAGATCCCACTGGGGATGGAGGTGGGCCCCGGGTGGGCCCCTGAGCCCCTGGGGGCCAGGCCAGGACTGTCTTTAACAGGTTGCTTCAGGTTCTCCTGACCCACATTCAGTCCTCTCTCCAGCCAGCCAGCAGCAGAGGGAATCCAAGTTCACATCCAAGGCGGGGTTTGAGACAGGAGCATGGCTTGGCGGGGGGGGGGGGAGGCGGCAAATGACTCCCCACCAGTGGTGCAAATAATGCCCCCCCCTGCCGGCCTTTGGGGCCAGGCATCTGAATATGGTGCTTACAAAATGACTTTCCCCTGCCCATGGGCACGGGCGAATTAGGGGAGTAGATGGGCAAGGGGGGGTCCCAGCTGGACTCGATGAAACATGTCCCGAATGCTCCGGCCCTTGCTTGAGGCCGCAGAGGGGCACCTACGCTCTGCCCCAGATTCCCAGGCCCCCCTTGAGCAGCTGGGCTGCCCCACTCTGGGGGCACCAAAGATAGAACTCATCCAGGGGGCCGGAGAAGCCGCAGGGGGGCAGCAGAATGTGGCCCTGGGTTCTGACCTGGGTCCCCTGACTTCTAGGGAGCCCAGGAAGCCCGATGCCCGCAGACCCTGGGGGGCTTCTGAGGCTTTGGGTGGGGGGTCATGATATGGAGGCAGGCAGTGGCCACCCCCTCTCTGCACCTCTCTTGCCTGCTTGCCAGACCAGCCTGGGGTCTCCTGGCTGCATGACACCCAGGCCCCCCAGCAGAGCAGGAACTAAGAAGTCCGGTGGGCAGCCTCTGATGTGGGGCAGCCTCTGATGTGGGGCAGGGGGTGGAAGTGACCCCTCCCAGCCTTGTCAAAAAAGACCCTCAGATGTCCTAAATCCTCCTGGTGCCCAAAAGGCAGACGGCTGAGTGTGGGGGAGGGGCAGCGCTTACAGCAGGAAGGGCTCCGAAGGGACGTGCGGGAAGCAGGCGCGGAAGGGCCCCTGCGGATCGGCCAGCATGCCGCAGCTGGAGGTGCCGTTCAGTGTGCTCAGCTGGCTGGGGGGGCACCCGGGGGTGAAGCCCAGGTCCAGTTCCAGGGCGTCCAGCTCCTCTTCTGAGATGGCGTCTCGCCTAGGAGGAAATGGGGGGGGGGAAGTGCCCGCATCACCTGTGTGCCCACGTCACCTCTGGGGATGGCTGTGGGTCTGGATGGCGATCAGCAGCAGCAGCACATCAGGGGCCAGGAGGCACAAGGCCCTGCCAAGCATCTGGGGAGCTCCCCAGCTGCGGAGTCTGGGGGCTTCCTTGTGCTGAGCAAGTCCTCCCCCCCCCCCGTTCAGCTCTCCCCTGCCCACCTGTGGATCCTGCCTGGCTCAGCTGCTGCTCCCCCCCCCAGAGGTTTCCCCCCTTGAATCTGTAAGGGGGGGGGGCGTGTGGTTGCCCTTTCCCCAAGCGTCTGCCCCTGTTGGGAGAGCCAGAGCACCCTCCGGGGCTGTGGCTTCTGCTGCCCCCAGTACCTGGCCCGGGCTGCTCTGCGGACCACTGGGACTCGCCAGCTCTCCCCGAAGGTATCGACGTCTTTGACCAGGGACCCATCGGGCGTGGTGAAGTCGTTCTTGTGTTTGCCATCAAAGTTGCCACACAGCCCCTCGACCTTCTTCTTGTAGGTGTTGGGGAGGGTGATGTCTGGGAAGGAAAGAAGGGCGCCTGCAAGGGACTCCACACCCACCACCAGCAGCTCTCCCGGCCCCAGGGCTCCGGGCTCTGCGGTCTAAGGTGGGGGGGGGTCACCAAGGGACTGGCACATGGCCCATGCTCAGAGGCAATGTTACGGCTGTGTCTCAGGGCTAAGCCCTGCCGCTGAAGGCCGCTGCCTCTGAGGGCCGCCTGGAAGTTCTTCCTCCCCCACCCCTTGTTCCTTGCTGCAACGGAGACGGGGCTGGGCTCCCCACCCTTCCGGCTCCAGCCACAGTGCTTGCCCCCCGTCTTGCACACAGATTGCCTTCCCAGGTTTGGGTGAAGGGGTGGAGGCTGTCCCCCCCTCCCCCCTCTGAGGGGCTCTGAGCTGTCCCTCAGGAGCCCCAGCAGGGCCACTTGGAGGCCAGCGAGCTGCAGGTCTTCTCAGGCAGACGGCCTTGGGGAGGGGGGGGTTCGACCGAGTTGCATGCCAGTGCTGACTCCCCCTCCCTCCCGGGATAGAGGAGCAGAAGCCCAAAGGTGCCCCCAGAGGACAGGCTGAGGCAGCCCCTCACTGGCACCTTGGCCACCCAAGCCCTTGCGGAGTCCCTCAGAGCACCAGGTTACCTGAGTTCTCAGCACCATCAAAGGTGACGGAGAGGCCAAAATCGGTCTCCAGGAAAATCCTCGTTGCTCGCAGCTGAAGGCGAAGGCCCTCGTGGGGCTGGGCAGGGGGCACCGTTTGGACACCGTCCAGCTGAGTGGGAGAGAAAACTCGGCTCATGCCCTTCCTCTGAAACCCACGGCTCCAGACTCTGGCTGCCCAGGGCTTTTCCGCTGGAGAGACCTCAGGGGCATCCAGCCCCCAACCCTCTCTGCGCACCCCCTGCGGCTGCGGCTGAAACCTATGGAGAAGGGAAGCTGCCTCAGAGCAGGGGGTCCTTCTGCCCTCCCCCGTGGCTTTCACCAGAAGTGACATTCCTTGTCCCTGATTCCTTGGTGGAGGAATGGAAGATGTCAAAAGAAGCCAAGATGGATGACTAAAGAACTTCTAAATGAGTGGAGATTGAAAAGGGAAATGTCCATGAAATTGAAAACGGAGGAAATCGCCAAGGAGCCATTTGAGAAAACAGCTGAGAAATGTGGGGAGAAGGTTAAAAAATGAACTCCTGCTTGCCAATGGAGTCCAACATAACAAGAGGAGTCTTTCCACGGTGTCTGTAGGAAAAAGAAGAATAAGGATGCGGTAGGTTTATCATGAGGAGACGAGGGTGTCGTGATAACAGGAGAGGGAGACAAAGCAGAAGTGCTTAATACCTTCCTGGTTCCTCAGAAGGAAAAAGATACCCAGCCCATCCAGCCCAGGACAAGAAGTAGAGAATATTGGGGAAGTGGTAAATTGTAGGGAGGTTGTACCGAAATATATGTCTTCTTTAAATGAAATTAAATCCCCAGGGCCTGATGAAGAGTGCGGAAAGAAATGGCAGAGGGAACCCCAGAGCCTTTAGCAGTTCTCTTTGAGACGTCTTGGAGAGCACGGGGGCCTGGGGGAGGGCCACTGTGGCCCCCATTTTGAAGACGGGGGGGGGGGGGAAAGAAGTCCCCAGCGACTACCGCGCAGCCAGTTTAACATCGGTACCAGGAAAGGTTTGGGAACAGATCATTCAGCAGACGGTGTGCAAGCACTTTAATGGATTTAAATATAATGGATTTCTCAGGGAGGGGTCTGGCCAGCCTCATCTTGTTCCTTTTTCTAAGAGAGCGACTGGTTCAGTAGAAGCAGGGAATGTGTCGGGTGGGGTCTCTCTTTGATAAAGTCCCCCAGGATATTCTTCTAGGTTGATAAAAACTGGGCTGATATCAAAAGGATTTAGAACGGGCTGGTGGATAGAGCCCAAGGGCTGTTCCTCGGTGGTCCATCTTCACCTGGAGGGAGAGGACCGGTGGCGTTCTGGAGGGTTCTGGGCAGGGCGAGGGATGCTTGACATTTTCATTAAGGATTTGGATGAGGCAGTGGAGGGTACATTGGTCAGATTCACGGTTGACGCTAAACTGGGAGGGGTGGTTGTTGGCCCAGAGGAAAGGACTGCCGTTCAAGGAGATCTGGAGAGGCTGGACCATTGGGCCATGGCCAACAAAATGAGTTTTAATGGGGAGAAGTGTAAAGTCTTGCATTTGGGGAATAATAATGCGATGCACCAGTGTCAGACAGGGGCACCTGGCTTGATAGGAGGGCACGGGGAAGGGCCTTAGGAGCCCCAAGTGGATTATGGGTCCCCAGAGCAATAGGGCAGCTGAGAAGGGGGAGGGGAGATTGGGCTGCCCTACTAGGAGCACTGCAAACTTAAATGGACTCCGGGGAATGGTAGAGGACAGGAAGGCCTGGAGGATAATTGTCCATGGGGTCGCGATGGGTCGGACACGACTTCGCACATAACAACAACAACAACTAGGAGTACAGGACCCAGGGCCAGGGGAGTTCTCCTGCCCCTCTCCTCCGCACTGGGGAGGCCCCAGGGGGGATATTGTGTCCCGTTCTGGACACCGCAGATCAAGGGGGATCTGGGCCGGCTGGAGCGTGTTCAGGGAAGGCCACTGGGATGGCCGAGGGGCCGGACTCTGTGCCTTACGAGGAGGAGGAGGGGCGGAGAGAGTTGGGCCTGGGTCGCTTGGAGAAGGGGGGGGGCGAGGGGGGAGAGGGCAGCTGGGTTGAACCACATAAAAAGTCGAAGAGGGGGACAACTTGTTCACTGCAGCTTTAGAGACGAGGGCGAGGAGCCATGGGTTCAAATCACGGGGAAGGAGGCTCCACTTGAATATTGGGAAGCCTCCTCTGGAGGTGCAGGCATGGGTGGGTGGGATCTGCTGCCTTGGAAGGTTATGCTCCTGCAGCTTGGGGTCGGGGCATCTCAAGGTTCCAGCCAACCGAGCAGGCCAGCAGCCTCAGCCTTGTGGTGGGGCAGCTCCGCCCCACTGGGCCCCTGAGCCTGCTTCACAGAGGGGCTTGGCGGCCCCAAACAGCCCAAGACCAGCCCCCCTCCCCCCGGCAGCCTCAGCCCCCAACCGCCTCCTTACCACGACCCTCTTCCCTTGGCCAAAGAGCACCGTGTGGTTGTAAACCGTGATCCGCAGCCCTTTGAGGAAGGTGATCCCGCCGGACCCAGCCTGGGCCTTGTTCTCCCCCTCGATGCTGAAGTCCTCCAGCCGGGCCGGGGCGCTGGGCTGCCTCGCGGCCACCACGTACGTGTGCCGCCCTTGGAAGTGGTGCAGGAGGCCGTCGAACGTCATGTAGTGGGGGTCCCCTGAGACCAAGCACTTCCCAAAGCCTGGGGGAGAGGAGGGGGAGGCACAGTCTGCACCAGGCCAGCCCCCCGGCAGAGGGAGCTCCTGAGGGAGGGTGGAGGGCCCCGGGGAGCTGCCCCCGGACAATCGGCCGGGAGCCCTGGCTCTCCTTCCCCCTGGAGGGCTTGCTTTGGGTGGACCAGTGTCCTCTCACCCAGCTGCAGAACGAGCAGCTGCAGAAGAGTTGGGATGGAGAAACGTCACTGTCAGAGAAGGGGCACCCTGAGACCATCTTCCCGTTCCTCATCGGGACTTAAAGACCCCAAAGGGCTCGACTCAGGGGGCGGTTGTGCAGCCACACAGAGTCCGGGGACACCTGAGAGACCGACGGGGGTGGGGGGGGCAGGGCTGGCACTTTGGGAGGCGGAGCTTGGCCTCTCGATGACATTCTCTGTCCGGAGACTCTTGCTGCTGGGCTCAACGCTCCCTCCTTGCTGGGGACTGCCCGGTCCAGAAGGCCCCCCGAGGGCCCCCCGCCCTGGCTCCCCTCCATCACACACACCTGTTGGCTTGCAGCTGTACTTCCCGTTGTTCTTGAGCTGGCAGACCTCTCCGGCCTCACACCCGAAGCTCTGGCACTGCAGGACGCCTCCCGGGGGGCAGCGGCACTTCTGGGTGCAGTGGGGGGTCACCCAGCTCTCCCCAACCTAGAATCATAGAATCATAGAATCATAGAATCATAGAATCATAGAATCATAGAATCATAGAATCATAGAATCATAGAGTTGGAAGGGGCCATACAGGCCATCTAGCCCAACCCCCTGCTCAACGCAGGATTAGCCCTAAGCATCCTAAAGCATCCAAGAAAAGTGTGTATCCAACCTTTGCTTGAAGACTGCCAGTGAGGGGGAGCTCACCACCTCCTTAGGCAGCCTATTCCACTGCTGAACCACTCTGACTGTGAAAAAGTTTTTCCTGATATCTAGCCTATATCGTTGTACTTGAAGTTTAAACCCATTTCTGCGTGTCCTCTCCTCTGCAGCCAGCAGAAACAGCATCCTGCCCTCCTCCAAGTGACAACCTTTCAAATACTTAAAGAGGGCTATCATGTCCCCTCTCAACCTCCTTTTCTCCAGGCTGAACATTCCCAAGTCCCTCAACCTATCTTCATAGGGCTTGGTCCCTTGGCCCCAGATCATCCTCGTCGCTCTCCTCTGTACCCTTTTAATTTTATCTACGTCATTCTTGAAGTGAGGCCTCCAGAACTGCACACAGTACTCCAGGTGTGGTCTGACCAGTGCCGTATACAATGGGACTATGACATCTTGTGATTGTGATGTGATGCCTCTGTTGATACAGCCCAAAATGGCATTTGCCTTTTTTACCGCTGCAACCTGTGGGGGCGGGCAACGGTCACTGCTTGCCTCCCCCTCAGCTCACTCCATTCCTTGGTTCGTTTTATAGGCTTATAGCCTAAAATCTAAAACCAAAAATGAAACAAGCCCCAGCTCTCCCCCTCCCAAAAAAGATACCTGCAATTCAGACTCCCTTGGGAGCCCTGGCAAACGGGTGTGTGTGTGTGTGTGAGAGAGAGAGAGAGAGAGGTGTTGCCGTGCCTCCTGATGATTGGGGGGGGGGCTTCCCACCTCTTCAGGGAGCCCCTCCACAGAGCCAGAGCCATGAATGGACTTGGGCTGCCCTGAAGTGTGTGTGTGGGGGGGTTAGTGGTGGCCCCAGGGAAGGTTTTCCCCAGCCGGACCCTGCGGGGCAGAACCTCTTTGTTCAGCTTCTGCTTTTCATTTCTAGGCCCCCCTTCCCAGGGAACAGGCCCAGTATCCCAGACCAGGAAATAGCTGTCCATGCAGATGAGGGTAAGAGCTCTGACAGGTCCTTTGGGGGGATAACATGGATCCCAGTTCTAATTTCCCATGGGAGGGAAGGAAGGAGGAGGGGAGGGAGATCTATTTAAATGTGACATTGCTCGTTTTGGCCTTGACCCTTTGCTCTGATCAGGCCCAGATCTCTGCTGTTAGCTCATTCCAGCACTGGACAGATCCTTCTCCTGGATGCCTGAGGCCGATCCTGCCCTGAGCAGAGGGTGGGACTAGATGGCCTGCATGGCCCCTTCCCACTCTAGGATTCTAGGAGTCTAGTTCAGCCGGGGAAGGAGCTGCCTAAGGAGGTGGGGAGCTCCCCTTCCCTGGTGGTCTTCAAGCAGCGGCTGGACAGATCCTTCTCCTGGATGCAGGAGGCTGATCCTGCACTGAACAGGGGGTGGGACTAGATGGCCTGCATGGCCCCTTCCCACTCTAGGATTCTAGGAGTCTAGTTCAGCAGTGGAATAGGCTGCCTCAGGAGGTGGGGGCTCCCCTTCACTTCAAGCAGCGGCTGAACAGATCCTTCTCCTGGATGCTTGAGGCTGATCCTGCACTGAGCAGGGGGTGGGACTAGATGGCCTTCAAGGCCCCTTCCCACTCTAGGATTCTAGGAGTCTAGTTCAGCAGAGGAAGGGGCTGCCTCAGGAGGTGGGGAGCTCCCCTCACTGGCGGTCTTCAAGCAGCGGCTGGACAGATCCTTCTCCTGGATGCTGGAGGCTGATCCTGCACTGAGCAGGGGGTGGGACTAGATGGCCTGCATGGCCCCTTCCCACTCTAGGATTCTAGGAGTCTAGTTCAGCAGTGGAAGGGGCTGCCTAAGGAGGTGGGGAGCTCCCCCTCACTGGCCGTCTTCAAGCAGCGGCTGGACAGATCCTTCTCCTGGATGCTTGAGGCTAGTCCTGCATTGAGCAGGGGGTGGGACTAGATGGCCTCATGGCCCCTTCTCACTCTAGGATTCCAGGAGTCCAGTTCAGCAGGGGAAGGGGCTGCCTCAGGAGGTGGGGAGCTCCCCCTCACTGGCCGTCTTCAAGCAGCGGCTGGACAGGTCCTTCTCCTGGATGCTGGAGGCTGATCCTGCCCTGAGCAGGGGGTGGGACTGGTTGGCCTGCATGGCCCCTTCCCACTCTAGGATTCTAGGAGTCTAGTTCAGCAGGGAAGGGGCTGCCTGAGGAGGTGGGGAGCTCCCCCTCACTGGCCGTCTTCAAGCAGAGGCTGGACAGATCCTTCTCCTGGATGCTTGAGGCTGATCCTGCATTGAGCAGTGGGTGGGACTAGATGGCCTCATGGCCCCTTCTCACCCTAGGATTCCAGGAGTCTAGTTCAGCAGTGGAAGGGGCTGCCTAAGGAGGTGGGGAGCTCCCCCTCACTGGCCGTCTTCAAGCAGCGGCTGGACAGATCCTTCTCCTGGATGCCTGAGGCTGATCCTGCACTGAGCAGGGGGTGGGACTAGATGGCCTGCGTGGCCCCTTCCCACTCTAGGATTCTAGGAGTCTAGTTCAGCAGTGGAATGGGCTGCCTAAGGAGGTGGGGAGCTCCCCCTCACTGGCCGTCTTCAAGCAGAGGCTGGACAGATCCTTCTCCTGGATGCTTGAGGCTGATCCTGCACTGAGCAGGGGGTGGGACTAGATGGCCTGCATGGCCCCTTCCCACTCTAGGATTCTAGGAGTCTAGTTCAGCAGTGGAATGGGCTGCCTAAGGAGGTGGGGAGCTCCCCCTCACTGGCCGTCTTCAAGCAGCGGCTGGACAGATCCTTCTCCTGGATGCTGGAGGCTGATCCTGCACTGAGCAGGGGGTGGGACTAGATGGCCTGCATGGCCCCTTCCCACTCTAGGATTCTAGGAGTCTAGTTCAGCAGTGGAATGGGCTGCCTAAGGAGGTGGGGAGCCCCCCCCTCACTGGCCGTCTTCAAGCAGAGGCTGGACAGATCCTTCTCCTGGATGCTTGAGGCTGATCCTGCACTGAGCAGGGGGTGGGACTAGATGGCCTGCATGGCCCCTTCCCACTCTAGGATTCTAGGAGTCTAGTTCAGCAGTGGAATGGGCTGCCTAAGGAGGTGGGGAGTTCCCCCTCACTGGCTGTCTTCAAGCAGCGGCTGGACAGATCCTTCTCCTGGATGCTGGAGGCTGATCCTGCACTGAGCAGGGGGTGGGACTAGATGGCCTGCATGGCCCCTTCCCACTCTAGGATTCTAGGAGTCTAGTTCAGCAGGGGAAGGGGCTGCCTAAGGAGGTGGGGAGCTCCCCCTAACTGGCGGTCTTCAAGCAGTGGCTGGACAGATCCTTCTCCTGGATGCTGGAGGCTGATCCTGCACTGAGCAGGGGGTGGGACTGGATGGCCTTCATGGCCCCTTCCCACTCTAGGATTCTAGGAGTCTAGTTCAGCAGTGGAAGGGGCTGCCTAAGGAGGTGGGGAGATCCCCCTACCTGGCTGTCTTCAAGCAGCGGCTGGACAGATCCTTCTCCTGGATGTTTGAGGCTGATCCTGCACTGAGCAGGGGGTGGGATTAGATGGCCTGCATGGCCCCTCCCCACTCTACGGTTCTGTGATCCGAGGAATGCCCACCTTGTGATAAGTGCCGTTCTTGTCCCGACAGCCGCACTCGCTCAAGGGCACGCACTGGTCGTCGCTGAGCACAAAGCCCTCCTCGCAGGCGCATCCTTCCAGGCACTCCCCTGGCGGCTTCTCACAGAGGGCCTCGGCATAGATGTTGGTGCATGTCGGGGGGCAGGGCGGGGCGCAGGGTGTGTAATGGCTGTTGGAGGGACATGGCAGAGCTGCGGGGCAGAGAGGAAGAAGCAGAGAGCTGGAGACCGAGAGCCTAGAGGCAGAGCAGGAGGCCGTGCCAACTTTCTTGGATGACTCAGCTGCCAACCGCAGCCCCGGAGCAAGGGGAGTGCCGTGGTGGCCGTGGCCAGAGTCTGCCTGGCCCCTGGGAGAGCCCTGCTGGGGGCAGCGCAAGGAGACTCAGGGCCTCCCGCTTCCCCCCTCCCCGCCAGGCCCATGCCCCACAGCCCCTGTGCTCACAGCAGCTAGCTTGGCAAGCAGGATTGCATGGGAGAATTAACCCAGTTCGATTTCTGGCCCCACCAACGGCAGTCAGGCCACCCTGGGTGCTGCTCTTTGGAGCCTCGCTCTCCGGATCTCAGGGTCTCTCATCTCCTTGCAGGCAGGACCCTTGCATGGCTCCCCCTGCGGAGGCTCAGGCTGCTCAGCCCTCCTCCAACGGGGCATTTCCCAGCTGGTCCCCAGCTGCCCTCCCTGAGAGAATCGCTCCTGCTCCGCTCCCAGCCCCTCCCAGCCCCCCCCCGCTTCCCTCCCTTACGGCAGAAGGTCCAGTTCCTCCAGTGGAGCTCGATGCCCTCGGCCTTGCAGGCGTCCGCGTAGGCTTGCGCAATGGCGCAGAGCGTGGCGCGCATCCCTCCGTACTTGCACATGTCGTAAATGCAGGTCTGGACAAAATGCTCCAGCTTGATCTTGCTGTGGCACGCTGCAAAGACGCCCGACTGCAGGACGTGGCATTGCTCTTCGATGGTCGGCCTGTCTGCGGGGGGGCAGGGGGGGCCCAGGTCCTCCCGTGTGTCTGGCAGGCAGCTGCAAGAGAAAGAGGCGGGGGGGTTGGGGGGGTTGGAGGGGTTGGGGGGCATCTCTGGCCGGGCAGCCAGACAGTCTTGGGGTCTTCTGGCTACATCACCCGTGTGCCATTACAATATATACATAATTAAGTTTATAATTGTAAGTAGAAAGTTAGGCTAACAATTCCTTAAATAAGAACCTGGCCATGGGGGGTTATGGCAGACCACATGTGTCCCCCCATCTCCCTGCCGTAATTTTTTCTGACGCATTCTCAAAGCAAGGGCAGATGTTGGAGTTGGGGATGTATGCATGTCCCCCCCCCCCCATCAATTGCCACCGAGCCCCTGGGCACGGCCCCCCCCCTTGTGAGTGAAAGAGGAGTGGCAGAAGCACATGCATGCCTACCCAGCCACACTGTCCTCGTCCACCTTCCAGCTGTTGCCAAACTGTGTGACGTTCCTGGCCAGGGTGCCATTGGGCATCAGCAGCTCGTCTTCGGCCTCGCCGTTGTAGTTCCCGCATAGGCCACACACCTGCCGGCCACAGGGAGAGGGGTCAGAGGCCGGTGCCCCAGGCCCCCCTGCTCTGGTCACTCACTCATCCACTCATCCACCCACACGCTCCCTCCACGGATTCCCTGTGATTTTGACACCGGCTGCATATGAACCCCAGCCACAGCAGCCTGGCACTTCTGGCATTTGAGAGGGGAAACCCTGAGGGTGACTCCAAAGTGTCCAGGCTTGTTCATTAGCAAGGACCACAGAACCCAAGAGCTGGACGGGACCTCCAGAGTCATCTAGTCCAACACCCTGCAAAATGCCGGGTTTCCACAACTCCCTTCCCAGAGCCTTCTCTCTTCGTGCCTTCCAAACTCCTAGTCCCGCCCCCTCTGCCTTCCATGGGGCTACATCTCACCATGCCCCCTCCCCCCAGTGCCTGCTGCCCACAGGGCATCCCTGGCCTGGTTTGGCCCCTCCCCGTCCCCAATGGCATTCAGGCACAGGCTGGACTCTCGCCTCCTGGCGCACGGGATGACCTCAGAAGGAGCCCCTCCTTCAGGAGCCCTAGCCCCTCCCCCGTGCCACATGGTGACGCACCGGATAGGAGCCCCTGCGCAGCACAGTCCCAGCCACAGAGCAGGAGCCTCCCGCGCACACCCACCTTGGCAGCGTAAGAGCTGGGCAGGCTGATTTCCAGGTAGAGGTCTCCGTCGTACTTCACGAGAAGCCCAAAGTCTGTCTCCACCACCATGTAAATGCCCACGTTGCCCACGGCCACGCTTCCTCGGGACCGGCTCCCCACGGGGGTGTAGACTCTCTCATTGTTGAGCTGAGGGCAACAGGGCACCGTCAAGCAGGGGGGGGGACGACACAGACGGTCCCCGGGGGGGGGAGGGAGGGAGCTGTGCTCAGCAGAAGAGTCAGGGGCACATGAACGGAGCCAGCCCCATTCTGCGACTCACTCTCTGCAGGCCTGCCCTTATCCTCCACCCCAGGACGAGTGGCCAGAGACCTCACAGGCACGCCTTGGAGGGCCCACCTCCGCCCGTGCTCCGTCAGCTGTGCTGGCTTCCAGCTGAATTCCTACGCGTTTCTCATTTATTTCTGTCTCCCTCCAGTTAATTTTCCTGTGTCCTCCCCCCTCTTCTTGCTCTCAAGACCTTCTCATCTAGGGTTCCCAGAAGTCCTCTGCCTAGAAGCCTTCTCAGTCCGCAGCGGAAGGGCTGGATTTGAGTCCCGCAGCTCTTAGGGGCCAGCTCCCAGAAGTCAAAGCTCCCCTTGCCAGCCCCCAGGGGGAACTCTGATGCTCCAAAGCCCCTGCCCTGAAAGTCTTTAAGGCCTCCTGGACTCAGACCCGCTCTTCGACTGCGGACCAGTACGGCTGCCTCCTGAAGCCCAGAACACCAGGCATGCTGCTTCTAGGCATTCTCTCGCAACATCTTTCTGCAGCACCAGCCAGCCCAAAGTGACTAGACCCAAGTGCCAGTTCCCCCTCCATACCAGGACCCTCTTGTTCTTCTGAAGGGTGACCCGGGTGCCGTAGACGTCGACATAGATCTCCCGCAGGTAGGTGGCCCCTCTTGGGCCCCGGTCTTCATTTTGGCCGCTGATGGCGAAGGGGGCGATGCCGCTGCTGCTGCTGCCGTCACAGACCCTGACGAGAGTGTAGGTGCACGTGCCCAGGAAGGTGAGCATCACCTTGTCAAAGGTGTAGTAGTGGGGGTCGCCCACCACGTGGCAGGAGGCTCGGTCTGCGGAAGGGAAACATTTGGGACTGGAGAGCAACAGGCAGAGAAGACCCCTGGACGACTCCGGGGCCGCTCCTGCCTCCATTTCTCCCCCTCGGAGGCACCCGGCGGTCTGGGGCTGGCCTAGCGGGGACTGAAGGGGGGCGGGGCTCTGGGTCTCATCCGTCCCACTCATGAGGCCCCTTTTGATTCTGCAGGGCACCTCTTGGCGAGGTTTGAGTCCCTTTGGTCCATCCATTTATGGTGAACATTTATATGCTGCTTTTCATAGAATCATAAAGCTGGAAGCGGCCATTCAGGCCATCTAGTCCAACCCCCTGCTCAACGCAGGATCAGCCCTAAGCATCCTAAAGCATCCAAGAAAAGTGTGTATCCAACCTTTGCTTGAAGACTGCCAGTGAGGGGGAGCTCACCACCTCCTTAGGCAGCCTATTCCACTGCTGAACTACTCTGACTGTGAAAACGTTTTTCCTGATATCTAGCCTATATCGTTGTACTTGAAGTTTAAACCCATTACTGCGTGTCCTCTCCTCTGCAGCCAGCAGAAACAGCATCCTGCCCTCCTCCAAGTGACAACCTTTCAAATACTTAAAGAGGGCTATCATGTCCCCTTTCAACCTCCTTTTTTCCAGGCTGAACATTCCCAAATTTTCTACTAAGGCAATGCAATGGACAAAATCAGTTCCAGGAAACAGAACGCCTCCTTAAAATATATGTGCTGCTATTAATTCATTAATTAATTGGGTTTGTTTCCTGCTGCTATCGGAAACTGTTTCATGGCGGGTTACAGTAATAAAACCCCCACAAAAAGTAAAACAATATTAAAACCCATGATGAACGACTGCAAGCTAAAAACCTGACCTCCCACCTCTGGGCCCCAGCAAGCTCCCATGGCAAAGTGAAGATCTGAATTTGGGCCTCACAGATCCTGGCTTGATACCCCGTCCACCCACCCACTAACAATATTTTATTTACAGTCACTCAGATCAGTACGATATATATTATCTATTTCATTTATTTATTCTTTGATTTGGATCCTGCCCCTTCCAGAAGGATCTGTCTGTCTGTCTGTCTGTCACCTGTCCCTCCATCCACCCGTCCGTCCCCACTTTTATCTTACCCTTCCACTAAGAGGTTTTGGGCAGTATTCTCTCTTTCTTCTTTTATCCTCACAACAACCCTGCAAAGATTGTGAGGGGGCGGGCAGGAAGGGTCATGCCAGTGCCTGGCTGTGTGGCCCTTCCTCACATGCCCAGGGAAATAACAACTGTCACTTTGGGGTCAGAAGGCAAATTTCCTCTGGGCCAGGCTGGTCGGGGATTCTGGGGTTTTTTTGGGGGGTGGTATCATTTGGGCATGAAATTGGGGTCCCTCTGTGTGGGCAGGTAGTTGTGAATTTCCTGCATTCTACAGGGGGTTGGACTAGATGACCCTGGAGGGCCCTTCCAACTCTATGATTCTAAGGCCAGGCCAAGACAGAGTGACCAGTCCCAGGCCCCCTGGCAGGAGACTTGAACCCAGGCCTCCTGTAATGTAGTCCCAGTGTGCTGAGTCTCCACTGTGCTTTTGCCTAGTCCTTTTGGGCTGAGGCTGGCAATGCCCACGAGGGGCAGCCCGTCCCCTGACTCACCCCTGGGGTGGCATCCCAGCACGCCGTCCTGCAGCTGGCATTTCTCTTGCACGCTGCACTCCCAGGGTTGGCAGGTGACGGAGTGGTTGCGCTCACAAGTGCAGCGTTCAGAGCAGGCTCCATCCATGTACCAGGACTCTCCCAGCTGCCCGAGAGAGGAGAAGGAGGGAGGGTCATGGGGGGGCCAACCTCTTCCCGGGGTCTTTCCCATCTGGGAGCCTCTTGCCTCTGAGAGGCCCCCAGTTCTATCACCCTGCAGAGCTCCTCGGGGCTTCTGTTTCACCCCTTCTCTGGCTCTCTCAGATATTGCTGGTCCTTTCTGTGCTCAGTGGGGCCCGCGGGGCATAGTGCAATGGGGGCTCAGGGAGAGCTTGCCTCACGGTACTGGTCCTGCTCATCGAGACACCCGCAGCTGTTCTCCGGCACGCAGTGGTCTCCGCTCAGCAGGAAGCCTTCCTCGCAGAAGCAGCCCTCCACCAGCAGGGGGCTGCAGGGGCCGGCCACCGAGGGCGTTGCGCAGCTGGGAGGGCACCGGTCCCCACAGCTCTGGTACAGGCTTCCCATAGGACAGGTGATGGCTGCCGGGGAAAGGAGGCAGACGAGGTCAACAAGAACCCCCTCCCCCGATGGCCCCTGCATGGGCACAGCCTGCCCCCTGCATGGGCATCTCCCTCCCCACCCACAGCCCACAAGACCACCACAAAAGATATCTGGCACCAAAACATGCAAGCAGCACCAAACCGTTTCATGGGCTGCTCCCTCCCCACAAGCCCCAGGCAAGCCCCACTCACGGCAGAGGGTGGCGTTTCTCCACTCCAGGCACGTGCCGGCGTTAGCGCATGCAGAGGCATAGGCCTGCAGTCCGTAGCAGAGGGCGGTGTGCTGCCCACCGGTGAGGCACAGGTCGTAAATGCAGTTGGCAAAGAAGGGCGCAGGGTCTAGCGAGGGGTGGCAGCTGCTGAAGACCCCTGGGGGAGGCGGAGGGGGGAGAGAGAGAGCGAGAGAGAGAGAGTGAGAGAGAGCAGCTCCTCAGGGGAACAGGCTTCCTCGGGAGGTGGAGGGTGCTCCTTCCTTGGAAGTTCTTAAGCAGAGGCTGGAGAGCCACCTGACGGAGAGGCTGATGCTGGGAACTTAGGTGGATTGTGAGGGGGTGGGCAGGAGGGGGTGGGCAAGGTCAGTCCTGGGAATTGCCTCCCCCCACTGGACGGGACATTTGCCCCATGGGTGCCCACTGACAGCTAAGCTGTCCTCTCCTCACAAGCAAAGACCAACCTGTGGGATCGGTGATCAGCTTGCATGCCGAGTCCCTCTGGATTTCTTCCTCCAGCTCTGGATCGCACTCTGGAGGAGGGAGAGTGGGACAGGATCTGCCCGAAGAAGGGAGCAGAAGATGTCATGGCCTGGCTGTTGTAGGAGAAGGCAGCTGGGCCCCTGGCAGAGGATCTGTTCTGGGCCTGCTTCAGAGCTTGGATTTGGGGCCTCTCTGCCCTGTGCAAGGTGGGACATCTGCCCACAGCACGTCCCTTCCCAGGACCCCGGCAGAATGCCTGCAGAGACCTCCTTGGAGCCCTCAAATTCATTCCAAGAGTCTGTGCGGAGGCATTTCCCAGAACAGCGAGGAGGCACAGGATGGCCAACTCAGGGGGGGGGGCGTATTGCTGCCTCACTCTGATCAAACGCCCCCCCCCCTCTTTTCACATCATGCTCCATTAAGCTCTTGGATCTGCAAGAACTGTTGTCTCTAGCAGGACAGCCTTCCCTTTGCTCAGCCCAAGGGACAAGCCCGGGGAGGGGGGAATGACCCCCACCCACAGCGCTTGCTGGATGACCCTGAATGCTGTCCAGTGGTTGAGCGCTTTATCTGTGCTGCGGTGGGAAAGCACCCAGAGGACAGGTGAGAGGGTGGGGCCCCCTCGGAGGGCAGGAGCAGGCCAGGCCATCACCCAGGGGCAGGCAGGCACCCTGCTCAGCTAGCCCAGGGCAGCAGGAGGGCAGACCCCATGGACCCCTTGGCCCCCTTGCCCTCCACCCTGAGGGGGGCCCTGCCCTGCCCTGCCCGGCCACGTACTCGGAGCCATTGTCTGGAACCAGCCAGCTGTCGCCGAGGTCGGTGGAGTCGCTGGCAGGCTGCCCATCAGGCTTCAGGTTGTCGTCGCTGGGATCCTGGTTGTAATTACCTGGCGTGGTCAGAGAAACAGGGGTGAGGACTTCTGCTCTGGGCTGGCCCCCCAGGAAGCAACGAGGTCTGTCTGGGCCGAGAGGGGAGGGGAGGGGTGGGGTGGGGGATGCCGGAGAGTGAGCGCTCCCCTCCGCTGGCCTGGGGACAGATTGCAGGTCTCGGCTGGGCCAGGGGTGGGCCAGTTATTTTGCCCATGGGCCGGCTCCCGGGGCCGACGCCCAGAAGGGACCGCAGGGCTCCCCCCAGGCCCCGCGGGCAGGAGGGAGGGAGGGAGGGAGGGCGTACCACACAGGCCGCAGAGCTGCTCTTCGTACGCAGGAGGCACTGAGACGTCCACGTAGTGGTTCCCGTCAAACCGGACGCGGAGGCCGAAGTCTGTTTCCACGAGGACGAAGCCCCCACTGCTCTGCACGGAGATCTCGCGGCCCCCGATGAAGACCGGCAGGCTCCGCCTCGTCCCGTTGACCTGGCCCCACGGGAAAGAGTTGGCCAGCCCCGACAGCAACCCTGCCCCCCGCCCCCTCCCAGGGCCCACCGGGACAGCTGTGGGGTCTCCTCTCTGGGGAGGGCAAAGGCACTGCAGGGTCTGAGGACCCCCTAGGGTCTGACATCGCACTTGGGCGGCAAATGCAGGATCACAATTTTCTGTAGAGTCCATTTCAACCCCCCTCATAAGCCCACCGTCCTCTCCCTCTCACCCCCTCCCCCCGATAGACTGCATTTTTCTGCACAATATCTACATCAAAACCTGAATTTGGAGACTTGCATGCATCATGCAAAGAACACTTGTTTTATCCTTGCATGTTTGCTCGTTGGCATACCTGTTCTGCTTCTGTCAGGCACTGGAGGACCCCTGAAGCCCCCCACCCTGGCCCAGGAGACCTTAGCTGGCAAGACTTTGTCAGGTTTCTCCAGGCCCCTCCTACGGTCCTTCCCAGCTACCTTGAGGGCTATTTTGGAACAGAAAGCCAAAGACAATGGAGATGACGAACTTCTGCGCCCAGCCTGGACTCCTGTAGCCAAACCAGCCAAGGGGTGTGCTGCCGGCCCTCGATCTGCCCTCTCCCTTCCCGCAGCCTGTGGAGGCAGGGACTCTGCCCCTCCCGCCTCCCATGCTGCACCCGGCCGCCTGGCATTGGACCAGCACGATCCCTACCCCCGAGGAAACAGCTTCCCTTACATTCACTTTCCGGTTCTTCAGCAAGGAAATCCGACTCCCGTAGGCTTCCACGTGGACCGAGTTTATGTAAGAGACGTGCTGGGAGGCACCGCGGAGCTCGTTGGTGGCAGACACGTGGAAGGCAGCAGGCAGCCGACTGACATTGTGGCAGACGTGGACCAGGGTGTACGTGCAGATGCCCATGAAGTGGTGGACCCGGCCGTCAAAGGTGGTATAATGGGGGTCCCCTGAGGCGCTGCAGGTGGCCCGACCTGGGAAGGAAGGGACAGGCAAGAAGGCCTTCAGCGTGTCAGTCCAGGGTGCTAAGGGAGAGACCCCAGGCAGCAGAAGCAAAAGACGTGAAGGGCCTCGCAGGATCAGGCCAACGTTCCATCCAGTCCAGCATCCTCCTGCTCCCAGCAGCGGCCCATCACACGCTCCCAGGAAGTCCCCAAACAAACAATGTCGGCCCCAGTCCTGCCCCAGAAGGTGTTTCCTGTGGCCCTGGAGGGTAAACTTAGAGCTTGCAGAGACAGGGCATCTCCTGCAGATGGCAAGCTCCTTCTGACAACTGGAAGGCAGCTGCCATCCCTTAGGACTCTGTATCCCAACAGCAAAGGAACAATCAAGTCAAACAGCGGGACAAGCGCCACGCATCAGCTTGGGGAGCCTTGCTGGGCCGTGAGCTCAGAGCAGGCCCAGGTATGACCTCGACTGGTCTCCTGACAGCTGGACCAGAAGCCGTTTGGTCAGGCAGTTCTCCTGGTGCCCCCAAGCACATTGTGTTACCCTAATTTTTGTGCTGTGGAGGAGAAGAGGCCCCCTCCAAGGACTTACCTGTGAGTGAAGGAGGGCTTTGGGTTTTCCCGGGAGGCGTGGATGTTGCCTGTGAGGTGAGCGTAGAAGCAGGGGGCTCTGTTGAAGGCTGTTCGGGATGGCCAGTGGGCGTGGCTGTTGGGGGCGAACACGAGACTCAGACAAAGCCAGCAAGTTTGAGGACACTTCCCTCTTCCAACCAGGCCCTGCTCTCCATGCTTCTGGGGGAGAGCTGTTGATCTGGGCTGTGGACGTGCACCAGTTAAAAATTTGGTACTGTTCAGATTTGGGCTTTCTTGATTCAGTAAACTTGGGTCAAGTGAATCATTGACCTGGTATGCCAGTTGGAGTTTGGCCAGTTTGGCAGACTGGAAATAATTTGGGCAAATCAGCTGCCCAGTGGAGTCTTTCTCAGTCAGCGATTCGGCCCATTAGAACTCATAGGGGTGGAAATCCAGCTTGGATGAGCCCCCTAAAATACCCGAATCAGCATTGAGTAGAGTGTGTGTGGGGGGTCATCCAAGCCGAATTGCGCATCCCTAATCCCAAGCTGGGTGCCTTATTTTGGCAGGCCTGAGATGATGATGAGGATTATTATTCTCTGGATTTTGATTTCCTGCCACTCCCGAGAACCGGCTCATGACAGGTTACAAACAATGGTAGCCCATCAACACTAAACCCCCAATAAAGCCCCACTAGAAACACTGAATAGAGGACATAAAAAAAATACAAAAAACGTAAGAAATAGAACATGGCAGAGTAACTTGCCCACCCTTCCTCCTAACACAGCACCCAACAGGGGGGAGGTGAGAGGGGGCCCTAACCAGACGCCAGAGAGGCTCCATGTGCTAATTGGCGGGGGGGGCAGAGGGGGGGAGAGAAGGCCACAGCAGGAGCCCCTCTGCCTGGCGACGGGGCTGCAGGCCCTCCCCCAGGAAGCATTCAGCACTCTCCTAATACTCCTGGGCTCATTCTTGGCGGGGGACTGATCAATCGACCCCTTTTCTGCCCCTGGGCTGTAGGTGGGCCGGATTTTGCTCTGTCGTTTTTTCCACCGTTTGCTTACTCTGTGGGTGTTTAAGTACTGAGAAATTCTTGATGTTTTAGGGGGTGTTTTTTTGTGGGTTTTACGTATGTTGTAACCCTCCACGAGTCTTTTGGGAGTGTCGGGCTAGAAATCGAATAATAATAATAATAATAATAATAATAATAATAATAATAATAATAATAATAATAATAATAATAATAATAATTCTCATCTAATCTGGAAGCCGGCCTCATCTCCTAGAAGCGAATTCCACAAGGGAATTTAGGGGCCACTGCAAAGAATTGTCTGGGGACAGGCAGGTGTTGGGCAGCAGCTTCATCAGGGGTTGCTCAGAGGAGGGAGGCTGAGGGCGGCCCAGCATGGCTCACAACTGGCAGGAGGGCTGTGGGGGTCTATTGAGGGCCCTCCGATTCGCAAAACGTCTCCCTGGGGTCATCTGGTACAAGGGAAGGGCTCTGCCCCTCTGTTCTTCTTCACAGACCCATGGGGAAAGTCCAGCTCCCCAGAGGCAAGTGGAATTTATTCACAAAAAGGCTGAGGAATAAAGTGGAACCAAGAAACAACCCCCTGACCCACATCAAAAACAGTGGTCTCATCTAGGAAGACACAATAGAAAAACAAGAGAGAGACAGGCTAGCTAGAGGCAGGAAGAGAGCTGAGAAGCTGCCACCCCAAACCACAGGTTCGACATGAACTGCCTCTTTGACTTTTTGGGAGAATTCTGGTGGCTTGACCCAAGGAGCACAAACAAAGCCAGGAAAAATGCATGGCAAAAAGTCCCCAAGGGGTCCAAATTCCATGCAGAATACACATGGTGTGGGTCTCAGTCGCCACCCCCCGCAAAGCCCAGAGCACAGCTGCTCCCCAGTCCCGACCCCTTTGGCAGTACCTGTGGGGCCCAGCGTCGATGGAGCAGGGACATCACCTGGACGGAGAACAAAGACATCAGGGCCGGTGTGAACCCTTGCAGGGAAGGAGGCCACCGGCTGGCCTGGGAAGCCCCTCAGCCGCCCCCCCCCCCCAAGAGGCAGAGGGCAGGGACTTGCCTAGGCAGCATCCGGGGTCAAGGGACACCTCGTCCACAGCCAGCTCCACCCTGTTTCCTGAGCCGGTCACGCCTTCCAGAAGGATCTATCGGGGAGCAAGGGACAGTGAGGGCAGGCTGGCCTTGGGCAGCAAGTCAAAGGCTGGAGGGGATGCCCACCGGAACCCGCAGCCGTCCCAGTCCCTCTTCCTGCCTAGCCCAGCTCCCCCGAGTTTCAGGATGGACGACGGCCACTTCCCGTGCGGCCCCCAGACCAGCTTTGTGGAAGGCTCCAGGCCTCTGGGGAACAAGACTCCGGGGCTCCTCGCCTCCCTTTCTTCAGGACCGTTCTGCGTTGCATCCCTGTTTTGTCTCCCCGTACTTCTGAGGAGCTGGATGTTGGGGGCAGGCAGCTGAGGCCGCAGAGCTCCTTTCCCACCCCAGCCCTCGCCCCTCTGCGGGATCGGAGCTCCATCCCGCCTCGTCCAGGCGTGGGACCCCACTTGCCTGAAACCTCCCTGCAATGTGCAAGTCCACCTCGGCCGGCCGCCAGCTGCGCGTGTCATTCCCCGAGGAGGCTAACCACAGCAGGAGGGGCTCGGCCTCCCCGTCCTGGAGCAGGAGGACCTTCAGGGCTCCCTCCCCGGAGGCTCCTGCCAGGCGGTACCGGAAGCGGAAGCAGACGGGCCTTCGGGCTGTGCACCCCGGGCTGATCAGCTGAGCGGTCTTCTCTGTCCTGGGGATGGGGCTGCTGGCGTAGATGTAGTGGCCTCCTGCAAGCAGATGGGAAGACGCTGGGAAACGGGGCATCGTCCCGGTCCTTGTGCCCCATCCGCCGCTGGAATCCTTCAGCTCCAGGAATTACAGACTCTGGAAACCGAGACGGACACCCCTTTCCTGCAGTTTGGAAAACATCCAACAGTCCCCTCCCCACAATTCAGATCAACCCCACAAGGGACAGCATTGAGTTTTCATTTTGTCTCAGTAGACGTCAGTCAGTGTTTCGTTTCTGGGTGGGACGACAGAAGCAGAAATCAAGAGCCCAGGAGCCCCTGCCTGCCGGCCTGGCGGGCGACGGCTCCCACGCGGCCCCGATTCAAAGCAGGAAGGCGCAAAACCCACAGGGGAAATGGCTTGCAGCCCTTTCAGCCTCACCGCACCCATCAGCTGGACGTGTGGGGTAGCCCCCTCAGTGGTTAGGGGGCTGCCTTCTTTCTCCCATCCCCGGCTGTGGCAGGAGTTAGAACCCACCTGAGGAATTGCAACGGTTTCCGAGGCCTCCAGAGTCGGCTCCATCGCAGTGCTCCGTGCGAATCCAGTCCGAATCATCCGCCACAGACTGCTGCCAGCTGCAAAAGCCTTCCTCGAATGAGCAGTTGAAGAAGCAGGACTCTGTCAAAAGACCTGGGGGTCAGAGAGGGCTGGGGAGGGGTGGGGAGGGGAGGGGGGCTTCACTGGGCCTCGAGCAGCTTTGGGCCCCGACTGGGGGCTGGGCTGGTCAGAGGAATCCTTCTCGGGCCGGAGGTGGAGGTGAGCCACTTGACAGAAGGTCCAGCAGGCCACTCGGACACCAAGCAGGCAGGGCTGGGGAGGGGCGAAGGGAAAAATATTTGTGCCGTTCCAAACTCTCCGTCTTGCAAATGATTCTAAAGGGAGAGAGGCCACACTTGGCAGGAGCCGAGTGCCAAGGCAGCCTGGCTCTGGCCTTGGTCTCATAGTTCTGGATTTCAAAAATCTCTCGCTCCAAATCAAGTTTGGTGCGCCTTACACCAGCAGGGGGCGTGGCTCCATGGCAGAGCCCCCGCTTGGCACGCCGAAGGTCCCTGGTTCAATCCCCAGCGGCTTCCCCAATGGAAGGGCTGGGGAGGGGGGGCTGCCTGGGAGGGCCCGAGGGGCGGAGTCAGTGGCAGGCTGCTCTGCGGGGCCAGGAAGGGGTCTGGCTTGGGGGTCCCCCTTGGATTAGGCCAGCGTGGGGCTTTCTCTCGGCCCAGGGTCAGGATGAGCAGTGGGAGGGGAAATCACAAGGCGCCACCCTGACAGCCTCAGTGCAGTAAGCAAATGACCAAATGGAGGCCGGGAAATGACATGACTTGGGGAGCTCCTGCGGAGGCTGCTCTCAGGACGTGGCTGGCCTGTTGCTCGGATGTCCGTGGGCAGGTTGAAATGGCTGCTTGGGGGCTGAGCCACACAAACCCCGCAGCTCTTTCCTTCCTCTCCCCTCCTGCTGACGGCAGCATTGTGGGCAGAAAGGAAGACCCCTTTCCTGGGGCAAGAAGGAGCCAGGGGGCGGGAAAGGCTGTCAAAGAGATGCCCCCCCCCGGCTGCTGCCCAGACTGGACTGCAGACCGTCCAAGAGACCCGTCTCTGGCCAGGCCCGGCCCCGCCTGGTGGGGGGCGAAGGGCACTCACCACAAGGCGTCCCGGCCTCCCAGTCTCCCAGCACGACTCCAGCGGCCTGGCAGGCAGAGGCGTAGGACTGCAGCAGCTGGCAGAGCTGTGCTGGGCTTCCTCCTGTGGCACAGGCATCGTGCAGGCAGCTCTCGACATACGGCTCCGGAGGGACGGCAGAATGGCACGAGGCGAAGGGCCCCTCGGTGGCTGAGAGCCACTGGCACTGCCCCCGGGCTGCCTCTTGCTCGGAAGGAGGGCACGGATCCGGAGGGAGAATGGTTGCGTTGCACCTGGAAGCGGCCCGAGGAAGTGGAGTTCACACGCAGAAGGGGGGAGGGGAGGGAGCCGCTGCGCAAACCCGGAATGGCCTCCGGAAGCCCGAGGACGACTGCCCAGCGGCCGCCCCGTGACAGGCGAGGCTGCCCGGGTCTCCCCTCCAGCAGGGGAGCCACAGGAACAACAAGAAGGGAGGGATCCCAAGCACAGGAGCCGAGCGGCTCTGCTTTTGGGAGGGCCCCAGAACCACCGCAGCCCCCCGAGGCTCCCCCCCACGCAATCCCAGCGCAGGGCGGTTTCTTGCAATCCCGGGTGACTCCACTCACGGCCACAGAGCGTCCGGCTCCCTCCAGCTGTTCCCAAATTCGTTGACATCCTCCACAAGGGCTCCGGTTGGGGTGGTGAAGTCATCCCCCGGCACTCCCGTGTAGGTCCCACACAGGCCACAGACCTTTCCGCGGTACTTCTCGTGGACACTGACTAGAAGATCCTGGTCACCATCAAACCGGATCTTCACCCCCAAGCTGGTGTTCAGCTGCAGGTACGACCCCACCAATTCCACGGCTGCTCCGGGGAGAGTCAGGACAGGGACTTTGGCCAAAGCCCCATTGATCTGTCAAGGAAGCACAGAACGGCCAGGCCAAAATGGTCATCTCCCCCTCAAAGCCCAGGAGGGCTCAAGGCACCGTGGCCCAGCCTTCTCTAAGCACTCGGGTTTATTTCTGTTTCAAATCTCATTATGCTACTAGTTTGTGTGCCCCAGAAGCCCCTTCCCCATGAGGGACTTCATTTAGCCGCCTGGAGACTTCTGCAGATGCCTCCTGCTGTCCTGCCTGGTCCTGACTGACGGGACCACATGGCCGGAACAGCAGGAGTCAAGTTCAGAAGCCCCTTGGAGACAGGCAATGCCTTCCTTGGAACAGGGAGACCTCCTGAGTCCTACCCCAGGATGATAGTGCACATGCGCGGTGCCTGGGCCGCCGGCTCTTCACCACCCCTGGAGGCAGTCCTCAACCTTAAATAGATTGGGGACTGCTACACTAAGGGACAGAAAAAGAAACCATGCAATCCACTCCTTTGTGTCTGCTTGAATTAACGTGCTCTAGAAGCAAAATGCACGTTCTAGACATCTGCCTCACACGCATATAAGACAAGGTACGTTGAGTACAGTCATTTCACTCTTAGCTCAGACCTTTCTCCCTGCACAGGTGACCAGCCACCTGCAGGGGGCCCTGTAGGCTGAGAAGAGCATCTAGAGGTTGGGAATGGCTGCTCCATGTTCTCCTTACACCCTGCCAGGTGCCTTCCCTCTCCAGGATACGTCCCCAAAACTCCAGGAGTCTCCCAGCCTGGGTAAGGCGGGGCCTGGCAGCCCTACTGAGTCATCTCAGGTTCTGCCTGGTTACTCTGGATATAACTGGAGCTCCTGCTGCCCACCCGGCAGGACTTAAGGGTGCTCTGAAGCTGCCCAGGACTCTGCCCCAGCATGCCCCGCGGTGCCTTCAAGGCTGGAGGAAGAAGGCGGTGGGGGGGGGGGAGGCCCTCAGGCCGCATGCTTACATAGACCGCCCTGCCCTTCTGGAGCGAGATGTGCAGGCCCTCGAGGGAGAGCGCCACCGAGTGGAGTGCCGTCCAGCTGGGGTTCCCTCGGTGCTCGTTGCGGGCGGAGATGCGGAAGGCGGGAGAGCGGCCGTGGCAGGTCCCCACCAGGGTGTAGTTGCAGCCCCCCTGGAAGTGGTGCAGCCTCCCGTCAAAGGTGGAGTAGTGAGGGTCCCCGTAGACGTGGCACGTGGCAGAGCTGGCGGGGTGGCAACCCCTCCGGCCATCCAGGACCTTGCAGGCCTCTTCGGGGCCACACTCCATGGCTACGCACTCCATGCTGCCATTTGTGAGACACACGCAGCGACTCGCGCAGTCCTCGGTGACGAAATGCTCGCCTTGCTGCCGGGAAGAAGACCCACCCAGGAGGGACACGTGAGCACGTCTCTGCGGCCGCATGGCTTGAGTCAACCACAGGCTTGCTCGAAGCTCAAGGGGGGCTGTCCTCCCTCCACCCCAGAACTCTTTCTCAGCTTCCCCAGAGAAAACGGGAAATACCGGGCAATGCTAAAACATATTGCCATGATATTCTTTTTGGGTTATAGGACTGACGAACCTTTCCAGATGAAGTTTCACTCTTGTGAAATGTACGCCCTGAGGACCTTTGGGAAAGACAGTGGCAGGATGGGCCCAATTGCTGGGATCCCTGTATAGAAAGAGGCTGTTCCCAAATCCCCGGGACCGTTCCTTGCTGCTCCAGAGAGCGAGCGGCCCCTCCAGGGCCCCTCTTGGCTCACGGCTGCTGCTTGCCTTCCTCTCAGCTAGCACAGGGGGCAGCCCTTGGCAGCTACCTCTCTCCCTGATAACCATCTCCAAGTACTTGGAGGGCTCTCATACAGAAGATGGAGCAGAGTTGTTTTCTGTTGCTCCAGAGGGTTGGACCAGAACCAGTGGGTTGAAATTAATTCAAAAGAATTTTGGCTAAACATCCGGAAGAAGTTCCTGACAGTTAGAGGGGTTCCTCAGTGGAACAGGCCTCCTTGGGAGGTGGTGGGCTCTCCATCTTTGGAAGTTTTTAAGCAGAGAAAATCTTACAGAAATTGTGATTTTATGAACTGAGGCAGATGGTGAGTGGGTGAGCAGGAAGGGATGTGCCAGTGTCTGTCTCCTGTGGCCCTTCCTTGCACACCCAAGGAATTGCTAATTGATGCTGTGGGTGGTAGGTGTATTTCCTCCAGGCCAGGCTGGATTCTGGATATTTTTCGTGGTGTGGGGGGAAGGATCACTTGGGCAGTAAATTGGGGTCAGTATGATGGGCAGGTAGTTCTGAGTTCCTGCATTGTGCAGGGGGTTGGACTAGATGACTTTGGAGATCCTTTCCAACTCTATGATTCCATGATTCTAAGAAGAATAGTTGGGTTTTATACCCCGCTTTTCTCTGCCAGGAGTCTCAAAGTAGCTCACAATCATCTTCCCTTTATTCTCCCCTTACAGACACCCTGTGAGGTGGGTGAGGCTGAGAGAGCCCTGAGATTCCTGCTCAGTCAGAACAGTTTTATCAGTGCCGTGGCGAGCCCAAGGCTGCAAGTGGAGGAGCGGGGAATCAAATCCGGCTTGCCAGATTAGAAATCGGCACTCCTAACCATGACATCACGCTGGCATGTATATTTTTCCATTTCATAAATACAACCAACCCACCCAGTGTACGTGAGGGACCGCCTCTCTGTCTGGGCCCCTCAAAGAGCTCTGCGCTCCACCACCGCCAGCCGGCTACTGATCCCTGGCCCAGCGCCCAGGAGAGATCGGGGCCACTAAAACAGTTCTGCAGGGCCTGCAAAAGGGAGATCCTCCGCCAGGCATTTGGCTGGGGCATTCGGCCAGAATCAACAACCCCTACTGGGCCCTGGACGTCCCTCCCTTGAACGCCTGAACTGACCAACCATGGGTCTGCTAGATTGTTTCTGTTATTGTTAGAATGCTACTTTCTCTGTTTATTGTTATTATTACTGTTACCTTTATTGATATAGTCACTGAGTTTGATGCACTGTTCCTTGTTTTCGTTCTATGTGAACCGCCCGGAGTCTTAGGAGAGGGCGGCATACAAACTCAATAAATAAATAGATGGTGCAATTTACAAGTGCAACGTAGCAATGATGAATTTTATGTTAAAGCAATATCAGGTTCCACAAGTAAGTATTGCACATACTCTGATATTTAACAAAAAATGTGGTTCCCCAACCACAGAACTTCCAAATGGCTTGAAAATTTCCATTTATGAGAAGTCTGTAGCCATGGGCCACCACAGTTGTTGGGGAAAGTGCCATATAAGTATGGGAATCGCCATATGAATGCTCCTGGCTGTCACCAAAGGGACTAAACCCTTTAATACAACATGATAGAAGGAAGCAAAGAGTCTCGGGACTCGAGGCAGCAGATCCTACACCTGTGTGGCAAGCCATGCCGTGGTCAAGGTGGGTCACTTTCACTCACATTGTAGTACTGGCCAGAATGCACGCAGCCGCATCCAGAGAGAGGCACGCAGTCTCCCCCGCTGAGCACCCATCCGGCATCACAAGCGCAGTCTTCCGTGCAGGGCTTGCTGCAGTTCTGTGGGGCCTGGGGCTGCAGGCATGTAGCTGGGCAGGCGCTTGAACAGGCCACATAATGGGTGTTCAGTGGGCAGTCGAGAGCTGCAAGGGGGGAAGGGGAGGGGAGGGGAGGGTTAACATTGTCCAGGAAACCCTCCAGGGGCCAGCCCCTCTGAAGACCCCCATAGGGCGGCATCAGCTTGGGAGGTGGGGGACTGTCCTTCTTTGGAGGTTGCTAAGCAGGGACTGAATGCCCATCTGACAGCAACTCAGATTCTATAACTCAGTATGGATTTAGGCAGACGGGGAGAGGGAGGGCAGGAAGGGGTGAGCCACTGTCCGTCTCTTGTGGCCCAAGATAACGCCAATCACCACTTGGGAGTCAAGAAGGAATTTCCCTGGAGGGCCTGGGGGGTCACTGGGGGAGTGCAGGGGAAAAAGCTGTGAGTTTCCTGCATTGTGCAGGACTAGATGACCTTGAGGTGCCTTCCAACTGTATGTTTCTATGTGTATGTGGCCTTCCCTCTAAGTAGTGCACACTGGTGCACATACTTCCCTCCTCCTCCATTTTATGCTACGGCTCTGCCCACACCATGGCGGTGGGGTGGGGTGGGGTGGGGTGGGGGTACCAGCAGGCTCATAATCGGATGCCTGTGTGAGGTGTTAATTTCTATGAGATCTGGTTTTATTGTAATCCATCTTACAATTTGAAAGAGGAGGAAAGGCAAGATACAATGTTTTGGGGGAGAGTTGAATTCTAAAAATATCATGGAAGAGAGACTTTCTGCACTACACAAGCATCGACAAGGCGGCCAAAGGAAAGGATGGGGAGTGTGGCCCATTCCCAGAGGCCCCAGCAGTGACCTTTGGGCAGAGTTGGAATGTGGAGCAGGGGCTCCAGGCCCTCCCCCCTTGTGCCCCTCACTCATGTGCACGAGATGTCCTAGTTTGCTGCTTTCACAGCTGAGCGGAGGCTTAGGGCTTGGCCCCCTGGCCCAGAAGGATGGTGAGCAAGGAGTGGGCGGAGGGGATTCCTACTTAATTTCCTAGAAGAGAAAGGCAGTAATGACCCCCAGCAGGGAGGTCTGGCTCTCGCTCTTCATGGTAGCTTGTGGCAATATTATCCTATTTTCATTTACTTACAACATTTATTAGCTACCCTGCAGAACTGAAGGGGGCATGGAGATAAGGGCTACCTCTGGTCACCCTGATGGGTCTTCCAGCGAGGGTCTCCAGCCCAGAAGGAGGTCGGTTATGGAGGATCCCTTAGCAGCTCTTGTGCAAATCTCCGCATCGTCAATACTCACGACAGAATGAAGAATTCCTCCAGCTGGGAAGGTTCACGCCAACCCTCTGGCAGGCGTCCGAGTAGGTCCCCAGGGCATTGCAGAGCGCTTGCTGGCTCCCATGCAAGGCACACAGGTCAAAGAGGCAGCTCTCGAAGAAGGCCTCGGGGTTGATCACCCCATGGCAGGCAGCAAAAGGCCCCTCGGGGCTGGTCAGCAGCCCGCAGAAGTGGTCTGCCTTGTACAGCTCTTCCTGTTGTGCGGTGCACGGCTCTGGCTCTACGGGGTCACAGTCTGGATCATCCAGGTCTGCCCCTGCGACCCTCCAGCTGTTCCCCAGCTCGTTGGTGTCCTTGGCTTGCTCCCCGTCGGGCTTCATGTAGTCATCCTGCGGGCGGCTGTTGAAGTTCCCGCACAGGCCACAGGCCCGGTCGGCATAGGCGGTGGGCAGCCTGATCTCCACCGTGTGGTCCGTGTCGTAGGAGACGGTCAGCCGGAAGTCCGTCTCCAGAGTGACGTAGCGTCCGCTCCTGCTCACCGCGAGGGAGCCGTTCGCCCAGCTGATGGGGAGGGTCGTCCATACTTGGTTGACCTAAGGGGGGAAACCAGCCATGAGAACCTCTCCACAGAATGGAACTGGACAGAGCCAGATGGTCCCTCGGGATAAGCATTTTAGGGAGGGAAGAGGTATGGAAGAAACACGTCAGGTCGAGATCCTCACAGAGAGGAGAAGAAGGCAAGGGCACACCTTCAGCAAGACTAGGGACACCGAATAGTCTAATCTGAAGTGTCCAGGAGGAAATAAAAGGATGAAACGGTTCCAGGACTTGCAGGGGGATTTTGTCGGAAAGCCAAAACAGGTTCTCTAGGACTTCATGTCTCCACACATCCCATGGTCAGCCCAGGTCAGAGACATCTCCCCCCCCCCCGCACTTACCAGAACCTGACTCGGCTGATTCTTGACCATCTCTATCCGCTGCCCGTAGACCTCCACCAAGACCCTCTGGACGTAAGACACAGAGGTGTGGCCGCGATTCTCGTTTTTCGCCTCGATGTTGAAGAAGGGCAGCAGGGTGGCGTTGGCACACAGCCTGGCGAGGGTGTAGGTGCAGGTGCCCATGAAGTGAAGGGTCACTTTGTCAAAGGTGTTGTAATGAGGGTCATTGTGTACTCGACAGATCCCAAAGGTCTCCGGATAGCAGCCTGGAGCACCGTCCTGAATCCCACAGAAGGTGTCTTTGGGGCAGGACTCAGGGGAGCATCTCAGGGTGCCGCCTGGACTCGGGCACTTGCACTGGGAGGAACAGGTGTCGTCCGTCCAGAACGCCGAGCCCACGGGGTAGTGCTTGCCCTCGTGCCAGCATCCGCACTCCTGGTGGGGCACACACTTGCCGTTGTTGAGGAGGAAGCCGCTGTCGCAGGAGCAGGCCTCCACACAGGGCAGGCTGCAGGTGGTGGCAGCGGTGGGATCCACACAGGTGGCCGGACAGGGGCTCGTGCAGGACTCGTAGTGGCTGTTGCCCGGGCAGGGCATGGCTGCGGGAAGCAAGCAGATCTCTCTTAGATCTCCAAAGATGGCCGGCCATTCCCAAGGAAGACCGACCCACTCCCTGTCACTGCTCCCTGGGGACCGTGTCCTTCCCTCACTCATTCTCATGGCACCTCCCACATTGTGGCCTTCAAAGGTTTCCTCCAGATAGGAAGTGGAAATGCAAGAGAAAGAAGCATCACCCAGGAACCCCCATTGGGGAATCTTGAGGGACACTGGTCCTGTGTTCCCTGATCCCTATGGATTCCGGCCTGCTTGTGCCTTGAGTGGCAGGAGGGAGGGAGGGAGGGAGGGAGGGAGATCTTGAGGGCAAACCGGAGGGGAGATGATTATTGTTCTGCCTCCTCAAGTTTCGGAGTAAGGTGAATGTCAGTGAGATTTCTTCTGCCTCGGGAGGGATCCCTAAGGACCAGAAGGGCATCACAGTGCCAAGGAGCTGGCCACATTTGGAGGGGGATGGTGGCCATGAAGGTCATGCCATGAAGGCCATGAAGGTCATCACTAGGGATGTGCACCGGGGAACGATAGGATACCCTTGAGGTTCGAGGTTTCCTCATTTGGCGAAACCTGAATCAACTGAATCACTGCTTTCGTGCATTGATTCATGTTCGGCCCATTTCAAGAATCTATCTATCTATCTATCTATCTATCTATCTATCTATCTATCTATCTATCTATCTATCTATCTATCTATCTATCTATCTATCTATCTATCTATCTATCTATCTATCTATCTATCTATCTATCTATCTATCTAATCTCTCTCTCTCTCTCTTTCTTTCTTTCTTTCTTTCTTTTTTTCTTTCTTTCTCAGCTGGGCCCACGGCAGATTAAAAGGGTGAAAGAATAAAATGCAATAAAACCCCATTTTTTCCCTTAATAATAAATATTATTAACCTGAACTGACTCAGGCGAATCAGCCAGCAGAACCACTGGAACACACCTTTGTCTTCTGACTGAGCTTGAAGAACCAAGGTGCTCACCCAGGAATTCAATGGGGCGGAAGGGGGGCGCTATCCCTCTGGAGGGAGGGAGGGCGGGAGGGTGGGTGGGTGGGACGGTACTGATGAGAACTGCCCCTCTCAGCCTGGCCTGGGGCCCTTCCCGCCTGCACAGGTGCACTGTCCGGAAGGCCCTGGGAGGGCTGCTCCTCTGGACTTACGGCAGAAGGAGTCATTCCTCCAGGGCTCCACAGGGGCCCCGAGGGACCGGCAGGCGTCCGCGTAGGACTGCAGGCTCTTGCACAGGGCGTCGGGATCCAGGTGCAGCTCACACTGGTCGTAAAGGCAGCTCGCGAGGTGGCTGGTGGGGTCCAGGGTGCCGTGGCAGTCTCGGAAGGGGCCTGCCGCGTCGGTGAGGAGGCCACAGACGGCGCTGCTCCGGGCCACTTCCTTCTCCTCCTCTGTGCAGGGGGGGTCGGAGCCGGAGCCTGTAGAGCAGCTGAGAGGCAAAAGCTCCAGGTAGCGACACACACGGACCGTCGTCGTCCTCGGGGCAAGGGAGTCCCCGCGGCAAGGCCTAGTACCCACCTGGTGAGGTTGCCCACTTGCCAGCTGTTCCCCAGGCGGGTAGAATCGGGCTCCTGCTCGCCCGCGGGGTTCAGGAAATCGTCTCCGGGGTTGCCGTTGTAGTTGCCGCACAAGCCGCAGACACGGCCCCGGTAAGGACTCGGGAGCGTCACCTCTACCTGGTGGTCTCCATCGAACCTGACCCTCAGGCCGAAGTCTGCAGAGACCACCGTGTAGAAGCCGCTGGCGGAGATGTGCAGGCCGGGCGCGGGAGTGCTGGGCACTGCTTCCTGCTCCCCGTTGACCTGCAGGCAGAGCCAAACACAGCCCTTCATGCGCTGCTGCTGCTGGGCCGCCCTCGGGGGCCGCCCGTCCTTCCCCACCGCCGGGACCCACCTGGACCGTCCGGCCCTTCTCCAACAGGATCCGCAGCCCGTGCACCTCCACGGTCACGCTCCGGACGTAGGACACCCGGGTGTTTCCCCCACGGTGCTCGTTGGCGGCCTCCACGTTGAAGTAGGGCAGAGAAGCATCTGGGCCACACAGCTGGGACAAGGTGTAGGTGCAATTGCCCATGAAGTGGTGCGTTTGCTGGTCAAAGGTGTAGTAATGGGGGTCCCCAGACACTGAACAGGATCCTGTGGGGAAGGGAGTCAGAGTCAGGCCTCAGCGGGCCACTCTGGAGAGAGGAGGAGGAAGAAGCCCGGTCTGTGGCTCAGGGTCATCTTCTGAGATCTTGCCAGGAGCCTTCGCTCTACGGAGGACCTTTGAGGTGCCAGACCTTCCCCGGAGAAGGCCTCCGATGCCCTTCCTTTTTGGCAGACCATCAATTGGCCACTAAGACTCATCCAGTACCTTTAGTGTCATGTTAATCCTGGAACTGGTGCCAGAACTGGGGTGCCTCTCCTCCAGCTTATGAGCAATGGGCCGCTTAGCCGGACGGCGTAGCCCTGCCCTTGCATGGGAAGCCCCCCTCCCAGGCAGCAGATGCTCCGATCCCGGGCTCCCAGGGGTGGCTCATCCATCCTCCCCCAGGCCAGGCATCTGGGAAGGGAGAACAGGGAGGGACACCCTGGAGGATCTTCGGCATACCCACCCCAGGAGATGGGCACAGGGGTGGTGGTGATGGGGGCTGTGGAGGTCGTGGGGGTCACTGTCGTTGTGGTGCTCCCTGGTGTTGTGGCACCTGCAACAAGACAAAGGCATTTCTTCTGTGATTCAGAGCACACAAGAACAAGACACACCAACTCCTGCACAGACACACCTCTCACAGAAAGCCTACGGGAGGCCGTAAGCAACATGCCTCAGATACTTCCCTCCGGCTGAACACGCAGAAAGAGCCTCCAGGGAAGCTCTGGGCCCCCTGCATCTTTCCCGTGGGCATCCCCGAGATCAGCAAGCGGCAGCATTCGCAGGGGTTCCTGTCGCACTACGCGGCTTCCTTTGTGGCATCCCCCTTCTCTCTAGAACAAGCCCACCCATCTCCTTGGAGTCCCACCTGAGCACCCGCTGGTCAGAGAGATGTCATCCATGGCTATGTCGCTGCGGAAGTCTTCTCCACGCACACCTTCCAGGAGCACCTGGGGAAAGGGAGGTCCCCAGTCAGCTGCACAGGGGGGCGTGGATCGGCCCTGCTCGCCACGCCCACCTTGCCCCCGGTACCGTTACCTGCAGCCTTCCGCTGTGAGGCACGCTGACTTCCGCCTCCAGCCACCGGTCCCCGTGGTTGCCCGCCTGAGACCAGAGCAGGACGGGAGCCGTGCCCCCGGACACCACGTAAACCCGGAGGGCCATGGTGCGGGCCACGCCGTACATGTGATACCAGAAGCGCAGACAGTGGGCTCCGTGGGAAAGGCACGTGGGGCTGAGCAGGTGTGCCACGTCCCCTGGGTCGGCTTCAGTGCCCTTCAGGTAGATGAAATACCCCCCTGAGAGGGAAGACAACATTAATACGTTCGGATACACTCCCTCCTCCCACCCCCCCCCACACACACAATTGTGTGGCGACATAACCTGGGCGGGCACAAGGCGTCTCTTGAGGAGTGGGTCAGAACTGACCCTTCTCCTTTCTTCAGCAGAGGGTTTCGCTTCCTCACGGACCCCGAGCCCTTCCAGGCCCGAATATTGAGGGGAGGGGTCCACGAGGAAATGGCCTGCCAGGTGAGGCTCTGCCCTCTGTGCTGGGGAGAGATCCGGCCGGCCAGAGGTGGACCGCATGGGGCAACGCAGCGGCCGGTCCAAGGAGCCCGGCCGGATTCCGCAGGGAGGAGCAGGACGGGCCCCTCAGAGCCCCCTGACTCCTGCCCTCCTGGCCGTTTCTGCCTTTTCGGGGGGGGGGGAGGACGCGATACCTCCCGTCGTGTGGTCGAAGGAGGGGCCGGTGGTCGGGGAGGGCGTCGGCCCCCTGTGGCGGGTCCAGTCCACGCTGTCCGAGGCCGACTGGGTCCAGGAGCAGAAGTTCTCGTCGAAGGAGCAAGAGAAGTCGCACGTGGTCGGGGGGCCTGCAGGGGCAAGGGGACAGCGGGGGTCGTGTCTCCCCAAAAAGAGCCCGCGCGATTCCCTGGGGCCTCTCGGGCGCAACGTGTGTGTGTGTGTGTGTGTGTGTGGGTGTTCTTTCCATAAGATGGCAGGAGAGACGGGGTTCACAAGGGAGGGGCCTCATGCCCATCCTGGGAGGGGACGCCTCTTGCTGCTCTATGGCAATGAAACCTGCCACCTGCTACTTGAATCCGTGCAGCCAAGCCGCTCCAGGGCTCCTTGTGGGCCTCTTCTTCCTGACCAGTCCTTGGCCCCCGGCCCCTTCCCCTCTGACCGCTCCCTGCAGAGTAGCAACAGCATCCTTCTCCTGTGTCTCCTTCTTCCCACCTACAGCCAAGGAAGGGAGGGGGGTCCTCCCCAGCCGCCTTGACACCCCCTGATTGGCCAGGTCGGTTTCCCAGACACACATCTGTTCTCCAAGGATGCCGACCAGCCCTCACTGGGCAGGGGTCCCAGAGGGTGTCCCCGGAGCCCTGCTTGGCCACCCGTCCTTCTCTGCCTCCTTCCCCCATGGGTGAAGGGCCTCCTCTGGGTCCTGGGGACTGTCCTCGTCTAGTTCACCTACCTGGCTCAGGAGTGGAAACGGAGGGCGTGGGGGGCTCCGGAGGGAAGGTGGAAGGAGCTAAGCGGAGAAGGAAAGGTGGGTCAGTGGAAACGGATCCGTTTATTTCACATGTTAGCCAACGTGCTTGGCCACCCGTCCTTCTCTGCCTCCTTCCCCCATGGGTGAAGGGAGAGGATACAGAAGGCGACTGTAAGCCGCTTTGAGCCTCCTCAGGTAGAGAAAAGTGGCATATAAGAACCAATTCTTCTTCTTCTGTCTCCTCTGGGTCCTGGGGACTGTCCTTGTCCAGTTCACCTACCTGGCTCAGGAGTGGAAACGGAGGGCGTGGGGGGCTCCGGAGGGAAGGTGGAAGGAGCTAAGCGGAGAAGGAAAAATTGGTCACCGGAAATGGATCCATTTATCTCACATGTTAGCCAACGTGCTTGGCCACCCGTCCTTCTCTGCCTCCTTCCCCCATGGGTGAAGGGAGAGGATACAGAAGGCGACTGTAAGCCGCTTTGAGCCTCCTCAGGTAGAGAAAAGTGGCATATAAGAACCAATTCTTCTTCTTCTGTCTCCTCTGGGTCCTGGGGACTGTCCTTGTCCAGTTCACCTACCTGGCTCAGGAGTGGAAACGGAGGGCGTGGGGGGCTCCGGAGGGAAGGTGGAAGGAGCTAAGCGGAGAAGGAAAGGTGGGTCAGCGGAAACGGACACGTTGGTTATTGTTTATACCCGAGGTCCTCAACCTTCCTGATGCCACGACCCCTTAATACAGTTCCTCATGTTGCGGAGACCCCCAACCGTATATTTAGGCAAGCGTTCTTTTACAGAAATTAAACCGGAACTGGCCAATGGCGTGACCATCCATTGTTCATAATTGTAATCACATTGCATATAAATTGGCGGGTGCCTTCAGGAGGAGCAGAAACAGTGGCGGAGCCCCCCCTGCCGCGACCCCTATGAAAGGGGCGTTCGACCCCCAAAGGGGTCCCGACCACTGGTTTATCCTTGGGTATGAGGCCCCTCTTTCCGTTCACCTACCTGGCTCAGGAGTGGAAACGGAGGGCGTGGGGGACTCCGGTGGGAAGGTGGAAGGAGCTAAGCGGAGAAGGAAAGGTGGGTCAGTGGAAATGGATCCATCTATCTCACATGTTAGCCAACGTGCTTGGCCACCCGTCCTTCTCTGCCTCCTTCCCCCATGGGTGAAGGGAGAGGATACAGAAGGCGACTGTAAGCCGCTTTGAGCCTCCTCAGGTAGAGAAAAGTGGCATATAAGAACCAATTCTTCTTCTTCTGTCTCCTCTGGGTCCTGGGGACTGTCCTTGTCCAGTTCACCTACCTGGCTCAGGAGTGGAAACGGAGGGCGTGGGGGGCTCCGGAGGGAAGGTGGAAGGAGCTAAGCGGAGAAGGAAAGGTGGGTCAGTGGAAACGGATCCGTTTATTTCACATGTTATCAAAACTGCACGGACGTCCTGAGGGGCCCACGGTGATAATTAACCATTTGGTTGGTCTAAATGGATCCCGAGCCCCCCTTAAACTACTCCTTCCCTTCCCTTGCTGTTCATAAGCCCTCAGAAACTGAACCACCATGAGAACAAATCTCAGGTCTCCAGGAGAGCTTTCCAGGACCCTTTTCCACCCACACCGAAGGGCTCCTGCGTTTCTGACTTCTTCCCGTGACCCTTGAGCGTCTGCTCAGGACGGGAGGCTGAGTGACCTTCGCTCACCTTCCCCTGGGAGTCCGGTGGGGGCTGTTGATGCTTCCGGTGCAGATGTGGAAATGGGGGCAGCTGGAAGGGGGGAGGAAGGGACAGACTGAGAGACGGAGGAGCGGCCTCCGCCAAGACCCTCGGATAAATCACGCACCCCCTGAACATGTTTCAAGCAGGGCTGCATAGTGCTTTCACCAAAAGTCCATTTTCCACCCAACTGCTGACTGAGCAACTTCCTGTCACAAGTGAGACCGTGGAGAGTGTTGCTCATGGGAGAGAAATGAAGGGGCCCCATCCAGCTGCGCATGGCCGCTCCGGTGCCACTCAGCATCCTTCCGGGGGGGCCTTTGATGGTGAGGAGGGCCTACAGACTGCCCCCCTGCTTGTGAACAGAGGAAGCCCTGGAGCTCCCTGAGTCAGACCCTGGGCCCATCCCTGTCCCCTCTCTCCAGGGTCTCAGGCCAAGGTCCTCCCCCTCTCATCCTTCCCAGGCCTTGGACATCGAGAGGCTGCTGGGAAGGGGGCCGGGGGCCGTCTGGCTGCCCAGCAGTGTCTCCCAAGGAGCCGTGTCCCCTTGCAGTGTTGGGAAAGCCCACAGCCTAGAGGGCCCCTACTGCCCGCCCCATCCGCACTCACCACACACGGTCTCCTTCCACCACTCTCCCAGATCCAGCCCGGCCAGTTGGCAAGCAGCAGCGTAGGCTCCCAGGCTCTGGCAGAGCTGCCCTGGGTGTCCCTCCGTGGCACACTGGTCGTAGACGCAGCTTTCAAAGTAGAGCTGCGGGGGGATGCTCCAATGGCACGTGGCAAAGGGCCCGGTTGAAGAGAGGATCCCCTGGCAGAGCTCTTGGTAGACCGTCTCCTGGGTGGAGTTGCAGGGCGCTGGCTCGGGGCCAGGAGGGGCGCACCTGGAAGGCAGGAAGGAGGGCAAGGAAAGCAGCCTCAGCTTGGAGGAGACAGACAGCCAAACCCGGCGTTCCATGCAATGTTACCCAGGAGGAGACCTCAGTGGCTGAACAAGGGAAGGATGGGGGGATGGGTGCTGCAGGGAGTGGCCAAGAAGCCTAAACTGTGGAGCATTGCAGGGTTCCCGAGACCCACCAGGTACACCTTTCCTTCCCTCGGGACAAAGGGGAAATGGAGGGCGGAAAGTGTGGGTCGGCCCTGGCATAGAGGGAGCACGGCAGGGGTGCCTTCAGGACGGGCAGGGCAGGGCAGGGCAGGGCAGGGCAGGGCAGGGCAGGGCAGGGCAGGGCAGGGCAGGGGGGCCACGAGACAGCATGGAAAGGGAGAAAGGAACCGTCCTCCATGCCAGTCTGCTGAAAAAGGAGTCTCCGACGCTGGCCTTTTCCTAGGCCGAGGGGAAAGCGGCCGGTGTACAGATGCCAGAGGGATTTAACCCTGGGATCGCCACGGCTCCCGCGAGGAGGGCAGAGGCCGACAGACAGCCTTGGGCAGACGCCCGGGGGTCCCCTTCCGCACTTACACCCAGGGGTCGTCCGCCACCCTCCAGCTGTGGCCGAACGCATCGGGGTCGTGTTCCAGGATGCCGTCTGGCCGCCGGAAGTCGTCCAGCTGGCTGCCGGAGTAGGTGCCGCACAGCCCGCAGAGGTGGCCCTTGTGCCGCTCGTCCACCTGGACGAAAAGCTCTTGGTCGCCATCGAAGGTCACCCGGAGGCCGAAGGGGCTGCGGAGGACCACGTAGGGAGGCCTCTCCTCCACCTCCACCCCCTGGGGCAGCTTCACAGGCAGAGCGGGGACTCTCACGCCATTCACCTGCAGAAAGGGGGCAGGAGAGGGGCTCAGCGATGGGCCCCCCGCGAGCGCTGGCCTTGCACGGAGGCCGCGCAGCAGGGCCCGGGCGGAGGCTTCTCCGGGGGCCCACTCACATAGACCTCGCGGTTCCTCCTCAGAGCAATGTGCAGGTGCGGCAGGGAGACGGCCACCGAGTGCAGCGCCGTCCAGGCCGGACTCCCGCGATGCTCGTTCCTGGTGGTCACGGAGAACTGCTGGGAGGCATTGCTGCAGCTCTCCACGGCCGTGTAGTTGCACGCCCCTTGGAAATGGTACAGCCTCCCGTCAAAGGTCACGTAGTGCGGGTCGCCGTAGACGTGGCAGTGGGCCACATCCGGCAGGAAGCAGCCCAGGATCCCGTTCTGCACCTTGCAGATCTGCTCGGGCGGGCAGGCCTCCTCGCGGCAGTCAAGGGTGCCGTTCCCCACGCAGCGGCAGCGCCTCTCGCAGTGGCCGGCCCAAAAGGTCTCCTCTTTCTGCGGAGAGAAGCCACAGACAAGGCAGACTGAGGCGCTGGGGGCCGCTCCCCGAGGGGCAGCCCCACCCTTCCTCGGCCAGAGGCCTGGGACCGGGCCCTCGCTCCAACCTCGTAGTAGTGGCCTCCCTCCACGCAGCCGCAGTCCGCCACGGAGACGCAGCGTCCCCCGCTGAGCATGAACCCTTCCCGGCACTCGCAGTCTTCCACGCACGGCCGGCTGCAGTTCCGAGGGGCCAGCGGGTCCGAACACGTGGCGGGGCAAGCACTGGCGCAGGGGTTGTAGTCGCTGTTGGCAGCACAGGGGATGCCTGGGGAAGCAACCAGAGTCACGGCGGTCACAGCGGGGAGACCCTCGCGGGGACCCTGCAGGTCTGTACTTCCCCGGGCCTTTCAGCCGCTCCACACACAACTGTTCCTTCCCCACGCCCCGTGCCTCAGTTTCCCGTGCGGCATGCTTATGGGCAGCGGCAGGAGCCGAGCTGTGAAGTGAAGAGTCCTGTTTGAGCTCTCAGCCCAGCAGAGGCTGGAAACAGGGGCCCCTCCCCGAAGGGACCAGCATTCTCCTTCCAACGCATCATGTCCTCTGTGAGGATCTCGCGGGTCATCCACTCCCCACGGTGTCTTGGAAAGGAAGGCCTGAGGCCTGCCCCCAGAGACAGCAGGGATTGAACCTGCATCCTTCTGCCTCCAGCCCCTGTGCTCTGAACCATTGGTCCAGGAACCCTCCACATACAGCTAAGGAAAGCGGGGGGAAGGTGGCTTGTTCTGCATGTTCTCCCAAGAAAGGGAATAGACCTCTCCCGGTTCTCCCCCGTGCTCGTCTCCATTCTGGATAGCGAGGCACGGGAGAAGAACTGACCAGCAGGCCTACATTCGCACTCTGGACTCTGGACTCACTGTTCCCACAAAAGAGGGGCTGTCCCCAGTGGCATTTCCCTCCACCAGCCACACTGCCTCCCCCAGGGCTGCTTTTCTCACCGCAGAAGGTGGCATTCCTCCAGCTGGGAAGGCTCACGCCAGCCCTCTGGCAGGCGTCCCAGTAGGTCCCCAGGGCATTGCAGAGCGCTTGCTGGCTCCCATGCAAGGCACACAGGTCAAAGAGGCAGCTCTCGAAGAAGGCCTCGGGGTTGATCACCCCATGGCAGGCAGCAAAAGGCCCCTCGGGGCTGGTCAGCAGCCCGCAGAAGTGGTCTGCCTTGTACAGCTCTTCCTGTTGTGCGGTGCACGGCTCTGGCTCTCTGGGGTCACAGTCTGGATCATCCAGGTCTGCCCCTGCCACCCTCCAGCTGTTCCCCAGCTCGTTGGTGTTTGTGGCTTGCTCCCCGTCGGGCTTCATGTAGTCATCCTGCGGGCGGCTGTTGAAGTTCCCGCACAGGCCACAGGCCCGGTCGGCATAGGCGGTGGGCAGCCTGATCTCCACCGTGTGGTCCGTGTCGTAGGAGACGGTCAGCCGGAAGTCCGTCTCCAGAGTGACGTAGCGTCCGCTCCTGCTCACCGCGAGGGAGCCGTTCGCCCAGCTGATGGGGAGGGTCGTCCATACTTGGTTGACCTAAGGGGGACAACCAGCCATGAAAACCTCTCCACAGAATGCAACTGGACAGAGCCAGGTGGTCCCTCGTGATAAGCATTTTAGGGAGGGAAGAGGTATGGAAGAAACACGTCAGGTCGAGATCCTCACGGAGAGGAGAAGAAGGCAAGAGGAGAAGTTCAGCAAGACTAGGAACGCCCCATAGTCTAATCTGAGGTGTCCAGGAGGAATTAAAAGGATGAAATGGTTCCAGGACTTGCAGGGGGATTTCAATGGAAAGCCAAAACAGGTTCTCTAGGACTTCATGTCTCCACATCCCACGGTCAGCCCAGGTCAGAGACATCTCCCCCCCCGCACTTACCAGAACGTGACTCGGCTGTTTCTTGACCATCTCTATCCGCTGCCCATAGACCTCCACCAAGACCCTCTGGACGTAAGACACAGAGGTGTGGCCGCGATTCTCGTTTTTCGCCTCAACGTTGAAGAAGGGCAGCAGGGTGGCATTGGCACACAGCCTGGCAAGGGTGTAGGTGCAGGTGCCCATGAAGTGAAGGGTCACTTTGTCAAAGGTGTTGTAATGAGGGTCGTTGTGTACGCGACAGATCCCAAAGGTCTCCGGATAGCAGCCTGGAGCACCGTCCTGAATCCCACAGAAGGTGTCTTTGGGGCAGGACTCAGGGGAGCATCTCAGGGTGCCGCCTGGACTCGGGCACTTGCACTGGGAGGAACAGGTGTCGTCCGTCCAGAACGCCGAGCCCACGGGGTAGTGCTTGCCCTCGTGCCAGCATCCGCACTCCTGGTGGGGCACACACTTGCCATTGTTGAGGAGGAAGCCGCTGTCGCAGGAGCAGGCCTCCACACAGGGCAGGCTGCAGGTGGTGGCAGCGGTGGGATCCACGCAGGTGGCCGGACAGGGGCTCGTGCAGGACTCGTAGTGGCTGTTTCCCGGGCAGGGCATGGCTGCGGGAAGCAAGCAGATCTCTCTTAGATCTCCAAAGATGGCCGGCCATTCCCAAGGAAGACCGACCCACTCCCTGTCACTGCTCCCTGGGGACCGTGTCCTTCCCTCACTCATTCTCATGGCACCTCCCACATTGTGGCCTTCAAAGGTTTCCTCCAGGCAGGAAGTGGAAATACTGATGAGAAGTGCCCCTCTCAGCCTGGCCTGGGGCCCTTCCCGCCTGCACAGGTGCACTGTCCGGAAGGCCCTGGGAGGGCTGCTCCTCTGGACTTACGGCAGAAGGAGTCATTCCTCCAGGGCTCCACAGGGGCCCCGAGGGACCGGCAGGCGTCCGCGTAGGACTGCAGGCTCTTGCACAGGGCGTCGGGATCCAGGTGCAGCTCACACTGGTCGTAAAGGCAGCTCGTGAGGTGGCTGGTGGGGTCCAGGGTGCCGTGGCAGTCTCGGAAGGGGCCTGCCGCGTCGGTGAGGAGGCCACAGACGGCGCTGCTCCGGGCCACTTCCTTCTCCTCCTCTGTGCAGGGGGGGTCGGAGCCGGAGCCTGTAGAGCAGCTGAAAGGCAAAAGCTCCAGGTAGCGACACACACGGACCGTCGTCGTCCTCGGGGCAAGGGAGTCCCCGCGGCAAGGCCTAGTACCCACCTGGTGAGGTTGCCCACTTGCCAGCTGTTCCCCAGGCGGGTAGAATCGGGCTCCTGCTCGCCCGCGGGGTTCAGGAAATCGTCTCCGGGGTTGCCGTTATAGTTGCCGCACAAGCCGCAGACACGGCCCCGGTAAGGACTCGGGAGCGTCACCTCTACCTGGTGGTCTCCATCGAACCTGACCCTCAGGCCGAAGTCTGCAGAGACCACCGTGTAGAAGCCGCTGGCGGAGAGGTGCACGCCGGGCGCGGGAGTGCTGGGCACTGCTTCTTGCTCCCCGTTGACCTGCAGGCAGAGCCAAACATAGCCCTTCATGCGCTGCTGCTGGGCCGCCCTCGGGGGCCGCCCGTCCTTCCCCACCGCCGGGACCCACCTGGACCGTCCGGCCCTTCTCCAGCAGGATCCGCAGCCCGTGCACCTCCACGGTCACGCTCCGGACGTAGGACACCCGGGTGTTTCCCCCACGGTGCTCGTTGGCGGCCTCCACGTTGAAGTAGGGCAGAGAAGCATCTGGGCCACACAGCTGGGACAAGGTGTAGGTGCAATTGCCCATGAAGTGGTGCGTTTGCTGGTCAAAGGTGTAGTAGTGGGGGTCCCCGGACACTGAGCAGGACCCTGCGGGGGAGGGAGTCAGAGTCAGGCCTCAGCGGGCCACTCTGGAGAGAGGAGGAAGAAGCCCGGTCTGTGGCTCAGGGTCACCTTCTGAGATCTTGCCAGGAGCCTTCGCTCTACGGAGGACCTTTGAGGAGACAGACCTTCCCCGAAGAAGACCTCCGATGCCCTTCCTCTTTGGCAGACCATCAGTTGGCCATTGAGACTCATCCAGTCCCTTTAGTGTCGTGTTAATCCTGGAACTGGTGCCAGAACTGGGATGCCTCTCCTCCAGGTTATGAGCAATGGGTCGCTTAGCCAGACGGCCTGGCCCTGCCCTTGCATGGGAAGCCCCCCTCCCAGGCAGCAGATGCTCCGATCCCGGGCTCCCAGGGGTGGCTCAGCCATCCTCCCCCAGGCCAGGTATCTGGGAAGGGAGAACAGGGAGGGACACCCTGGAGGATCTTCGGCATACCCACCCCAGGAGATGGGCACAGGGGTGGTTGTGGCGGGGGCTGTGGAGGTCGTGGGGGTCACTGTCGTTGTGGTGCTCCCTGGTGTTGTGGCACCTGCAACAAGACAAAGGCATTTCTTCCTTGATTCAGAGCACACAAGAACTAGACCCACCAACTCCTGCACAGACACACCTCTCACAGAAAGCCTACGGGAGGCCGTAAGAAACATGCCTCAGATACTTCCCTCCTGCTGAACACTCAGAAAGAGTCTACAGAGAAAGTTTGAGCCCCCTGCATCTTTAAGCCCCCCCTACACCTGGTCAAAGGTGCAGTAATGGGGGTCCCCTGACAGATCATCAATTGGCCACTAAAACCCATTCCGTACTTTTAGGGTCATATTATTTTTTGAACTGGTGCCAGTACTGGGATTCCTTTAATCTATCTTGCAATTAATATTTAGCCTTTTAGTCGGCCCGCCCCTCTTCACATTGAGGGGCAATGCAATATCCAGAAACAACATTCTTTAATATTGCATCAAACATTGATTTATAGCACACTGTCTGACCAAAATTTATTTTGAAAGAGATATCAGATGTACCTGAATGGTAAAAATACATTCTATTCCCAAGGCCCTCTAGTACACTTATTTAATAAATAACAACAACAACAACAACAACAACAATAATAATACAATTAGATTTGTATGACTTTTGCTCTCGGAGAACCAGCTCACGGCAGTCTACAATATTTCATATACAAATCAATAAATTAAAACATTAAAATTCCCCATTAAACCTCCATAAACAATAGTTTAGATTTTGTAGGAATACAGGGACTGACTCACAAATAAGTTTCTCCTCTCCCCAGGGAAATGCCTTGGACAATAGGCTCTCCAAGAACTGGAAACTAATCTTGTTAATTTCTCAATATACATGTTCCCTTACATTCTCTTGCCTAAATTACCAATTCCTAACACCTTCTCCCACCTTACTAGCTTCCTGTCCAGCAATCAAAAAGTTATCGAGAAACATTAACACCCATAGTTCTCCCTAGACAGAGCGATTATATTTCCTGGGAGCCCATTAATGATTGTCCCAGATTATTGGCTTCAACTGGGGAAACCTATCACCTGTATTCTACTGCTATTGTCAAACACAGGGAATCTCATCAACACATGGTTTCAGGGACTGGCATGTCAGCACAGGCCAAGGTAACATTTCATAGAATCATAGAATCATAGAGTTGGAAGGGGCCATAGAGGCCGTCTAGTCCAACCCCCTGCTCAATGCAGGATCAGCCCAGAGCATCCTAAAGCATCCAAGAAAAGTGTGTATCCAACCTTTGCTTGAAGACTGCCAGTGAGGGGGAGCTCACCACCTCCTTAGGCAGCCTATTCCACTGCTGAACTACTCTGACTGTGAAAATTTTTTTCCTGATATCTAGCCTATATCGTTGTACTTGAAGTTTAAACCCATTACTGCGTGTCCTCTCCTCTGCAGCCAGCAGAAACAGCATTCTGCCCTCCTCCAAGTGACAACCTTTCAGATACTTAAAGAGGGCTATCATGTCCCCTCTCAACCTCCTTTTCTCCAGGCTGAACATTCCCAAGTCCCTCAACCTATCTTCATAGGGCTTGGTCCCTTGGCCCCAGATCATCCTCGTCGCTCTCCTCTGTACCCTTTCAATTTTATCGACGTCCTTCTTGAAGTGAGGCCTCCAGAACTGCACACAGTACTATAAAACTGTTTCCACTATAAAACACCCAGCCTCTCCCTCCCTCCCTCCCTCCCTCCCTCCCTCCCTCCCTCCCTCCCTTTCCTTCTTTCTTTCTTTGGGATCCAGTGCTCATATCCATACTTGCTTGTTGGTCTTCCTCTTTCTTTCTGAAAAACACTGGCTGTTTTGCTGCTGAATTTACATTTTTCACATTTTGAATGTTAAATATTGCCTCTTTTCCCAAACATAATCCCTTTTCACCCCGTTTTCCACCCTCTCCCTGGACTCTCAATTAAATGCTAATTTCCCAATTATCTCCGTCAGTGGTCCTTCAAAGCAAAGACTTAATTCTTCTCCCCAGGCCATGTAGCTTGGAAGGGGGACTGAAAATAACTAGGGAGGGACACACTGGAGGGAACTGGGCATAATCACCCCTAGTGATGGGAACAGAGGTGGTTGTGGTGGGGGTTGTGGTGGTGTGAGGGTAGTAGTGGCATCTGCAACAATAGAAAGGCAGGTCATGGTGAGGTGGTAGTATGTCTGGGGCAGCAGGTCTTCCCTAGCGTGTTTTGCAGTTTATAGGACAATAATATAGTGGAAATTTCCGTTGGGCTTGTAGATGGTGTAAGTGTGAAGATGGATCTCAAGGCAGCCATAGGAAGGGCAGAAGAAAGTAACACTGGAAGGAAGAAGAAGGTGACTGAGGAGGAGGAAATCCTGCGGGTCACTCTGCAGATTCATGAGCAACTGTGGACTGACATACCAGCACTATCAAGCCCCCCTTTGTGATTGGCATCCATCATCTCCGGGGGTCTCACCTCTGGCTTATCTGTTCCCCATTCACATACCTGGCTCAGAAGTGGAAGTGGGAGGTGTGGGTGGCCCTGCCAGTTGATCAGAGAGTGGAATACACGTCAGCCCATCAAGTCATCTCGCCTGTCTCTAAAACTGTAGTGAGATGATGCAGGCAAGAAGCCCACAAACAACCTTGGTTGATTAGCTGGATGGCTGGCTGCAAGCCACACGGGGCAGAATATCTTTCTCACACTATAAATATGTGGTCAACACTGGGGGCCCCTCACAGAATTAAGGCATAAGGTTGAAGCAGATGAAAAACGTATCAGTGAAGGTAATGGAGTTATAATTGATCTGTTTCAATCAGTTCATTTTTTTCATATGTCTTCTAACACATGAAGGCAAAACCCAGGGTTTTGAGAACGGGTTTCCCAAATGGGTGGGAGTTCAATAATTTTTAATAATTCTTTAAAAATTTGTTAAACTTTTATTGGGTGATATGGCCACACATGGTCGTGTCAACTTGCTCTCTTCTCCCAAAATGGCCCAAGATGGGCTGGGGGGGGGGAGGAGAAAGGTCCTGGGTGGGCATGCCCACAGCTCTGCTTCCCAACTGTATTCTGCACAATCGCACCACTTCTGAGATTTCTCAAAGCCTGAATAATGTTTCAGTGATTTCTCAACAGTAAAAAATTAAGGAAAGCTACATTAAGGTAAAATGTGTTGAATAAGAGTGCTTTTATATATTGCCCAGGTTTAGGGTTTGCTTTAAAGATGCCATGATTGAAATTCATCTGGGAAGTCATCTGGGCCTCTCTTGGGTCTGGTTTTTCTTACCTTCCTCTGGGAGCTCAGTCGGGGTTGCTGATGCTGTTGGTGTGGATGAGGATGAGGATCCGGAGGCAGCTGGAAGACAGAAGGAACCAGCAGGGTAAGGGAGGAAAGGGCAAAGTCTGTGGAAACTCTTGGCCTGATCATTCATCCCCATCACTAGTATGGATTACATTTCTATGTGGCCCTTCCCGTGGGCTTGGGGTGGCTTACAACATTATTAAATAACAATTTAAACATCTCATTAGTTAAAACATTTAAAAATCATCCAAATCTCATGAGCAGCCTTCTTCTGTCCAAAGCCGGAGGGGAGTGGTCTGTTGTTATGGCTGTTTCTGCATAGGGAAGCCATCCCTGCGTCAATCAAAAGGATGGCCTTCTTTCCTTTGGGGGGCAGAAGCCCTTTCCTGTTCTTCAGTGAAGGCCATCTCGGGTCACCTCTTGCCCTCTTTGGGGTGCTGGAGAAGGTCAATAGTTGCAGGAGAGGCCTGGCTGTAAAGACCCGCCCCAGCCATGAGTTGCAGTGGAATACAGAGAACAGCTGATCCCAGACTCTCCTGCACGAATGACTCACAGATGTCGATCTCTTTTGAGAGCAGCAGACAGGGTTGGGGGGCAACTTGACAGAAGAGCGGAACGCGCTCTCAAACTATTTAAGGAATGAAAGTGAACCCCAGAGCCACAGACTTTGAGAATCCTTGGCAGCATGAAGGGTTAAGGTGGCCACGAGAGAACTGGGGGTAAGGAGACAGTGGAGGAGCAAGAGGGCTGTGAGTGTCCTGCATTGTGCAAGGGGTTGGACTAGATGACCCAGGAGGTCCCTTCCAACTCTGTTTTTCTATGGTTCTATGATTCTATGAAATGCGTCGAGCGCTTTTATGTTATGCTCGAGTTTTTTTTTTTTAAGACATTATACTCTGATTTGTGATTTATGGATCCCTCAGGACCAGGCAACAATTGCATGGAAACCAGATTTACAGCATGTTCTTTTTTTAAAAAAATTAATAAAATAAACATGAACAAAAAAAAAAGAGGGGGGGGGTAATGAAACTACCACCCCAGCTGAATAGATATATTTAAATTCCAAGCCCATCTCGCTTCATCACAATAATCAGTATAAAATAATATTATAACAGAGAGTTACAGATCTTAGAGTTTGGAAATTTACTAATGGGAGTCTCCCCTAATTCCTTAACTGCATCCTCAATCTTCCAATGTATTGCTCTAACGTTATTAGACAGTTTTTCCAAAATTACATATTTTTGATCTCCAGTTTTCTAATGAAATATTAGTAATGATCTTCCTACTGGCTATAATAACCCTCCTGGCAGCCCCTAAAACAAAATTTACAAGATTTTTCTGCTTGCTATATTTACAGTCACCAAGAAATAAATGTAGAAGTGTCAGATCCATTTTAGGCTCAAAATATTTGCAATAACTCTAATCTTTGCAAACATCACCATCCAAAAGTTGTGTTCTTTGAGTGCACTTGGCAGCCCCGTCCTACCTATGTTTACACAGAGGTAAGTCCTACTGATTTCATTGTGATTACTCCTATTGGAAACCTTTTTTGTCCAACAAACCAGACAGGTGTGGCAACCATGATAATGGAAGAAACACCCACTGGTGGCTGCTGACTCTCTTGGGTCTCAGACACCTCCTACCTGGTATCTTTGAACTGGAGGTGCCAGGGATTGAACTTGGGACCTTCTGCATCCAAATCAGGTGAGCTACCACTGAGGTGGCCCTTCCCGCTCCAGCTCTCCTGTGTGGGGCAAAATCCAGCTCATGCTGCTGGGGATGGCTGAGGCTGGCTTTTGGATCAATGACGCACAGCCTGGCCTGATAAAGTGGATTGTTCCTCATCTAGACACTCCTGCTTGTACACCTCAAGGGAGAGGAAGGAGACAGGCGGCCTCTGTTCAGATGCATCTGCCCAGATTCTAACTTTACTTTGTCTTTTTCCTTTCTGTGATTCTCCTTCTATCATTATTATGTTTGTAAGACCATGCTTACAGCTAGGGCCATTAATATTGTCTTGTTAATTATGTTAATTATGATTCTGACTGCACTATGCATATACAAATTTTGTGAGCTGTTCTGAAGCGCCAGGTGCGACAAGGGCGGTCTAGAACTGTAACAATAAATAAATTAAAATGGTTAATCGTTAAAGTTATGTTAAAAATGAAGTGGTGGCGTATGGTTCTGAGAATTAAGAGGGGGTAAAAAAGAGGGAGGTTAATTTTTTTGTTGATATAATAATGGAGGAACAGTTGAGTAATTTAGTTATGTTTGTCATAGATAGAATTGGAAGCCTCTTATTGCTTTCTTTGGATTTGCACACAAAAGTGGATACCTTGATTAAAACTTTACTGATATTAAAGGTGCCCCTGGATTCAAACTACAATTCTAGATTCAAGATTTAGTTGTGTATTTTTCCTTTTTCTGCTTCTTCTGTATCATTTTTGATGTTTAAAAATCTTTTATTTTAACCTTTTAATAGGTCCAGATTCTGAATTCCAAGAGCCCTTGGGGAAGACAAGGCAAAGCCTCCCACTTTCAGGGCAGAGACAGGCCGGGGGCCAAAGAGCAGGGCCAGAGACAGCTCCCGTGGCATAAACTCCTGCAGGAACAGGAAATGTTGACTCTGTCAGGATCCCCCCCTCCCCTCTCCTCCCCTCCCCTCCCCTCCGCAGCTGCTCATGTCCCAAGGCCAGCTTGAGCTCTCTGACTTCCCCCTCATATAATCATTTAATCATCACAGAAGATTAGAGTTGGAAGGTACCTCATGGGTCATCTAGTCCAACCCCCTGCACTATGCAGGACACTCACAACCCTCTTGCTCATCCACTTTCACCTGCTGCCCCCTTGAACCTTCCCAGAATCAGCCTCTCCATCAGATGGCTATCTAGCCTCCGTTTAAAAACCTCCAAAGTTGGAGAACCCACCACCTCCCGAGGAAGCCTGTTCCACTGAGAAACCACTCTAACTGGCAGGAACTTCTTCCGGCTGTTTAGATTTAATTTATTTTGAATTAATTTCATCCCACTCGTTCTAGTCTGTCCCTCTGGGGCAAGAGAGAACAATTCTGCTCCATCCTCCATATGGCAGCCTTTTAAATACTTGAAGATGGTTCTCAGATCCCCTCTCAGTCGTCTCCTCTCTAGGCTGAACAGACCAAGCTCCCCCAACCTTTCCTCATACGTGTTGGTCTCCAAACCCCTCACCATCTTTGTTGCTCTCCTCTGGACATGCTCCAGTTTCTCAACATCCCTCTTCAATTGTGGTGCCCAAAACTGAACACAGGACTCCAAGTGAGGCTGAACCAGAGCAGAGTAAAGCGGTACCATCCCCTCCCGTGATCTGGACACGATACTCCGTTTGATACAGCCCCAAATCCCATTTGCCTTTTTAGCCACTGAGTCACACTGCTGACTCCTGTTCAATGTATGGTCTACTAAGACTCCCAGATCCTTTTTGCACATGCTACTGCCAAGACAAGTCTCCCCCATTCTATATGGGTGTATTTTAAGTCTTTTAATGGGAGTTTTAATGGGGGTTTAAGACACCGTAACCCGCCAAGAGCCACATGGGAGTGGCAGGAAATAAATTGAAATAATAATAATAATAATAATAATAATAATAATAATAATAATAATAATAATAATAATAATAATAATAATAATAATAATTTGGTTTTTCTTACTAAAATGCAGAAATTTGTCCCTATTGAATCTGATTTTATTCAGTTTAGCTCACTTCTCGAGCCTATCAAGAGCATGCTGTATTCTGATTCTGTCTTCTCTTGTGTTTGCTGCCCCTCCCAGTTCAGCCTCTGTCCCCTCTGCAGCCTCTGCCACTCCATGCCCAGAACTGTCCCTGCAGGAGGTGCCTTGTGGGGACCTGGCTAGCATGAGCGAGGCTTCAGGCCAGACTGCGCCACCCCAGAGGGGGCCAGGTGCCCCAACCTATAGCCGGCCCTCCCTTGCCCACTGTGCAGTGTCCTCCAAGAGGGCTGGCTGGATTCTGCCTGGCGGTAGGTGTCTCCTGGCTTCCCAGCACACCTGGGACACAGCTGGGCAACCTGGAGGGTAGCAACGCCTCCTGTAAGGCAGGCCAGGGCTTTGCCACAAGGCTGAAATCGCGAGAGTCACAGAAAGGAAAGAGGAGTTACTCACTGCAAGGCCCACGCCAGACGGCCACGTTGTCCACGGCAGAGTCTCCGTATTCCGTAAAGCCTCGGACAGCCTCAAAAGCTACCTGGGGTGCAAAGAAGCCGGAACAGCATCTGAGTTGTGTATTAGTCAGAGGCAGAGTTCAAATCCTGCTGCAGGGGCTGGTGGGCAGCCAGAGAGGCGGAGAGACACCGAGAAGAATGTAATTAGAGCCCTGCCAGTCCACACCTCGGGGCGGGGGGGGGTCTGTCTATCCCAGCCCGTATCTGTCTGTCGTATCACAGGAATTTGGCTCCAGCAGCCACAGTCAGTCCTGTTGCATGGCTGCCTGCTTGCACCTCATTTGGGATTGCCCTAGCCACAGCTCCTCCTTGCCTGCCTCTTTGGTTGGGTTTGCACCAGCGCTGAGCAGGGACTCGCACCAGAAGTGCAGCCGGGTGCCAGAGCAACTGAAGCCTCAGGGTGGAAAACTCCCTCTCTCTCTCTCTGAGGCGGCACCAGGCTCTCCTCGAATGAGGCATGGGCTCTGTTCATGCACAGGGCAGTGCCACAGCTGTGCAGCATCTCCCTGGAGGGACAGTGAAATTAGTGCTTCTGTAGGGATTGATATGGTAGTTGCTTTCCCCACTGTATATCCTAAGACTTGAGGAAAACCCTGACTTTTCTTCATCACTGAGAGCCAGTTTGGTGTGGTGGTTAGGAGTGCAGACTTCTAATCTGGCATGCCAGGTTCGATTCTGCACTCCCCCACATGCAGCCAGCTGGGTGACCTTGGGCTCCCCACGGCACTGATAAAACTGTTCTGACCAAGCAGGAATATCAGGGCTCTCTCAGCCTCACCCACCTCACAGGGTGTCTGTTGTGGGGAGAGGAAAGGGAAGGTGAATGTAAGCCGCTTTGAGACTCCTTTGGGTAGGGAAAAGCGGCATATAAGAACCAACTCTTCTTCTTTTTCTTCTTCTTCTTCTACTTTGACCATAAAAACACCAGGAGGACATTTTGTATAGATCAATACATTGCAAGGTTAACTGTGGAAATCACTGCTTGAGCATTTGGTGATGGCCACAGGCATAAACAGCATTAACAGGGGAGCTGACAGGTCCATGCAGAAGAGGTCTATGAGTGGCTTCAGACCCTTGGGACTGAGGGACCTCCAGAATCTGACCCAGCAGGGCCCTTCTGAGGTCCTTATCAGGGGACGGCCTCGGCCTCTCTGCCCTGTTGTTGACTACCCGGAGGAACTGGTTAGCCATAGTGTGAGGCTGGAATAGATGATCTGATCCAGCAAAGCACTTCTGGTGTCTTTATGAAGGCTTCGGCCTCTCTGTCCTTTCATTGGCCTTCCAGAGGAACTGGTTGGCCTGTATGAGATGGGATGCTGGACCCTTACTGGTCTGACCCAGCAGGGCCCTTCTGAAGTTCTTATGAAGGCCTCAGCCTTTCTGCCCTTTTGTTGGCCCACCAAAGGATCTGGTTAGCCCCTGTGTGGTGAGAGGCTAGACTGGATGGACCCTCATTGGTCTCATCCAGTAGGGCTCTTCTGAAGTTCTAATGAAGGCCTCGGCCTCTCTGCCCTTTTGTTGGCCCTCCAGAGGAGCTGGTTGGCCCCTGTGTCCAGAGGAAGTATTTGTAAGAAACAGGATGCCGGACTAGCTGGACCCTCCCTGATCTGATCCAGTAAGGCTCTTCAAAATGCATCAAGGAGCCATCTGCATCCCTCCCAGCCATCTCGAAGTTTAGACTCCTAGAACCATAGAGTTGGAAGGGGCCATACAGGCCATCTAGTCTCAGCCCCTGGTCAGTGCAGGATCAGCCCAGAGCATCCTAAAGTTTGCAAGGTGCCCCAGCCTTGTAACGTGTGATGTGACTTTATGGACAGCCGTTACCTTCACGTGTGTTTCTCTCCAGAAATGCAGAGACGTGAAACCGTACAGCCAAGCAGAGCTCTGATTTCCCCTTCGGCTCCACACAAGAGATTCCTCCTCCTCCTCCTCCTCCACCAGGATTATGACCTTCAGCTCATTCTGGCTCTCCAAGCCAAGCATGTGGTACCAGAAGTCAATGCAGAGCTCTCCGGAGACCACGAGCTCTGGGCTCTCCAGTCGGTTGGTGTCGAAGGGCACCAGGTTGCTCGCCTCCTGGTAGATGAAATGCCCCTCTGCAAGAGGGAGATCACACAGAGGTCATAGGCAGCCCTCACCCGGGCTGGCCTTGCTTGGCACCACAGTGGGAAATGCACAAGGAAAGGAGCCCTCAGTGCAGCACAGAAATGGCACAGGAGATAGAGGGTCGAATACACAGAACCATAACAAAGGATCTTGTTTCCGGCTGTGCTAGAATCCGAAATGTGCCCACAGGCTCAGAAGGACCCTCCCCCCTTGGGCAAAGCCTACCCAGCCCATGCAAATACCCCCCCCCCCAAGTGGGCTGTCCGAGTGAGGAGGAGGGCAGGGCGCACACCCCAGAAGTGACCAAAGGGGGCTGGGAACCGTGGTCTCCTTGCCCCCCTCCCGGCTCTTGCATGTTGGGTGGACTTACTTCCATCCGGGTAGTCACCCTCTGGGCCTGTTCCAGGGGTGGGGGTGGCATGTTTGGTCCGGATCCACGTTCCTTGGCTGGTGCCGCAGGTCTGTGTCCAGTCACAAAACGGCTGGGAGTTGTTGTTGAAGTCACACCTGGCCAGGTAATCTAAAGCACAGAGAAGGGGGGGGTGAAGGCCTGCTGGGCAGAACTGAGGCTCGTGGGCCAAAGGAGAGGTGCCTTACCTGTTCCGGGAGCCCAGGATGCTGAGCTGGGGACGGGACCTCTTTGCTGAGCCCTGCGGAGGAAGACGCTGGTGGTTAATACCCCACCATTCAGCTACAAGCACCTCCACGGGGCGGCTTCAGGGGGACGGTCACGTCCTGCTACAGAACAGCTGGATTCAGGTGCAGTGGCTTCCTGCCTATTCCATCTTTGATGTAAATTTTAATCTACCCTCCCCCCAGCAGGCAGAGGCGGATTGCCAAGAATCCAGATTCCAAGGGCCTGCCCCTTTGCCCCCTGGGGATCTGTGGTGGTGGCCCTCTTAAGAGCCACGGTGCCAGGGGAATGGATTGCCCAGAGAGCCACAGCCCTGTCCATGCCTTCACCTCTGAGGGGCCGGGGGATGGGGGGCTTGCCAATTGCCTTCCCGGTGGCAATCTGTTCCCTAGAGCTCTATACTCACCTCCATGAAAGGGGCCAAAATGCCCCCTAAAGGGTTCAGATCACCGACCCCCCCCCCACTCCCCCAGCAAGAAACAGAAGCAGACAAGAGAGGAGGAAGATAATGCGGCTGTTTGCGCTGGGAGAGAGCTTTGCAAACAAATCAGAGAAAACCACTCCAGGAGATTAGCTTCTGAGTCAACAGAAGGGTGCGCTAGGCTTAGACCTCCGGAGGGGAGTCTCTTACAAGCGCCTGGAGAAGAGAAGGGCAAGAGCCCTGGGCCAGGACCCAGAGGGCAGCTCCAGGGGGGCATGAGTAGCCACCCGTGGCAGGAGAGTTCCCAGATGGCTTACCCACTGGCCCCTGCCACGGAGAGACAGAAGAGGACCACGCAGTGCTGGAGATGCCGGCGGAGGGTCCCCATTCTCTGTGGATGAACGGGAGGCTTTGCCCAATCCCCGCAGCATGTTACTCCATTGCCTCGCAAGGCCGGAATGAGTGAAAAGGACCATGACTCAGAGACACCGGTCATATTGGCAGGGGTGGAGCAGCAATAGCCATAAAAGTCTACCTGTCAGAGGAGGGATGGCTCTCATCCAAGAGTGGCGATTCTGATTGCCTCCCTCTTTGGTGCACGTAGAGGTCCAAATTCTGAGGTGAAAACCTGGCTTTGTGGCCCCATCTCGAGAGCAAGCTTTCCCTCTGGAGATCCTTGGACGTGGTTCTTCCCACGGATTCCAGATGTGTCCAGATGTGAGAGCAGGTGGGATTTTCAGGGCACGGCCAAGTGTGCCATCCATGCTTAATGCAAGGGGCCATAACTTGTGAGCATCCCTTGACTGTGGCAGCGCTCCCCTTTGGCATGTCAGGCGTACTTAGACACGTGTCTCCTGGGCAGTTCTTGCTGCCATCCTGTGCCAGAGGCACACCCGGTCCCTGGGCCTAGGCTGCACCTCATCCAGGAGTGGGGAGGTCCCCAGGAATAAGTTGACAGAGGTTGGTAATTGAACACTTATGGAAAACACTGATGGCCTAGGGGACTGGTGAGAGAGTATAAGATACCTTTGAAGACCCAATAAAGCATTCTGGTCCTGATTCGGACCAATCTGACTTCGGACTAAGCCAATTTAGAATCATAGAATCCTGGAGTTGGAAGGGGCCATACAGGCCATCTAGTCCAACCCCCTGCTCAACGCAGGATCAGGCCAAAGCATCCTAAATTTGGACCGGTTTGGCTTCGGCTGACCCTGATTCGTACCGCTTCAGATTTGGCCTAAGCGGCCAAAGTGGTCCGAATTGCTTCAGCGCCAAGGGAAGTCAAAGGGGCCATTGGCTTTCATTGGAAATCCCTGCCTTTCCCGGGGCCCGGGGGTGGGTGGGTGCAAGTTACACCCCTCAAACTTCCAGGGTAGCTCAGGGAGGGTCTTTCCTGGCTCCAATGGAGATTCGGTTCCATTAGATATAATGGGGTGGATAGGGGCACCCTCTTTGGAAGCCCCTAGGATGGGACCCCTTGATCCGATCTTCTTGAAACCTGGAGGGGAGTCGGGGAAGACCCTCCCTGAGCTACCCTGAAGGTTTGAGGGGTGTAATTTAAACACACACACACACACACACACACACACACACAGCCCCCAGGAAAGCAGGGATCACTGCAGCATGATTCTCTTTAAAATTTAAAGTGAACACATGCAGTTTCTGCTTTCCCATCAAAGCTGGAGCCAGGGTGAGGCAAGAGGACTCTCTGCCCTCAAAATATGCCCAAGATTTTTTTATTTTTAAGGCTGTTCAGGTTGCCCTTTGGCAGTGTGTGGGTGAGGAAGCATGATTTCAGTGGTTTTCCTTTTTAAATGGTTGACCAGTCAAATATATGGATGATCCCAAGCAGAAGATTCCCTGCTTTGATACTGTAACTCAGGAAGGTATTGATCAGTTTCCCATGCAGAAAATAGCTATTTCAGATCAAGAAAACAGTGGGGTGGAGGCTCAACCTCTTCCCACCAGGCCTCAAACTTGAGCTCACACAAACCTATTCATCATAGTAAGGGAGAAGATTCTCAGCTTAAAAAATTAAGAGCTCTGAGGCAGTTCATAGGTATTTGTTGCTAACCTTTCATGGACAGTGCTCAGATCCAGTTGAAGGGCACAGACACCTGTAGCAATTTTTCTTATCTGGCTACAAGGAAATTGCTTATTTTCCATTGACTTCTTGGAAATTTCTTCTGGGGCTCCACCCTGCCTCGCACGAGAGGCTGAGCCCAACCCCATCCTGGCAGCCTTGTGCCTGTCAACTTTGCTCTGGTTCAGGATCTGGATTCTTCTTGGCCTCTGCCTTTCTCTGTTAGCAGTCAGACCCCTTCTCTCCTTTTGATAATATAACATATAATACGATATAACAACCACCATACTGCTGGGCCTAAAAGTGAAAACGAAAATGAATATCCACCAGAGACAAGTCTTCAAATGTAGTTTAGGAGTGTGGGAAAGAACAGATGATTTGCTAATGACCTCCTCACTCCAGGGAGATGTGTAACATAGGACAATGGGTCTCCCAAGAACCCATTGTCTCACCTTGAATTAATTTAATCAACCTCCAGCCTCACTTCCTTTAATAAAATTAACATTTAACTTTATGCACCGAACCTGGTAGCTCACAGGATCAATCAAGCACCAGTTACTCCTATAGTTCACCTCAGGTAAGCCCATCAAGCATCTCCCAAATCATTGTCCACCTCCAGAAGATCCCTCTAGTTATTGCTTTGCACCTAATACACCAGCTAGCTCCAGGGAGAAATTTGCCCTTTAAAATATGGCATCTTGCTCCATAGCAGTGTGTGTGTGTGTTCTTGGATCCACCATGCACACCCGATGTGTGGGAGTCTTCTCTTCTTCTTGTGAAACACTGGTCATTTTGCGACTACCTCTGTGGACCTACATCTTCAAGACTAGTAACTATAAGCTTCCCTAAACTTTCCCCCTCTCCTCCAAGGGTTCACTCAGTTTATTCTGAGAGTTCTCTTGAGGGGGAAATCTCCTTAAATAGAGGTGGAGAATCCCAGATACCCCCACTTGCCTTGTCTTGTAAAGCTAATTTTCTCCATCTGATAAGGAAACTACCTCTTTGGATGACATCTCCACTGAGAATGTGGACTTTGGGAGGCAATGAGACTTTATGCTGTGATTATGGGAGCATAAAATGTTATTGCAAGGGAAGGTTGTGTTGAAGGTTTATTGGGAAATGGACTCAAAGTCTCTTTTGTGTCCCATCTGCAAGGGGATGTTTTGTCCCACAGAAGGCTTTTAAGTCTGTAAACTCTATAACGAGTTCTGTGGTCTCTAAAATGTGAGGGAAATATTTCCTGTAGCTTCCAGTGTGTGCCCACGTTGGTCTGAAATGGCAGAAGATAGTTTGTTGGTCTCAAGGTGCCATTGGACTCAAAGTTTTATTCAAGGTATATAGGATTTTGGGTCAATCTTCTATGAATTTCTGTAAAATTCAATAAATAGATGAGATGTCAGCAATATAAACACCAATATAAACAGCAATATAAACAATTACATTATATATGTAATTCTCAACATGGCCAAATATTTAGATACTTAAATCTGGAGAGTTGAATCATGGAAGGACTATATAGCTAGGACTATATATACTATTCAAAATCTTAAAAGACGATGCAGTAAAAGTGCTACACTCAAAATGCCAGCAAATTTGGAAAACTCAACAATGGCCACAGGATTGGAAAAGGTCAGTTTACATTCCAATCCCAAAGAAGGGCAATGCCAAAGAATGTTCAAACTACCGCACCATTGCACTCATTTCTCATGCTAGCAAAGTTATGCTCAAAATCCTACAAGCTAGGCTCCAGCAATATGTGGACCAAGAACTTCCAGAAGTACAGGCAGGATTTCGAAGAGGCAGAGAAACTAGAGATCAAATTGCCAACATACGCTGGATCATGGAGAAAGCTAGAGAGTTCCAGAAGAATCATAGAATCATAGAATCATAGAGTTGGAAGGGGCCATACAGGCCATCTAGTCCAACCCCCTGCTCAACGCAAGATCAGCCCTAAGCATCCTAAAGCATCCAAGAAAAGTGTGTATCCAACCTTTGCTTGAAGACTGCCAGTGAGGGGGAGCTCACCACCTTCTTAGGCAGCCTATTCCACTGCTGAACTACTCTGGCTGTGAAAATTTTTTTCCTGATATCTAGCCTATATCGTTGTACTTGAAGTTTAAACCCATTACTGCGTGTCCTCTCCTCTGCAGCCAACAGAAACAGCATCCTGCCCTCCTCCAAGTGACAACCTTTCAAATACTTAAAGAGGGCTATCATGTCCCCTCTCAACCTCCTTTTCTCCAGGCTGAACATTCCCAAGTCCCTCAACCTATCTTCATAGGGCTTGGTCTCTTGGCCCCAGATCATCTTTGTCGCTCTTCTCTGTACCCTTTCAATTTTATCTACATCCTTCTTGAAGTGAGGCCTCCAGAACTGCACACAGTACTCCAGGTGTGGTCTGACCAGTGCCGTATACAATGGGACTATGACATCTAGAGAACATCTACTTCTGCTTCATTGACTATGCTAAAGCCTTTGATTGTGTAGAGCACAACAAATTGTGGCAAGTTCTTAAAGAGATGGGAATACCAAAGCATCTTATATCTGTCTCTTGAGAAATTTATATGCAGGTCAAGAAGCAACAGTGAGAACTGAACATGGAATCACTGATTGGTTCAAAATTGAGAAAGGAGTTTGGCAAGGCTGTATACTGTCGCCTTGCCTATTTAACTTGTATGTGGAGCACATCATGAGAAACGCGGGATTAGAGGAGTCAGAAATTGGGATCAAGATTGCATGGAGAAATATCAACAACCTCAGATATGCAGATGATACCACTCTAATGGCAGAAAGTGAAGAGGAACTAAAGAGACTGTTGATGCGGGTGAAGGAGGAGAGTGCAAAAGTTGGCTTGAAACTCAACATCAAGAAAATGAAGATCATGGTATCCGGCCCTCTCAATTCCTGGCAAATAGATGGGGAAGAAATGGAGACAGTGACAGATTTTATTTTCCTGGGCTCCAAGATCACTGCAGATGGGGACTGCAGCAAAGAAATTAAAAGACGCTTGCTCCTGGGGAGGAAAGCTATGGCAAATCTAGACAGCATCCTAAAAAGCAGAAACATCACCTTGCCAACAAAAGTGCGTTTAGTCAAGGCTATGGTATTCCCAGTTGCAATGTTTGGCTGTGTAAGTTGGACCATAAGGAAGGCTGAGCATCAAAGAATTGAGGCTTTTGAACTCTGGTGCTGGAGAATACTCTTGCGAGTCCCTTGGACTGCAAGGCGAACAAACCGGTCAGTCCTAGAGGAGATCAGCCCTGACTGCTCCTTAGAATGGTAGATGACAGGAAGGCCTGGAGGATCATTGTCCATGGGGTCGCGATGGGTCGGACACGACTTTACACCTAATAACAACAACAACAACAAGGATAAAAAGCCCAGTGCAGGTACAGCCCAGGTCCATGCTGGGAAACCCTGGAGATTCAGGGTTGGAGCTTGCAGGGGGGAGGTCAGGTGGAATTGGCCAGCCCCCTCCTTCCCAGCCCCAACCTTTCCCCATTCGCCCAGTGCACAGAGTTGCATAAGAAGAGCCTTTGCAGGCTTGGAGTTTCCAATAAGCAGCCAGCCACATCAAGGTGGCCACTGATCCAGAGTTGCGTTGCTGACAATTCTGTTGACCGAAAAGATGAAAGGGGGGATTCCCCTCTGCTGAACAGGGGCCACGTCTTCCTCCTGCAAAACGTCCTTTGTACTGAGAATAAGGAATGCCACTCTGCAGGCTCTCCTCTCCAGACCAACCAGCTTCCTTGTTTCGCTTCTGTGGTTTGATAGGCAGGCAGGGGCGTCAGTCCGTGGGACGGGGTGGCCGGAGTGGAATCCCTCCTGCATCAGGGCTCTCTGGACTGGACAGCTGCCCTTGCAGGCTTGAAGGAGGCAAAGGTCATTTGGAGTCATTGCTGACTCCACCAGGGCTAGACGGGCACTAGGGATGCCTGCCTGCCTGCCTGCCTGCAGAGAGGACTTGGGGACCACTTGGAATCACACCTGATCTCCAGAGATCAGTTCTCCAGGAGAAAACAGAGGCTTTGGAGGGTGGGTGGACAATGGCATTGCCCCCCACAGAAGTCTCTGCCCTCCCTGGGCTCCATCCCACAATCTCCAGAGCTGGATCATGCACTTTCAGGGTACTCTTACAGCTGCATTCTCCTGTGTGAAAGAAGAAAATCTGCTTCTAGAGTGCATTGAAAGTGCAATGTGTGCAGAATGAGCCTTGGAGTTTCCCAGCTTGGATCTAGCAACCCTAAACTGCTCTCCCACCAGTAGCTGGGGGGGGGGGGGAGGGATTGGAAACCTGAGGTGGGGCTATCCTTGGGGGAGCAAGTTGAGTGGTGCTGGTCAAGCTGAAGGGTCTGCCTGTCTTGGAGCCGAGCCCCGGAGGTGAGCCCTGCAGAGTCCACTTGTCCTGGCTTGTTGCTGCCCTCCTGGTGCTCCCTAGAGCATCCCCCTGCCAGGGGCATTCCCAATGGGCTTCAAGGCCAGTCCCCCCCCCCCCCCGCACTTTGCCCACAGACATCAGGAGAAGGAGAAGAGTTGTTTTTTGAATCCTGCTTTTCACTACCCGGAGGAGTCTCAAAGTGGCTTCTAGTTGCCTTCCGTTCCTCTCCCCACAACAGACACCCTGTGAGGGAGCTCTGTGTGGCCCAAAGTCACCCAGGTAGCCGCATGTGGAGGAGGAAGGGGGAATCTGCCAGATCAGAACCCACTGCTCTTAACCTGTGGTGCTGCCCTGCTGGGCCACATCCACGAAAGTCCAAATGGCTCTGTCCCTTTACCCCTTCTTGGGACACAGGAGGGCACTGTGACTGTGCAAACTCCAGCTTTTGGAAGAGCCAACTGCACCCCGTATGGACCCATGTGCACTGTCACCAGTTTGTGGGACAGAAAAGGCCTCTCTGGCAGTGATGCGTCTGCTTGAGCTGCCAATTTCCAGGTGGGACCTGAAGCTCTCCTAGGATTACAAATGATTGCCAGTATTATTTATTTATTTGTCCGTTTGTCGGCATGTATTGTGGCATAGCCAGGAGATCCTAGGCTTGTCTGGCAGCCAGGCAAGTGGTGTTTGGAGGTGGCTTGCCATTGCCTTCCTCTGTGCCATGACCGCCCCCCCCCCAGCATTCCTTGGAGTCCCCTGTTCCAATCCTAACCAGGCTGTACCTGCTTTGCCTCCAGCAACAGAGCTCAGTTTCCCAGGACGAAATGGCTCCTATTGGGCATTTGAGTCTACTGGCCCTGGGGCCCAACCGTGGACAGTGGTATGGGTCCCCTTGCCTGTCCCTTGGGGCAGGGCCTGATGCTAGACAGAGAAGCTGCCCACTTGGGCTGCATCTGACTGGCAGGTGAGAAGTTTGTTTTAATGTATTTATTAATGATCTAGATGAGGGGGTGGAGGGACTACTCATCAAGTTTGCAGATGACACCAAATTGGGAGGACTGGCAAATACTCCGGAAGATAGAGACAGAGTTCAACGAGATCTGAACACAATGGAAAAATGGGCAAATGAGAACAAGATGCAATTTAATAAAGATAAGTGTAAAGTTCTGCATCTGGGTCAGAAAAATGAAAAGCATGCCTACTGGATGGGGGATACGCTTCTAGGTAACACTGTGTGTGAACGAGACCTTGGGGTACTTGTGGATTGTAAACTAAACATGAGCAGGCAGTGTGATGCAGCGGTAAAAAAGGCAAATGCCATTTTGGGCTGTATCAACAGGGGCATCACATCAAAATCCCAAGATGTCATAGTCCCATAGTATACGGCACTGGTCAGACCACACCTGGAGTACTGTGTGCAGTTCTGGAGGCCTCACTTCAAGAAGGACGTAGATAAAATTGAAAGGGTACAGAGGAGAGTGATGAAGATGATCTGGGGCCAAGGGACCAAGCCCTATGAAGATAGGTTGAGGGACTTGGGAATGTTCAGCCTGGAGAAAAGGAGGTTGAGAGGGGACATGATAGCCCTCTTTAAGTATTTGAAAGGCTGTCACGTGGAGGAGGGCAGGATGCTGTTTCTGTTGGCTGCAGAGGAGAGGACACGCAGTAATGGGTTTAAACTTCAAGTACAACGATATAGGCTAGATATCAGGAAACAATTTTTCACAGTCAGAGTAGTTCAGCAGTGGAATAGGCTGCCTAAGGAGGTGGTGAGCTCCCCCTCACTGGCAGTCTTCAAGCAAAGGTTGGATACACACTTTTCTTGGATGCTTTAGGATGCTCTGGGCTGATCCTGCGTTGAGCAGGGGGTTGGACTAGATGGCCTGTATGGCCCCTTCCCACTCTAGGATTCTATGACCAGGCAGGGTCCCCACCCCTTCTTCCCCACTTCGGTCAGCCTGTCCTGCTTTTGCTCTCACCTGCTCCGTGTTTACGGAACTCTTCATTCCTTGGCTGTCCATAAACCTTGATGCCATCCATTTCGTTTTTATTTGAGTTTATGGGATACATTTCAAAACACCTTGGGGGAGGGGGGGTCTGATTCTTGCAGAAGCGCTCATAAATGGCTTTAGAAGTTCAAGCGGGAGAGTGGGACACAAATTCACACAAACGCCTAAATAGATTTTTGGGAAGATTCGTACTCAGTGTCTCTCAGCTTCAGCTCCTCTTCTCCCCGTTCTGTAATTTCCCCCTTAGAATCCCCAAAATGGTCTCCGGAAATGTCTCAAGGGCTGCTGGCCTGACCCAAGGGGCTCTCATTTCTGGCCCCTTGTGGGAGTGAGGAGGCCTGGCTCCATCAGCCTCCCTCTGTCTGCAGGAGATCTGCACTTCGGCCTCCCTCCTTGGCTTCTTTCCCAGGCAAACAGGAGGTCTTTGAACTCTTTGACACGCCTCTTGTTTCCCCCGAAATGCATCTTTAACCCTGGAGAGTTTTCCTTCATACCTCAGTCCTTACAGCTGTCCACAGAAGGGAGTCAGCGGAAGGACCTCTGTTTTGAATGCCGAAGGTTCCAGGTTCAATCCCCGGCACCTCCAGTTGAAAGCACCTGGCGGCAGGTGATATGAAGCCCCTCTGAGCCTCTCAAAAGCAGCTGCCTGAGGGGACCAGATGCCTCCGGGGTTTGCTCTCTAGCCAGCCACACGCGTGTCACGCCCTCCTTTCCGCCCCTCTTCTGGCTGGTATCCCACCCATCTGGGGCGTTGATGTCTCATACTCAGAATCGCTTCACACAGTTTTTATAACCTGAGATATTTTTAATGCCGGTGGGACATGTTTCATCAGCTCGTTTTGCCAGCTTTTGATTGTGTTTTCCCTTTGAGCAGGTCTTTGGGCTGATCCTGCATTGAGCAGGGGGTTGGACTAGATGGCCTGTATGGCCCCTTCCAACTCTATGGTTCTGTGATTCTGTCTTTGTACAAGTGGCATGGTCACTCTCCAGCCAGCCAGCCAGCCAACTGTTAACAAAAATGGGATCCTTTTCATATCATCTTATCAAATTTGGTTGTACTGGAAAGGAATGTATCATTTTATGCCAGGCAACCTGTCATCTTAAGATTGCAATTTAAAAGTACATATGGTAATTACACACACACACATATAAGAGTGCTTGCACTTGAAAGCTGACGCCCTGAATAAATCTTTGTTGGTCTTAACGGTGCTACTCTACCCTGATTTTGTTGTGCTCTTTCTGACCAACACGGCAGCCCACTGGAATCTACACACACACACACACACGCACACACATATTCATGTAACTTATTTTAAAGGCATTGTCTTAGATTCAGGTTTGTCTTTCAGGTAAAGATGGCAGATTAATATTTGCATTTCTTTGCAAAGTGGCTACAAGGCGGGCCAAAGGGTATATTTATAGGCCTGTAATATGTCTCTCAATTCCTGGCAGGTAGATGGGGAAGAAATGGAGATAGTGACAGATTTTATTTTCCTGGGCTCCAAGATCACTGCAGTTGGGGACTGCAGCAAAGAAATTAAAAGACGCTTGCTCCTGGGGAGGAAAGCTATGGCAAATCTAGACAGCATCCTAAAAAGCAGAAACATCACCCTGCCAACAAAAGTGCGTTTGGTCAAGGCTATGGTATTCCCAGTTGCAATGTATGGCTGCGAAAGTTGGACCATAAGGAAGGCCGAGCGTCAAAGAATTGAGGCTTTTGAACTCTGGTGCTGGAGAAGACTCTTGCGAGTCCCTTGGACTGCAAGGCGAACAAACCTGTCAGTCCTAGAGGAGATCAGCCCTGACTGGCCAGATCCTGAAGATGAAACTCAAATACTTTGGCCACCTCATGAGAAGGAAGGACTCCCTGGAGAAGAGCCTAATGCTGGGAGTGATCGAGGGCAAAAGAAGAAGGGGACGACAGAGAATGAGGTGGATGGATGGAGTCACTGAAGCAGTAGGTGCAAACTTAAAAGGACTCCAGGGAATGGTAGAGGACAGAAAGGCCTGGAGGATCATTGTCCATGGGGTCGCGATGGGTTGGACACGACTTCGCACCTAACAACAACAAAAATATGTTTTTATAGCATGGTGGTGACAATCCTTACTTTTAATGTGAGTGCTAGGTCTTTTCACCCAGAGGTGGCCAGCCCAGGCTAGTCTGATCTCATCAGAAACTCACCTGTGTTAACCCAGGTTAGTGTTTGGACAGGGAAGTCCAGGGCACAATGGGAGGTGGGACCTCATTTCATCTTCTAGCTGGGTGTGACCCTCCTCCAGTGGGATAAGAATGGTGGTCCCCATGCATGGGTCAATTTCAAGCTGTTAAAAAAAGAGAGTTGAGCGGATTGGGGGGGCAAATGGTGACCCCCACAGGCCAACCAAGGAGATGGAGCTGGCCCTCTCCCTCCATGGAAGGTCGCTTAGGAGAGAGTCTCACGTCATGTCACAGCTGAACATTGAAAGGAACGTGTCAGAGGAGGAAAAAATCCATGCAAAAATAAGAAATGAGACGCTCTGGGAAGACGTGATAGAAGATGCCATTTGGATTCTGCAGCAATATCTGCTTGTGAGGAAGGGGCTCTTGACTCAACAACAAGATCAAGCGACAACAGCAGATACACCCACTGACTCTCTCGGGCATCTGGCTATGGCCCCCTCCCGCCTCCCCTGTTGGCTGTTGCCTTAGATGGAGGGGGGACGAATTACACCACCATGGTTTACATCTTGTTCTTTGTATTGTTATGTCCTGTATTTAGTGTTTTAATGGGGTTTTTTGGGGGACTACTATTGTAACCCGCCACAAGCCAGTTCCAAATAAAGCAACAAGAACTCGGCTACCAATTTAAAGCCCTCTAGGCAGGAACAGAAAGGCCCAGAAATTAGCAGGCTTCTTTCTCCGGCAGCTTCAGGAAGAAGAAGAAGAAGAAGGAGAAGGAGAAGGAGAAGGAGAAGGAGAAGGAGAAAGAGAAGAAGAAGAAGAAGAAGAAGAAGAAGAAGAAGAAGAAGAAGAAGAAGAAGAAGAAGAAGAAGAAGAGTTGGTTCTTAGATGCTGCTTCTCTCTACCCAAAGGAGGCTCAAAGCGGCTTCCAGTCGCCTTCCCTTTCCTCTTCCCACAACAGACACCCTGTGGGGTGGGTGAGGCTGAGAGAGCCCTGATATCCCTGCCCGGTCAGGACAGTTTTATCAGTGCTGTGACTAGCCCAAGGTCACCCAGCTGGCTGCATGTGGGGGAGTGCAGAATCGAACCTGGCATGCCAGAAGTCCACACTCCTAACTACTACACCAAATTGGCTCTCTATTAGAAATAATAGTTTTCATTTTCTTATTGTTCTTGATAGATAGATAGATAGAAGTCCTGGAACAGGCCTGACTGAAGCCAATGACCAGAAGTCGCTTGACTGACTTTTGCATTTGGGTTTATCATCTTTCATGCCATTATAGATTCATCAAATCATTTTTGTGTGGAAGGATGTTATTTTGCTTTTCAAGCACCCCTTACGCCATTTTGAGCATCCTCTGCTTCTTTTTCCCTCCAACGGTTTTTCCACGGCTCTGGAAGAGCTGCTTCTTGGCCCTCCGAGCAAAGCAAGTCGAGGCACAAGAAAACCTGAGGTGGAGGAGGAGGAGGAGGAGGAGGAGGAGAAGGAGAAGAAGAAGAAGATCCTGCTTTTCCCTCTAAGCAGCTCCCCTTCCTCTCCCCACAACAGTCATCCTGGCGGGGTGGGGGGTGGGGGTGAGGCTGTTTTGGGAGAGAACTGGGACTGCCCCAAGGTGGCTACATGTGGAAGAGGAATGTGGGATTAAACTCTTATTTTATCAACTAAAATGGATTATGTGATCTCAGGGTAGTTACCTGGAAAGGGATTGTTCTAACATTTGGTCCCCCCTGCTCTTGCCCCCCAGTATGGCCAAGAACCAGAACCTGGGCGAGGCAGGCAGGAGCCAGACTGGCATTTTAAAGCTGATTACATTGGGGTGGACAAAAGGAAATATTTCCTAGCACAATTACCTTTGGGAGTTCCCCTACCATAAAATGTAGCCTTGGCCACAATCCGCTCACGTGGGGCGGAGAAGAGCCTTCTTCGGGGAGAGGCAAATTCCGCGGGATGAGTCACGACCGTTTAATGGGACCTGGGCGTGCCTGTGGGCATGTTGGCCAGGAACGGGGCATGTTGGCCAGTTTCAGTGGTCTTTCCATGCCATGGAAAGCACGAGCCGGTGGGCAGCAGAAGGAACGGAGACTTAGAAGAGCTCCGTTGGTACAAGGAATACAATTTCAAAGTGGGTTCATGTGGCAAATGTCCTGGGCCATTTAGGGCTCCAAGGGAAAGAGCCAGGACCATGAACCTGATTCAGTCCTCAGCCTGGAGCCAATGCAGCTGGAAGAGCACTTGGCACATGTGCTCTCTCCACCCACTTCCCGTCAGGAGTTGGGGGGCTGCCCCCTGGACCAGCTGGATTCTTCTGGATCAGAGAAAAAGGACGGCCCTGCATAAAGCGAGTGGCAGAAGTCTCCTCCAGAGGTGACAGCAGCAGGGATCACTGTGGCCAAGTCGGGGGCCAATAAGTGAGGCCCCAACGGCTGCACCTGGTGAAGGCGGCCAAGGGCCTGGCGGGCGGCACTTGGGACTTGGGCTCCCCTTTTATTATCTCGTCGCATTTTTAAGCCCCATTTCTATATGTTTTACACTACTGGCTTTATGCCAATAAAAGGTTACTGACTGGCAGACCTGGGCCCCCGGCCAAAGGGAGGAGTCCAGGATCACACCCAGGTTCTTGATGGTGACGGAAGTTGTTAATTGGACACCATCGAGCATAAGGAGTTGGTGCTCTGGAAGGTGCCCAGGGGGTGACCAGCCAGCCCCACTCCTGTAGCGTCTGGGGGGACTGCAAGCTCAGCATGGGAGCAGACGGTGCGGCAGGAAGGAAGGAAGGAAAATGCAGTCCTGGGCTGTGTCTACGGAGGCATCTTATCCAACTCACAGGATGTCATCGGCCCTGTCCTGTATACTGCGTCGGTCAGACCCCACCGGGAGTCCTGGGGGCAGTTCTGCAGGCCTCCCTACAAAAAGGACGTGGACAAAGCGGAGACGGGCAGAGGACAGCGGGCGGGATAATCCAAAGCAAGGGGACCAAGCCCTGTGAGGAAAGGCTGCGGGATTAGTTCAGCCTGGAGGAGGTTGAGAGGGGACAGGGTGGCTCCCTTGGAAAGTATTTGAAAGGTTGTCATGCAGGGCAAGGAAAGGCTCCTGCTGGCAGCAGAGGAGAGGACCCGAAGTCATGGGCTTAAGAAGAAGAAGAGTAGAATGGTAGTGGCTAAATATCAGGCAAAATATTCTTATAGTCACAGTCCAAGTAGTTCAGCCTTGGAGTGGGCTGCCCAAGGAGGTGGGGACTCTCCCTCTCTGGCCGTCTTCAAGCAGCGGCTGGACAGATCCTTCTCCTGGATGCTGGAGGCTGATCCTGCACTGAGCAGGGGGTGGGACTAGATGGCCTGTGTGGCCCCTTCCCACTCTAGGATTCTAGGAGTCTAGTTCAGCAGTGGAAGGAGCTGCCTAAGGAGGTGGGAAGCTCCCCCTCACTGGCCGTCTTCAAACAGCGGCTGGACAGATCCTTCTCCTGGATGCTTGAGGCTGATCCTGCATCAAGCAGAGGGTGGGGCTAGATGATGAAGAAGAAGAAGAGTTGGTTCTTAGATGCCACTTCTCTCTACCCGAAGGTGTCTCAAAGGGGCTTCCAATCGCCTTCCCTTTCCTCTCCCCACAACAGGCACCCTGTGAGGGAGGGGAGGCTGAGAGAGCCCTGATATTCCTGCTCGGTTAGAACAGCTTTATCAGTGCTGTGACTGGCCCAAGGTCTCCAAGCTGGCTGCCTGTGAAGGCTTGCCAAATTAGAAGTCAGCGCTCCTAACCACGACACCAGGCTGGCTCTCACCAAGACAGCCTGTAGAGACCCTTCCCATTCCAGGATTCTCTGGTTCCTCCCCAGTGACTCCTGCCCTAGGCTCAGGGGCATGACATTGTACCCTGCTGTGGCTGCCAGCCCGCCAGGAGAAGGGGCCCCTCTTGCCCTGTCTCTGAATGGCTGGAAGACAGCTTTAGTCCAGAGAACATCTGGTGAAGGTTAGGTTGCATCAGCGGATTGGGCTGTGTTTGTCTTAATCCTGTGGGGTTTTAGATTTGTAATTTGTGCATTTTAATCTGTGTTTTAATCTTGCCAATTGGCCTGGTACAGTTTGTGTCCTCAAAACCTAGTTGCTACATACTGAGTTGCCTTGAGACCAGGGAGATAAGAGGAGCCAGAAACTGTTGAAGTAAAAACTTAAAACAACCTTTGAGGCAAACATTGAGCCAAGCACAGTACAACAACCTTGCAAGACTTGGTGACTTTTGCCTGGGCATCCAGGCCGGTTTGTGATGTCTGGGCAAGAGCAGAAGTTGTTGGGGGGCACGGCCAGATTCACAACAGATTTTGGTAGCAGAGGGTAGGATCTGGGCATCTATTCCTCCCCCAAACACGGTGGAAACAAGCATTGGTTTTGAATTTTGTTTTCCCACCGCAACATTTGCAAACACAATAATAACTATGATAAAAACACATAAAGGGACACAATTTTAAAACTCCAGTTATGATGGCTAATTTTAAAAAGCCCAATCAGTTTTGTGCCTACTTCACAGGGTCGTTGTGAGGATAAAGCGGAAGAGAGTAATTCTCTGGTTGAGAAAGCCTGGCTTACAGGTGCCCACACAGTCCCCCCCCCCTTCTCCTGCCACAAGGACCAACACTGGCGGGGAAGGGAGTGGCTCAGAGGGCAGATGCATCTGCATGCCAAGAAGCACAGCCACCTGAGGGGTCAGCGCATGGCCAAGGAGTGCCCTGTGCTCGTTGAGGTCTGCCTCTTGCCATATACATGACATCCCTTTGCTCTTCTCTCCTGACGGCTACCCTAATCCCAGCTTCCTAAAATAACTGTCCCGCTTGGTCATGAGTGGGCAGAATGTGCTCCTCCACACTGCCGCCCCCTTTGTGTTTGGGCCCTGCCTTCCCTTCCATTGGCCCAGCGGAGTCGGTCTCCCATGGTTGTCTTCTTCCACCAGCACACCCCCACTCAGCCCAAAGGGCCATGCCAGTTCCACAAAGAGTTGCGCTGTGGCAGCTTTGCCAAGACGGGGCCGAACCATGCAAGCATTTGTGGTCAGCAGTTTGAGGAGGGCCCCACAGGTGCTTAGCCCCCCTCTAGCCAGCAGAAACGCAGGAGGGGACTGGTTTGGCATAGCTCCAGATGTTGGGTGGCCCAGGCCCAGGAAGGGGTGGGCATACCTTGCTGTGGGCAACAAAACACCTGCTCTGAACATTCCCTGCTCAAAGCACAATACTCTCCGCATTTCATGTTTAACTCTCCTTCCCCCCCGGGTCTTTCCCACGCACCTGAGGAATTGCTGCCTACAGCAATACGTACAAAATCCGGTACAGACTGGCCTGTCCATAATAGGAGCATTCAGAAGAACAAATTCCGTTGGACAGCTGAGTCCCGAGAAGCAAAACATGGTGCAGGACTGTGAAATCCACGGAACACGAGATCGAGAGGCCTAAGCCAGGCGGATAAGAGACCTTTCCTCTATCCCTCCCTGCGGAGCCTGTGAGAGATTCGGGGTCTGCTCTCCACGTATTCTTGGGGCCGATTTAGAATCTGGATCCTGCTGGGATCAGAGCAATCCCCAGTCTCAGCGGGGATACAGAACAGAAGGGAGATGGGACACCCCCCCCCGGCTCCTTAAAGGCGCAGTGGGAGACACAGAAAAGCCCCCTGTGCTGGAGGCACCGCAGGGCCCCATTCTGCGTGGATGAGCCCCAGGCCTGTCCTGCTGCCTGCTGCAGAAGGGGAACCTTGGCAAGCCGCGGACGAGGGAGGGCGGTGAAAGCGGCAGGGGTGGAGCAGAGCCAGCCGTAAAAACGCACCTGCCCAGGTGGGGACGGCCCATTTCCATTCCGCAGCCACCTGCTTTTGTCCCTGTGATCCCAGAGTGAGGGTCCAAATACGGAGCGGATGGGGAGCTAGATCTCAAGGGCCCCCTCGCGCCTTGGCTGAAGGCCTCCAGCTGGGCTTCTTGCAAGAGTCCAAGTCCTGAAGGGCTTTTGGGTCAAGTAAAATTACTTTTTAAAAAACAGCCTTTTTACTTTGCTGACTGAGGAGTTTCAGGGCCAGTTACTGAATTGACATACTGTCCTAACCGGCAAACCAACTCAGGATGGTGAACATCATGTTATCCAGCAACAACCGTTAAAATTCGGCTATAAAATCTGAAATAAATGGATTTAAAAGCCAAATGGCAGTTTAATTTAACATGCAGTGTCAAAAACAGAATAGCTGCATCAACAGTCTCGGTTTACTTTCTGTTCTTCTGGAACTAGAGTTTGGGGCTCCTGCCGCCACCTGCTTGGGGGGCTTGGGAGGGCCCTTTGCAGCCCACCTGGCTCTGCTCCTCGTGGTTCTTGTTGTCTCTGAGCCCTCGTGCAAGGGGGTCCTTGGCACACGCTCAGTGGAATCAGGCAGGCAGGAACTAGCTCCACCTTCCTCACCCTTTTTACATCAAGCAACCTCTGAAACATTCTCCAGGCCTCAAGAAACCCAGCAGTGGCACCATCATGCAGAAGATGGTTGGGAAGCAGAGCTGTGGACACGCCCACTAGGGCCCCTCCCCTTCCCACCCCCTTAAAGGCCACTGGCCATTTGGGGGGGAGGTCAACATGACCACATATGGTCATATCACCCAACAGATGTTTAAAGGTAAAGGTATCCCCTGTGCAAGCACCGAGTCATGCCTGACCCTTGGGGTGACGCCCTCCAGCGTTTTCAGGGTGGTTTGCCAGGGCCTTCCCCAGTCATTACCGTTTACCCCCCAGCAAGCAAGCTGGGTTCTCATTTTACCAACCTCGGGAGGATGGAAGGCTGAGTCAACCTTGAGCCGGCTGCTGGGATTGAACTCCCAGGCTCATGGGCAGAGCTTTCAGACTGCATGTCTGCTGCCTTACCACTCTGCGCCACAAGAGGCTCTTAATAGATGTGTAACCAGTTTTAAATATATATTACAAATTAATGTACTCCCACCCATTCAGGAAAGCCTTCCAGGGCCATCAGGAAACCCTGGTTAGGAAAGGAAGATCCTTGTTTTGTTTAAAGGCTGTTTGTACTGTGGCTGCATTTGCTCCTGGAAGTGCCCTTGGATCTCTTCAAGCAGAAAAGAGGTGCATAAGCAGCCTACGCATGTTGTTGTTGTTAGGGGCGAAGTCGTGTCCGACCCATTGCGACCCCATGGACAATAATCCTCCAGCCCTTCCTGTCCTCTGCCATTCCCCGGAGTCCATTTAAGTTTGCACCGACTGCTTCAGTGACTCCATCCAGCCACCTCATTCTCTGTCGTCCCCTTCTTCTTTTGCCCTCGATCGCTCCCAGCATTAGGCTCTTCTCCAGGGAGTCCTTCCTTCTCACGAGGTGGCCAAAGTATTTGAGTTTCATCTTCCTGAAGATGCAACTCAAATCCTAAGTTAGAGGGTGACAATTTTGCCCCTCAAATGCTGCGAAGGTCACGCCACACATGCTCACGGGGACAGCTCCACAGTTAGTCTGGTGGTTCTCTTCTTGGTCCATCCGGCTGTTCTCTTTGCATCCAGGAAAGCCCACTCTGCAGATCCAGGAGGGCCCCCTCGGGGAGAGAAGATCTGAAGAAAGACGGAATGTGCAGCGAAGAAATCACCCAGTTGCTGCCTGCACCCATTAGGGCTGGAACAGGACAGGAAGGCCGGGTTGTGTCCCACTGGAGTTAGGACGGGACGGACAGAGCCGTTGGTGGGAGGTGCAGCAGCCCCCTCACAGAAGAATGGGGTGGGGGCGGGGGTTGAAACAGAGCGTGACTGAATGTCCACCCTCCCCCCCCCCCACGCAACGCAGTGCATGCTCCAGCTGCAAAACGGATCCACGACAAGTCTGCCAACGTCACCTAAGAATCTCCGCCAGGTCCTGATTGGGCTGTCAAACCAGTCTGTAAACCAACCCGAGCCGGCTTAGCTGGGAGGGGGGAGTATAAAAATCAATCAATCAATCAATCAATCAATCAATCAATCAATCAATCAATCAATCAAGAGAAAGGATGCTTTGATTGACTTTTTGCATCCGCTGTATACAGCAGCTCAGGCTAACAGAGGTTCCTTTTTGCATTGGGGGAGCACAGATTACCCACTGCTGTGCAGCTGTCGAAGGGATCTCTTTGGTGTGGATCCCACCCAGCCCAGCTGTGATCCAGGCCTTGAGAAATGATGGACGGTGTGCCCGGGTGCCCCATGACAGGCTCCCTGGGACTACCTCTCCGGCAGGGGTCTGCGTGGACCAGGCCCCCTTCTTGGAAGGCAGACCCAAGTGCCCCCTCCCCCGTCATGCTGGCCCCATGCAGCTCCCTTTGATCACAACCCCCCACCCCAGTCTTGTGAGCAGTGAAGGACTAGAAGGAGGGGAGTGAATAGAAACTGACTCCAGACAAGATAGGTCAAGTTGGCATGGAGATGGGGGCCTAACCTTTCCGAGAGGGGGAGGGGGCACCCACCCTGAAAGCGCCGATCCACCGCATGGGGAAGGGGGTGGTGGGCTGCACCCTGGTTGCCTTGGCTGGAGAACCACGCAGAGTGGGACCCCAAAGGCGACCCCCTGAAGGGCACTTCTCCACACCGGCCTCCTCCAGCCCACTCCTGGGCAGGGGTCTCCTGGGGGTCCGCCGGGACAGGGGTTGTCAGGGAGGCGAGGGCAGAGGGGGGGGTGCTCTTTGGGGGCTTCTGCCATCAGTGTGACCCAACCTGGGCATGGGGGGGGGGCTGCCGGGAGGGCATGTGACTTCTGGGCCTGAACCGCAGACTGCAGCTCAATACTTCCCTTCCTTTGGTGGCCGGGGGTCTTCCCACCGTCTCAGTGCTTCAGTTAGTGGCTGAGCAGAGCGGCCGTCCTCTTTTGAGGTGCCATAGCTTTCTGTTGCAAGACAAAAGCCCGAGAATAAATAATTCTGTGGGGTTCTTCATTATTCTAGGATCAGCCTCGAGGTTGCCATGGCAGCCGAGAAGTCCTGGCCTGCTCCCATTTCGGCAGGGCTCCAAGACCGAAGGGAAGACCCCCCTCCCAGCAGCAGCCATTCCGCAGGGACCCTCAAGCTCCACGGAGCTGCCCCCCCCCGTAGGCAGAGGCTGCCTGTGCCGCCTCCCCGGCCGCTCGTGCTCTGCCCCACTGGCTCACCCCTGAAGCATTTCCTGCCCTGCAGCGCTCTCTAATGGGGGCTCAGGGGGCCACACCGTGTGCCGCCTTGGCTGGCTGCCAGAGCTGCGTGGCCAGAGGAGAGGCTTGCTGGCCATTGGGCCTTCTCCGCAGCGCAAGGGGGCAGGCGGGCCAGGACTGAGGCTCAGTGGCTGGTTCACCTGGAGGCACCTGGGAGGGCTGCAGGCACATCCCAGCATCTCGCCCCCTGCAGGCGGCTCCTGCAAACACTTGCTGCTGCTTCCTGGTTTCCCAGTGCCTGTCTTATAGGAACAGACCGGGCCAGAAACGGGTATCCGTTACTCCTGCCGTGCCCAAAGGTGAGCGTCCTGTCCCCAGGTCCCTCTGTTGCTCTCCTCTCGCCTTTGCAGGATCCCAGCCAGGCCAACCCCCCCCCCCAGCCCCTCCCCTCCAGGCTGAGACCGCCCCTGCCTTAGGAAAGGCTCTCGTTTTTCATGCAGAAGTCAGAGGCAGGATCTGCTCTTGGGGCTTTCCCAAGCCAAGATGGAAGGGAGGCAGCCAGGTCAGGTGACTGATTGAAGACACCGGGCTCCAGGTGCGGCATGACATTTCTGAGCAGGTGAGAATCCCCCCTCCCCCACCAGCCTCCCCAAAATCCTGGGATGACCGGAGGAACGGTACACCTCCTTTCCTCTTGCAGACCCTGCCGCACATCAGCACAGGCCCCAGCAGAACCATCGAGGTCAGTCTAGTCTACTGACTGGGCCAAAGGGGCCTTTCCCGTCCCTGGAGGTGCCGGAGACGCTGCGGGGGATTGAACCAGAGACCTTCTGCCTGCCAAGCTACTGACTCATAGCCCAGCAGGCTTGGTCTAAGGTGCCCCCTTCTGGGCTGCCACCAGAGTCCATCCAGGGACAGTGGTTGCTGGCTCATGACTGTAGCTCCTGGCTCCCTCCGGGGGCAGGCAAGAGCAGCTGTGGGTGTGATTCTTGTGTGTGTGGGGGGGGGGAGTGGGATGACGCCACGGAGGGTCCTTCACCTGCAGGGGGAGCCCCTCTTCAGCGCTGGCTTTAGATACCACTTGGCTAAGGAGTAGGACAAGGGTAGTCAAACTGCGGCCCACCAGATGTCCATGGACTACAATTCCCATGAGCCCCTGCCAGCGAATGCTGGCAGGGGCTCATGGGAATTGTAGTCCATGGGCATCTGGAGGGCCGCAGTTTGACTACCCCTGGAGTAGTAGGACTTCGGACTTTACGCTTCAGGAGGCTAGTCCAAGAATTCAGAAAAAGCAAGATGTACCCTCACCCTTCAGTTAACAAATAAAATTAATTTTTAAAAGTTGCAAAGATGTCTTAAGAATGGGGGGATGGAGGAGTGCACAGATAGCATGAAGGACAGGAGCTAATAGACGCCATGCATGGCCAGCTTCCCCCCCTCCCTTCAAACCATGCAAAGAAAACAGAGAGAAGGCTCTTTTCGACTGTCCCCAAAATGTCACTCCTGTTTCTTCACTTAAACCAAGGACGGAACTGAAAATGTGGATCTGGACAGTATGAATATAGACAAAGAGTAAAACGTAGCTCTCAGCTGTCTTTCGACCCGTCCTGGAAGAGCTGGAGAAGTAGGGAAGAGAAGCAGCTGGGCTCTCCCACCCCAAGAGCCTTCAGTGATGGCAAGAAAGCTTTGCTCTGTTTTAAGGGAGCCGGCTTGGCCTTGTGGTTAAGAGCTGAGGCTCCTAATCCGGGGAGCCAAGGCTGGTTCCCTGCTCCTCCATATGAAGCCAGCTGGGTGACCTGCCAGAGCTCTCTCAGCCTCCCCTCCCTCCCAGGGTGTCTGTTGTGGGGAGAGGAAGGGAAGGCGACTGGAAACCTCTTTGAGACTCCTTTGGGTACTGAAAAGTGAGGTACAAAAAACAACTCTTCTTGTTCTTCTTCAATGTTCAGGGCAAAACAAAACCCTTCATTTGTAAAAGCTGCTCCCTAGGCAGGCTGGGTGTTACGGCACAGTACACTTTGCACATGGCCAGGGACACTTGGATAATGGCGACCTTGGATGTCCACACATAATGACGAGGGTGGCCCAGGGATGGATCGGGCTGTCCTTGGCCAGGCAGGCTCCATCTTGTTTTGTCTGCAACAGAGAAGCCACACAGATGGTGCCCCTCCCCTCCCACCTGCAAGAGCCACCTGGCACAGGAATGGTTGCCAGAAGGAGGTGCCAAGGGGGACAGGGACTCATCTGCAGGGCTTCACGCTGCCTCAGACCCCTGCCTGCCGAGGGACCCTTGTTATCCCAGGCACAGCTGGGGCAAAGGAGGTTTTCATGGTCTCTTGCGACATAAAAGAGGTTAAAGCCCCCCACCCCCACCCCGCATTTGAGGAAAGCCGAAAACTGATTCTGTCTCCACAAGCCGGCAGGAGGACTGGCTAAGCAGCCCCTTTTCCTCCTTTCCAGCCTGAGGGGCCCCAGCCCTTTTGAGGCCCCAGGTCCCTCTGGAATTTTTAAACAAGCTGGTGGCTTCAACTGCAAAATGGCTGCTAGAAGAGGCAGAGCCAAACACAAAATGGCTCCAGCAGGAGGTGGAGCCAATCAGAAAACAGCTCTGACGGCACCCCTTTGACGTTTCAGGCCGACACTCCCTTAAGAGGACACCTTTTAGAACGGTTCTTTCAGCCACACACAGGACTGGCATAAAAAGGGTTGTTGTTACCCCCTCCGACTCTGCAGGGGGGGTCTACAAGAAGAAAGTTTATTATTAAGATTCTGGGTTAATCTTCCTTCCTTCCTTCCTTTCAGTCTTTTCCTTCCTTCCTTCCTTCCCCCCCATCCCCCCACCGCCTTTCTGACCGGCCCGTTTCAGGGCATGAGGACAACTGACTGGCCTGGAGACAGACAGACAGACCCTGTGCAGAGGCTCTTCTGATGGGTTCCATTCTGTCACGTTTGCGGCTCCATCACTCCGTGCTCCCCAGCCCAGGAAGCTTCCTTGTGGGGGGGGGCGACCTCCTTTGTGGGTCTCCTCAATGAAGAGACTTCGCAGTCTACTGGCCAGCTCCAAAGCTGATCTTGCACCTGGTGGCCAAGAAGACACCACTGGGTGGAACTGGAGTTACCTGGGGCAAAGGTAGAAGAATTGATTTTTTATACCCTGCTTTTCTCTACCTGAAGAAGACTCAAAGCGGCTTCCAATTGCCTTCCCTTTCTTCCCGGTGAGGTGGGTGAGGCTGAGAGAGCCCTGAGATTCTTGCTCGGTCACACCAGCTCTATCAGGGCTGTGGCGAGCCCAAGGTCACACTGCTGGCTGCATGTGGAGGAGAAGCCGGAAATCCAACCTGGCTTGCCAGATTAGAAACCACCAGTGTAAACCACTATACCAAGCTGGCTCTTTGGGTGTGTGTCCATGGGATTTGATTCCTCTTCCACGTGCAGGCAGCTGGGTGACCCTGAACTAGTCCCAGGGCTATTCTCACAGAGCAGTTCTTTCCGAGCTCCCTCAACCCCATCTACCTCACAGGGTGCCTGTCGTGAGAAGGCAAGGTGATTGTAAGCCACTTTGCAACACTTTTGTGTGGTGAAAAGCAGGGTACAAAGCAAACTCTTCTGTGTGTGAGCCTTTTCCAGTAAACACACATAGGATCAGGTTCCAATCAAAATGTGTTTGCCGACAGATTGTAGAAACCATTTCCCACTGTTAGCGCACTGCATGCATTTTCCCATGGAAACAAGGCAGGAGCAGCTGCACACCCTCCCCTCCCATCCGATTAATGTGGGATTAAGAAAATTACCAGCCGGAGTGGAGACCATCTTATCACATCTTTGGACAAGCTGTTTCTAGTGCCCTGACGAGAATTTGGGACATGGGTTTCAGAAGCCACAATAGCAGGTGGATGCTGATGAGGGAACACTATTGATGTACCTTACATCAGTGGCCCCCAACCCCCAGTCTGGGGACCGGGACCGGTCCGTAGATCAGTTGGTACCGGGCCGTGCCTCATCCTCCTCCCCGGCTGCTGCCCTGCCACTCTGCCACCGGCTCACCTTTGGTGCTCTGCAGCGGCCGCCATGGCTGGGGCTCCCCCTCGGCCTGGCACTGCGCAGCTGCTTCTGGCAGCACCCCCCCCCCAGTGGGCGGCGGGAAGTCAGGGGTGCTGGCAGGAAAGAAAGCGGAGCAGGGGCTCAGGCGGCAGCAACATCCCTCGGAAAAAGAATACCCCCCCCCTCCGGGCCTCAGTAAAATTGTCAAGCGTTGACCAGTCCCTGGTGATAAAAAGGTTGGGGACCACTGCCTTACATGGCCAAGCCCTGCCTGCCTACCCTGGGGGTGGGGGGGACCCACCTCTGCCCATTCTGGCTTTTCAGGAGACACGGCCTGACCCAGAATTTCTTGACCAGGGTTTTGTGAAGCCTTAGGGCTTTTTGACAGCCCTGGAAGGGTTTCCTGAATGGGTGGATGTTAATTAATTTTTAATATATTTTTAACTTTGTTAAAACATTTATTGGGTGATATGACCATAAATGCTCAGATTAACTCCTCCCTCTCTCCCAAAATGGCCCATGATGGGCCTGGAGGGGGTGGGCAAGGGAGGGGCCCCGGGTGGGCGTGTCCACAGCTCTGCTTCCCAGCCACATTCTGCAGGGGCTTCTCGAAGCTGAAGGAGGGTTCAGGGAGGTCTCCACGGTCAAAAGTGGGGAAAGGCCGGTCCGAGCACAGGAGAGGCGCTTTTCGTCCGGCTAGGCCCGCTCCAGCCCTGTCTGTAAGGAGGGGCCGCCCCCTGTGCTCAACGATCTTTCTCTGTTCATTCCGAGGAGCATTTTACCTTTGGAGATGGGGGGGGGGGTGATGTGTCACCCTGGTTGGAGTGGGTTTAATACGGCTGCACATGGCTCTCATGGTAGTTGGAGGAGACAGGACTGAGCTGGCTGGGCCCAGAGCACGGTGCAGTGGAAGACCCTTGCAGGCCTGCGGGCATCAGAGTCCTTGGAGGGCCCTTAACTATGAGAAACAGGGAGGGAGCCAGACTACCTGTGGGGCCCTGGGGCTGCCTGGCGCCCTCTGGATGGGTCGTCTCTTGCTAGCAGAAGGGGCCTCCCTGTGTGGAGCCAGTCCCCCTCGCCCATGCCAGTCACTGCCAGGCACAGCCTGCTTTAGGCCCAGCGGCAGAGGTCTGGGGAAGGGGCTCCAGAGGCAGCCGAGCCGCTGGGTGGGGGTGGGCCACCCCATGGGCAGGCCCAGCTCCCGGTGTGGTGGCCAGAGCTGCTTGGGCGCCTCTCCTGCCCATTCCAGGCTGGGGAAACCCCGGAGGTTGGGAGCAATGCCTGGGCAGGGCAGGGCTTAAGGGCTGCAGGGGGGCCCCAGAATCCCCTCTCCACTAGGACGGGGGTGGGGGTGGGTCAGAATGCAGGCCCTGCGGTTCCCAGGGCGGGAGGGCGGGGGAAGTGAGATGGCCAAGAGGGGCCAGGTAGCTACGGCTGCCAGCTTCCCGGGGGAGGTGGGGCGGGGGAACGCCTGCCTCCAGCGCAGAGATCCATTTCCCCGGAGCAAAGGGCGGCATCGGGGGGGGGGGCGCTGTAACGCCCAAAGCCCTCCCTCCCGAGCGGGCGATGGTTGTCATTCCGGGAGATGTCCCGGCTCTACCCTGGTGCCAGCGCCCTCGTCCTGCTGCGCCCCGCGGCCTCCTTTCCGCAGCGGCCCGGCCGGCGGGGCGGGGTCGGGGGCGCGGCCGTACCTGGCGCGGGGAGGGAGGGAGGGAAGGAAGGGAGGGGGGCGGCGCGGCGCGGGGGGCGGCCTGTGCGGGCGCGCGCCGGGCTGGTCGTGCGCGGTCCGGGCGAGGCGGGCGGGTCGGCCGCTTGTTGCTGGCTGGCTGGCGGGCCGGGCGGCGGCGGCGGGGGCCGGGCGGGGCGCGGAGGAAGATGGCCGCGCCGCCGCTGGGCAGCAAGGGCGGGGTGGGCGGCGGGGGGGCTCCTGGCGTCGGGGGGGTCCCTGGCGCCGCTCGCCCGCCGCCCTCCTCCTCCTCGTCGTCGTCGTCGGCCGCCTGCTTGCCGGAGCTGGACTTCCGCTCGGGCGCGCGCGTCGAGGAGCTCAACCGGCTCATCCACGAGTTCGGCCGCCACGACCAGCGCGAGTACGACGACCAGCGCGCCCTCGAGATCCACACCGCCAAGGACTTCATCTTCTCCATGCTCGGTGCGGCCGCAGGGCAGGGCACGGGAGGGCCGGACGCCACAAAGGCCGCGGGGGCGGGGGCGGGGGCGGGGGCGGGGGCGGGGGCCTGCTCGCCGGGGGAGGGGAGGGGCGGGGAGGGGGAGACGCGGGACTTAAGCCCCCTGCCGCCCCCTCTCCTGCCTGCCCGGGGCTCTTGCCGGCCCCCCGCCCCGCCGGGCCTAGGGCGCTCCTCTCCAGCGGCGCTCCCCTGGGCCCCAACCGGGGGGGGGGCGCCCTGGGGAGGCGGGGCCTGGGCCCGGCGGGGCTGTCCTGGGGCGCCACACCCCTTCCCCTCCCCTCCCCTCCCCCGCCCGGTTGGGCAAGCGCGAGGGCCGGCCTGGTGCGCGTGGCCGTCCGCGGGGTCCCCCATCCGCGCTCCCTCCTCGCACCCCGGGGGGGCCCCTGCTGCTCCCAGCGCCTGAGGGCGCCCAGCACGCTCGGCTCCCGGCCTTCCGGCGGCCCTGCTCGGGGCCTCCCCGCTGGAGAGCATGGAGGGCCGGGGCCCGTGGGGACACTTTGGCCTTGCTGGGGCTTCTTGCCTCTCTTGCGCACGGAGAAAGGAGCTTATGGAGAAAAGAGCTTACAGAGGTGACCTACTTAGGACAAATAATCTGCGTGTGCTTGAGAGGGGAGGGGAGGGGAGGGGGAGTCCCGGGGGAGTCCCGGCAGAGCCTCTCAGACGCTGGCCAAGCCCCATGCCGCCTCTGGGCTCCTGTTGGGCGCCTGGTCCTCGCCATCCCGGAGCCCCAGCTGACCCAAACGTGGCCCCCCCTTTGACTGCAGTCCAGAAGTCGGGGTCCTTGGTCCCCCCCACGCTGCCTGCCCACCTTCCCCATCCCCCCCTCTTGCTTAAGTGCTTAGTTAAGTGCAGAAGCCTTTGATCTAGAGAACCGGCTTTGATTCCCCACTCCTCCTCCACACACAGTTCTGTTAGAGCCATTCTGACAGAGGAGTTCTGTCAGAGCTCTTTCAGCCCCACCTCGCTCACAGAGTGGTTGTTGCAGAGAGGGGAGGGGAAGGGAAGGTAATTGTAAGCCGCTCTGAGACTCCTCAGGGGAGTGAAAGGGGGGTATAAAGCCCACCTCTTCTTCTTGCCAGCCCTTTTGCCTCCCTCCGGCATTTCTTGATATCCGCTGGTGCCAGCCAGGGCTTGCCTCCGGTGGGGATGGCAGGGAGGCTTCTGGGAGGGTGGGGGGAGAACAACAGGGGCCAGGAGCAGTGACCCCGTGGAAACCCTGGGCCTTGGCAGCTGCCACCTTTTGCCCTGTTGGTTTCTCGTGCCCCCCGTCTTCTCACGGGGTACCCTCCTGTATGTCCGGATGGCTCCTTCCTTCCTCTCCTACTTGGCAATCAATCAGGTTCCCTGAAAGAGCAGCCCCCCCCCCCAGTGAGTGAGTTTGGCACAGCAGCTCCTGCTGGGGTCCCCGTGTGGGTCTTTGTGGGGCTGGAGGGCCTTGCCTTGCATCGCACAGTGAGACCCAGCCCCCCCTTCCCCAGAGGGCTCTCCAGCCGCTGAGGCTTGATGGTGGGAAGGAGCCAGTCGATAAGTGAGGAGCTGCTTGACCGTCTTCTTCAGGCCATCCCTGCACACTCCTGGGCGAGTGGAGGGGCAGAGGGGGGGGCAGGGATGAGGCAGCCTGGCCCTTCTCTGTAGGGAGGGGTGGCTTGGGAGAAGATTTGGGAGACCTGTCTTCCTGTCCCGTCATTATGCTCTCCACTAGGGCCTGCCTCATAGGGCTGGCTTGGGGAAGGGCCACATGCGCTGCCACGAACGCCTTGGCAGGAGGCGCAAGAAGGCAGAGGGGCTGCACGTTCCCTCTGTGAGGCCTTGGAATTGCTGCAGGCCTCAGAGGGCAGGGGGGTCCTGGGGGGGGTGGAGGGGCCGGATTCCAGGGAGGGCTGCAGCTCCCCAGAGCAAGAAACAGGCCTGTCCTTTTGCAAGAGGCTTTCTGGAACTCTGTTTGAGCAGCTCTTTGGTGCGGGCTGATGCTTCTGAGAGCCAGTGATTCTGCTGCATCCCCGCCCTGGAACTCTCCTCTACCCAGAAACTCCTGCAGAGAGGCAGCGATTCTGCCATCCCAAGGAGTGTGGGGTCTTGTTGAACCCGCTGACCCCAGTGGGATTAGAAGGGGGCAGCTCTGTTGTTGTTTTTTTTGGGGGGGGGCACAGTGAATATTTGCTTCCGCACCGGTGACCTGCAGTGACGCCTTGTGCAAGCTTGACCCTTTGGAGTGCCGGTGTGCCTTGGAAGCGGCCGAGAGGCTGGTGCTGGCGGAAGAAGTGCGGCTCTTTTTGTGCTCCTTGGTCTTGTGGAGGCCTGTGAAGGCAGGCAGGCTGGCCGGCTGCTCCTGCAGGCAACCTCTGCTCTTGGTTCCGCTTCTGGCTTTCCTTCCCGTGGAAGGAGGGACTTTTGATCTGCCTCTCTCTCCCCTGCGCACAAAGGCACATCGGGAGTCTGTCTGTGGGGGTGGGGGTGGGGGCTGTGGCACCAGGGCTTTGCAGTGTCCTGGAGAAATACGACTTAAGCCCTGCTGGGGGGGGGGGCTGGGGTGGGGTGGGGCGAGCATGGGACATGCTGCCTGGAATTCTCTTGCATGGGGGCAGATGCTGATGTTAACGGCCAAAGCAGAACCAAAGAAAGCCTCAAATGTTTCCTCCTGGAAAAGCAAAAACACTTGCTTGTTGGTAACATATTAGCTGGATTTAGTGTGACTACAAAGTTACCTGGGTTTTCTTCTCTGACTTATAGCTCCCCACCCCCACTGCAGGCAGGGCGCCTGGGGCGCTGACAGTAAGATATCAACAACAAACCATCATTTAAAAACATTATAGTTTGACATTAGTGCATCACCAGTGTATTATATTCTACATACCACCCCTGATTCCTTGGGGAATGCACGGGAATGCTATGCAGGGTCACCCCTGGCTAGATGTTGGTGGAAGACCAAGGAAGACCACCTAGGAAGTTTCTGTTCCTAGAGGAGACACAGGAGGGGCCTTCAGGTCAGACTGGGGGAAGAGGGGCTGCTTTGCAAGGGGCCTGGTGCCTCCCAGTGATTCAGTCGCCTTTGACTCTGCGGGGAGGAGAGGATACTTGGCTTGTGCCCGCCCCTCCCAAGAGCGTGCCAGCGCCTGTGCCCTCGGCCACTTGACGTCAAGGGTCTGTGGAGCCCCAGGACGGGATTAGCCCTGCCGTTGTGTTGTGGTTTTGCACCACACAGAGTAAACACCGGCGGCCACCCATTCAGGGCTTCTCCTCCTCGGCTTTGTGTCGAGGGGCAAACGGGGCCAGGTCCATTCAGTGACTTTGGCAGGCTGACTGGGCAGGGGAGGGTGCCAAGATGGAACAGGAATGGGCCTCTGGCAGCGTGGCAGGAGTGGGGTTGTCGCCTCGCTCGGGCCTTGCCAGGCGAGGGTCTGGTGTCAGTCCTCCCCTTCGGGTGCTTGAAAACCTCCTTGGCCAGAAATGGGGGATGCGGCCACACTCCAGCATGGGGGAAGCTTGATTGGTCACAGCTGTGATGCTCCAAAGACGCCCAAGTCGTCTTGGTCTCTGAGGTGCCAGTGGATGCCGGTTCAGCTGTTCTGCAGCAGATCAGGCCAGTACCCAATGGCACCGCCTGGCACCGTAGATGGGGCTGGGTTGGAGATCTCTGGCCGGATGCCAGCGCGTTGCACTCCCTGTCTGTGAATGCAAGGAAGTCATTGCAAAGCGGCCAAGGCAGGCCAAGTGGCCAAATGGGGCACAGTCAGGGGCTGGCCACAGGCACGGACTGTGCTCCTGGCCGAAAAAGGAACGCCCGCAGCTGTGGGCAGAGCAGGGAGACAATAGCCGTGCCTGCTGCTCAGGGGCATGCCTGTGTCTTTGTGGCGCATGCACAGTTGGAGGAGAGGCAGCAGCAGCTGGCAGGGTTTTGCTCTGGCGTGTCCAGCATTCACGGCCTGCCTCTCCTACGCTTCTGTGTGTGTGTGTGTGTGGGGGGGGGGATTCTCACCTGGCTTGCTCAACTCAGGTGCAGCAGGTCTGTGGGAGTGCTTACTTCCAGGAATCTAGCCTCAGGCAACAATACAAGAGAAGAACCCTACGGTTGGATGGGGTCATACCGGCCACCTAGTTTGACCCCCTGTTCAGTGCAGGACCAGCCTCAAGCATCCAGGATAGAGATCTGTCCAGCAGCTGCTTGAAGACCCCCAGTGAGGGGGGGCTGCCAATCTCCAGGCGTAGTCCATTCCCTGGGTCCAATAGCTTCCGCAGGCCCTGCCCTGGCTCTGGGCTGGGAAACCCTGGCTGTCAGGATGGAGCCTGTGGGGGGCCGGAGGGGCAGGAGGTGCTCAGGGAAGCTCGGGTCAGACTTGTGGTCCGTCTTGTCTGCTCAGACTGGCCGCAGGTCTCACTGCCACGGGGAGGGAGGCCCTTCACATCCCTCGTGACCCGATGCCTTCTCACTGGTGCTGCCTGGAATTGAACTTTCTTCCTGCTGCACACAAAGCAGAGGCAGGAACGCTCTGAGATGCCGCAGCAGCTGCTCCTGGCAGTCTAGAGTTCACACGTCGTTCTGGGAGATCTCCAGACCCAACCTGGAGGCTGGCAACCCTACAGTGGGCCCGGGGCAGTGAAGAGAGGGTGATACGGGATGGGCCCCTTAGCCAGCCCAGCTCCCGGCAGCTCTATGGCCCCCTTCGGCGTCCCGCCCCTCTTGTGCCCGGGGCCCCTGCTGGCTAAGGAGAGCACAGGGACCCCTTTCTGGGGAGCACAGGGATTGCCCCATGGAGCCCCCCAAGAGGAAGGGGAAGGCCTCACTGGACCAGAGCGTCTCATTCTCCGGTTTCTGCGGTGGGAGGGGGATGCCTGGTGGGAGCAAGACGATGAATATTTGGAGGTCACCTAAGATGGCGGCCCCCCTCCCTGCCTGTGCCCTGGGACATGTCCCGCCATGTGGAGCCCCCACCAGGCAGAGGGATTAGAGATGGCATCCGGCTGGCTGGCTGGCTGGCTGGCTGGCTGGCTGGCTGGCTGGCTGGCTGGCACTGGGGCCCCGTCCTGGGAGGGGGGGGGTCACTGAATGTGCCCTGCTTGCGGGGAAGACTGTCTTGGTTCATTGGGAAAGGGAAAGGGGGAAAGGCCTCTTTTTTTGGTCTGCCTTCTCAAGGGGGAAACAGGAGTCTGTATGGGACATTATTCCAGCATTTGGATAAGGAACTGTTTGCTGTACCCTGACCCTCACTTTTGCAGGAGGGCCAGCCCAGTTGCCGGATGTAGGTTGCAGGAGGGGTTGAGCTGCCCCTGTGATTCCGTCTGGCCTTTTGGTGCGTTCCTTTTAATCTTCTTCTCCTTCTTCCAATCACCTTTAATCCACTCCTAAGTCCTGCCGCGTTCAGAGGCAGCTTTGGGACTGCGGGGGGGGGGGGGGGGAGACGGACAAGCCGCTGGGGCATTGGGGGATTCTGTTCTGGGGTTGTGAGGAGAGGAGCAGCTGGGGGCTCTGGAGAGGTGACGTAGACAAAAAATCACTCCACTGCCTTTGGTAGCACAAGATTTGTTCTGCTTTCTCTTTAGGTGGGGGCAAAATTAGAAGTGGTTCCCACTAGCATAAAATTAACGGCCACTTGGAAGTCTTCCCCAGGAGTCACAGGAGCCTGAACAGAGCATCGTCTGCACATGCTGCAGGGTTGGCCCCATGAGCTGTAGCCCCCTCTGATCATTGCCCCTTTTCCCACCCCGTTCTGGGGCAGATGGAGACCCGGCCTTGTTTCTCAGAGACGCTCGAATGATCAGTGCTTTTCATTGGTGGTCTAAAATACCCCTGGCCCTTCTTGACCTTCAATTCAGTTGACTGTAATGTAATATTTAGCAACGTTAACCAGCTGGTTCACTGACTCACCAGTTGCACCTCTTCGGTGAGGAGAAAGGCCTGGCCAAAGCCATTATCTCCAGGCTTGGTTACTGTTGGACACCCTACATGGGCCTGCCCTTGAAGACAGTTCTGATTTATTTAGATGGCATCTGCAAAGCTAGCTGGGTAGACCACAAACCCTTTCCACCAGGGGACCCACTGGCCCATGTATGGTCCTCCGTAGATGTGGGGTCCTTACCCACTGCCCTGCCTTTGGGTTTCTGCCAGTGGGTGGCCATGGAGGGTCCCGCATCTCAGCTTTGGAATACCCTTGCCCCACCCCCAGTGTTGTGAGATCAGTCAGCTGTTAATTAGGCGATAATTTATCCACTCTTTCTGGGGACTTTTGCCTGGGGCGTTCCTTGGTTGTGGTTTCCAGGACTTCTGTCCTGTTGTGTTCTCGGTTATTAATTTGCTCTGTGTCATGGTAGAGTGAGCCCCACTGGTTGAGAATGCAGAAAGGAGAGTTATTGAAAATTCCTTTGGACAATTTTTCTTTTAAACGTAGGCTTGTTAAAAATACTTGGTCTGCCTTTTATTGAGACCAGAACTCTCTAGAACTTCTGTCAGGCTTCAAAATGTTAGCGAAGATTGGGGAGTGGGGGTGGGAAGCGAATGTTTCAGGCAGAGCTGTTGTGGCCTGAGGGCCAATTCCTGTCTCTGCCCACCTGGCTTTGTCACTCTTGCTCTGCCTTTCACCTCCTCTGGCAAATTCCCTGCAGTGAAGATGCTTTTACAGGCCCCGCAGTTGGAGCAGATGCAGCTTCCCTGGGCCTGGATGAGTCAGCAAATTCGGCTGCCCCCAGAATGTCCCTCACCCGCTGGCCAGGAAGGAGCTGGTGCCAGGGGCGGGGGGTCTCATTGCAGTAGCAGAATTTGCAGCTTCCCTATTAAAAATGTGCGTTCTTCTCTGCCTTCTTCCCATCCCCTCCAAAATCTGAGCAATGCTATCTTCAAGTGGTGCGCCTATTAGCTTTGCTGTGTTGCTCTGGCAACCAGAAGGCAGACCCCTTGGTGAAGGAGCAGGCAAAAAGTGAGTTGGGTGGAGGCACTTTTGCTTGGGTTTTCCCCCAGGAGGTGTGCTGCCCTGCTGGGCTGCGCCTGCACGGCTGGGTGGTTGTGCCAGAGCAGAGAACTTGTCAAAGTTCAGAGTCCAGTCTGGAAGCTGAGAGTCAAGCCAGTCAGAGGTCACAGCAAGCGGGGCGGGGAGCGAAGTCAAGTGAGCCAGGGTCAAGAGCCAGAGAAACAGTCAAAGCCAACCCGTAGTCAGAAGCCAAGCCGCAGGTCTAGAGCTGGGAGTGTAGTCAGGAACCAAAGCCAAGGGAGTCAGGCCGAAGTCAGGAACTGGGAGTCAGTCAAGCAGAGCTCGTCCAAAGTGAACTGGAACAAGGAGTTGTCTGGGAAGACAGGCAGGTAACGCACGCGTTGCACCCACCTTGCCTCAAGGCCCTTCTGAAAGGCAGCCAAGCCGCGCGGGGCAGCCTCAGCCAGGGGGCTTGCAGCTGATCCTTCCCCTCATCCGAAGAAGCAGGTACAGGTGAGCCCCGTCTACTCTGACAGCTGTCAGAGTGGATCACCTCCTGATGCTGCAGTGAGGGCCTTGCTGGGGTCTTCGCCTGGGGCCCGTGGTGCCGTTCCCCTGGCCTACGCGGGCACGTCCGGGCTGGGTGCTGGTCTGGCTGGGACCAGGTGGTTCAGCCTCTGGGCATCGGGCTGGTTTTCACTGGCCAGATCTCCAGGTGGAGCCAAGAGTGGTGGACCCAGGCAATGGATCAGGACCAGCCGCAGCCCCTGCAGCGCCCTCTGGAGGCTCAGCCGGTGGTGCAGCAGGGGGCCGGGCACGTGGGGAGCATGCCAGCTCAGCTGGGCCTTTCACCGCACAAATCAGGGGGGTGAATGGCCTGGTGCTTGTGGCACAGGCTGAGATCTGCCCTTCTCCCTTACAAGCCCCAGAGCCAGATGCTCCCATCTTCAGCATCTTCCTTTCATGCCTTTTTTGGAAGGTGGGGCGGGGCGGCAGGTGTGCATGGAATCTGTGCAAAAACATGGCACTGTGGAATCAAAGGCAAATACAGCGCGGGATCAATCTGCAAGTGGGGGGGGGGGAATCTCACTTCCAAATTCAATTCAGGTGATCCCCTTGTTTGTGTAAAGTACAGCTAAACAACAGCCAACTTGTGGCAAACCGAGCAAGGGGCTCTCAAGGCAGAGGTGGTTCCCCCATTCATTTATTTGAAGATAGATTTATTGGCTGCCCCTCCCTAGAATAGAAGAGCCTCTTGTGGCGCAGAGTGGTAAGGCAGCCGTCTGAAAGCTTTGCCCATGAGGTTGGGAGTTCAATCCCAGCAGCCGGCTCAAGGTTGACTCATCCTTCCATCCTTCCGAGGTCGGTAAAATGAGTACCCAGCTTGCTGGGGGGTAAACGGTAATGACTGGGGAAGGCACTGGCAAACCACCCCGTATTGAGTCTGCCATGAAAACGCTAGAGGGCGTCACCCCAAGGGTCAGACATGACTTGGTGCTTGCACAGGGGATACCTTTACCTTTACCCTAGAATAGGCTTGGTTAGCATCAAGAAAATGCATATACCAAGTAAGTAGAAAAATGTTCAACAATAGTTCTAAAAATTCTAACCTAAAAGCACCTGCCAATTACCATGAGCCCCTGCTAGTTGTAGTCCTTGGACATCTGGACAGCCCTGCTAACCTTATTCAGCTACAGTTTAGCCTCCTGAATAGTGAGATAAAAAACCAATATCCCTGTTGAGGCCCGGGGGTTCCATTTTTTTTTTTTAGTATTGTAATAACTTTCAGTTCCGCCGTTTCCCTTTCTAGTCTGTTCTTGAAGTTCCTTTGTGATAAAACTTTTGTGAAGTTCCTTTGAAGTCCCCTGTTTTATGCTGGCAGTGCTCTGCCATGTGTGCCCCAGGCGTGTGTTTTTTCTTGCTGTTTGCCAGCAAGCAAGGCCAGGCATGTCTGGGAGCCGCTTATGCTGCCTGAATCCCTTTCCACCCCCCCCCCCACCCCCTGCCTTCTGCACATCAGCTGGCTGAGCCTGTTGCCGGCAGGCAGGTTGGGCTGGGCTCCCTTGCCCTGCCTGAGCACTTGGTGAGTGGCCTCCAGCCTCATGTTGACAGAGACCAGCTGGAGGGAGCGCCTGCCGACCCTGAGCAAGCGCAGATGGCCCTAGACACTCTCCGGAAGGGAGGGAGGGAGGGAATAGGGAGAGGAGAGGAGAGGAGGAGCCAGCGGGCAGCTGCCTTGTGGGGAGGGGGGGGGGGCGTGCTTCCTCCTTGGCTCTTACAGCTCAAGCTATAAATGGACTTTGGGACTGGCTCTAGGGAAACGTCTGCTGGCGTGCAGCCTTCTTTCTCTTCTTGTTCTGGCCAGGGAAGCAGCCCACAGCCTGGGCAGCTCAAGCAGAGCGAAAGAAAGAAAGGACAAGCTAACAAACTGGGCAATGGCTGGGGAGGGGGGGGTCCAAGGTCTTGGAGCAGATCAGACTTCAGCTTTCAGTGGCGAGGCCAGCGCTTCCTGGTGGCTTTTCTTGGCCTGGCGGGCCAGCTCGGCCTTCTTGCAGACCCCTTTTGGCAGAGCACTGCCCTGGGCTGGGGCCAGGCCAAAGGGGTTCTGCCCCTGGCTGAGGCCCATCTTAGTTCCCGTGGGCTGGGGATCCTGAGCCAACGTTGACCTGAGAAAGAACGTTAAGTTCTTTAGGGGGGGCACAAGGGAAGTTGTTGCAAGTGTCTAGGGCAGGGGTAGTCAAACTGCGGCCCTCCAGATGTCCATGGACTACAATTCCCAGGAGCCCCTGCCAGCGAATGCTGGCAGGGGCTCCTGGGAATTGTAGTCCATGGACATCTGGAGGGCCGCAGTTTGACTACCCCTGGTCTAGGGCCTGGGCCTGCCCCCAGATTCCTGTAATCAGAGTCCTGGTTAATTGCTTCTTAGCTGCACTGAGTCTCAGTGCAAAAGGCAAACGACCAAGGATGTGCCTCTTCCGGGGGGGGGGGGTCTTGTGAAACCCCCGCACTTCCTTCCCCGGGTTCCTTCCCCGGGTGCTGCAGTACCCAGGAATCGATTTCACAAGTGGAAATGCAAAGGGGGTTGGGGGGTGGGGTGGGATCCCGTAGAACTAGCTCGGCAGGAGCAGCGACCCCAATCGCCCGCCGGCTTGTAGTTCCCCTTTGGGAGGAGCCCTGAAGCAAGGGGACATTCTGCTGGGCCTCCATCTTGCTGCCTGGAGTGGTGGCAGGAGTGGGCTCACCTGCAAAATGGGTTGCTTTCCCCAGCAGGCAGCTCGAGGATCGGTGCAACATGATGAGCACTTTATAAATGCTGGGCGTGAAGGGAAGGGAGGGATTTCATTTGTGGCCCTGCAGCCACCCTCCTTGGCTTGGGCCCCAGAGTCGCCTTTCTGCCCAAGTTCCCCTTCCCGATGCCCTCACTTCCCCCCTGTTGGCCGTCTCCCTCATCTGTCTCCATGCTTGCCCTGCTTGACATCCCTGCAGGAAGCAGCTCTCCCCCTGCGAGCCCTGCTTGCTGAGCCCCTGCTGCTGCTTGGGTGGGGCGGGGAAGCGTGGCATCCCGGACGGCGACACCATGTAACGTGGTGCTGGTTTGAGGAGGCCCGGCTTCAAATTGCTGCTCATTGTGAATCTTTCTGAGTGACTTTGGGCCGGCCTCTCTCACTTCTCCTTTCTCTTTCCGCCCTTCCTTCCTCTCCCTAGCCTGCCTCACAGGGTTGTTGTGAAGATAAAAGTGTTGACACGTGGTGAATGAGGCAAAAGTTACACAGTAGGATCCTAGTTTCAGCAAAGGCCACCAGTAGCCACCGGGCATGTAGCTGGCCCCCAGGTGTGTGTGCTACGGTAGCTGAGGATACATTGGCATATTGCAATTTTGTTTGTACACAACTAAGGCATGCATAATTTTGAAGTCCCATAAATGTGTCAGATATTGCAGTTGTATAGGCTAAATGAGTTTGAAATGATGCATTTTGTGTTGCTAAAAAGCTGTAAAATTAGTTCATGCTTGATAGGATGGTAAATGTTGCCTTTAGTTCAATTTTCTCTGAGATTTCAATTTTTCCCTGGGGGAAAAACTCCCCCCCCCAAAAAAAAATGACTGGCTGTTGTCTCTGTCCTGGGTGTATCTGGGGGAGGGAGGCCCGTGGCGAGGACGGAGCTTGTGCTGTCCCTCTGGTCGAGAATTCAGGTTGGTGACGGTCCCTTTTGGGTGGAGCCCTGCTGCCTCCTGGCTCCAGAGCCCCCCGCTGGCCTGTGGCCTTCCCTGCCGGCAGAGTCAGTGCGTTTGTGTCCCGATGGGGAGACCGGGCTGGATGCCGCAGCGTCAGGCTACAGGGGCTCTTCTTCGGGGAGGGGGGCAGCACAGGGAAAGGGGGAGCTGCCTGGAACGCCCCCAGACAGAGAGGTTTGGCGGGCGGCCCTCCCAGACGGATGCTTCTGGCCGCCTGCTGCCTCCCTGCCCCCCAGGGCTGGATGGGAGAGGCCCATGGCTCTAGGGCTGCCCAGTCCACGCTGGGGAACTCCTTCGGAAGAGCATTCGGTTCTGGCTGCTGCCTTCCAAGGAGGTTGCTGAAGAGCTGCGGGGAGGTGCAACCAGCAGCAGCCAAAATGATCACTGTGTGTGTGTGTGTGTGTGTGTGTGTGTGTGTGTGTGTGTGTGTAAGCAAGCCAAGAGCATTTAGGGATGCCAGCCTCCAGGGGGAACCTGGGGATCCTCCAGCATCATCCTCTCCAGGCAACAGAGACCAGTTCCCCTGAGGAAATGGGTGTTTTGCAGGGTGGGGGCTCCGTGGCCCTGGGCCCCACTGTCCTCCCGCAAGCCATTCTGTCCCCTGCCTTGTTCCAGGGTCTGACTTGACTCCCCCACAAGCGTTCTTGCTGAACCTCATTTTGTGGCCGCGATCCCTGGAGTTTCCCAGCCTGGATCTGCCCACCTCCCCAATCTCCTGCTGGGGGCCAGGGTGGGGGTGGGGTGGCTGTCAGTTAGGATTGCCAACCCATCTGGAGATTTGGAGGGGGAGCGGGGGGGGGGCTTCAGCTCAGCACCCCGGCAATGTCCACCCGGCAAAGCGGCCGTTTTCTCCCAAGGAGCCGATCTCCGTTGCCTGGAGAGACCGGTCCTGATTCTGGAAGGTCTCCAGTCTCTGCGATAGCCTTTTGTGAAATAAATAGCCTTTTTTGAGAAGCCCAGGATGGCTGCAGCGTTCAGGGAGGCCCGCACTCGCTTTGGGGAAGGCCGGGACTGATCCGCTTCCATAGCGGCACTTAATGAAGACCTTGGGGGAGGGTGGATGGGGAGGGGAGGGGAGCCGGAGGAGAAAACGTTCCCTCCGAGCAGCTCCGGACTCCTCCTCTGCAGGCCACAAGTCTTCTGTGCGGGAAGAGAGAGGCCTTGAACCCCGGGAGTGTCCCAACGAAGCCAGGCTCCTTCTGCAGCGAAGTGACCCTCCTGCAAGGTGGGCTGGGGGGGGGGAGGAGTGTGGGCTTTCCGCAGGGGACCCTGCTGCTTCGGGTCCGTCTGGTGTGCGTTTGCAGGAGCAACTGCCGAAGTGTGAGCCACTGGGCTTAATGAAGACGTTTCCCTTTAAACTGGCGTGCAAACCGCTTGCAAAGAGCTCTCACGCTTGCCTGGCAGATAATGGTGCAGCTTAACAACTCAATGTGGCTGTTAACACGTATAGATTTCACCGGGAGGGAAGGCTGCCACTCATCTGTCAGTCAGCAGTTCTGCTGGCCGCTTGGTCGGGGGCCTTTGCCCGGCAGACTGGCCGGATCTCCTCTGTTCCGTAGTTCAAGGGCCTTTGAGAGGCCGGGAGGGGCAGGGTGCCCGGCGGCCAGAACTGGCTCTGTGCCCGCCTTGGAGACTAGCGGCCAGCATCTGACTTGAAGCCTGCCGGGGGGGGGGGGGGGGGGCAGCGAACCAGATGGGGCCCTGCCTGTGCTTGGGTGGTGCTTTGCTCTCATCACGGTGAATGTGTGGCAGCTTCAGGCATCCTGCCTCACTGCGCTTGATGACGTTCCAGATGGGGGGCTGGGGGCTGGTCTGCAGGAGAGCAGGGAGATGCCAGGGATTCTGCCTTTGGCAGGGGGGGGGCATCCTCTGGGCATGAAATTGGGGTCAGTGTGGGTGGCCAGGGGGTTGTGGTTTCCCTGCACCAGCATGTCAGGGAAGGAGCTTCGGAGAGGCTAAGCAGGTTGGTCTCGAAGGTGCTCCTGGACGTGAATCCCGCTGCCCTTGATTAAGTTCTTGCAGCCTCTGTCAGGGGAGGGAGAGTGCAGGACAGAAGCCACCAGCCGGGCTCCCTTGCGCGGATCGCAGTTCAAGGAGATGTTTGCAGCTCCCCAGCATCTGCTCTCGAGCCCTGGAGTTCGGGTGGTGGGGAGAGGCGTGGAGGTTTTGGCCAGTCCACAGTGGTGCCTCTGTGCTCCGGTGGTGTTGCTGAGGGCTGCGGTGGGACTGAGCCTGGACTTCTGCCCTCGGGCGTCACGACCAGCCTGAATGAGGCAAGTCGTGCCTCTGGTTTGCCTTCCTAGCCAGGGTGGGCTGGGGAGGGGGCAGCATTCCACCATGACCCCCCCCCCCATGACCCTGGGTTGGAGGTGAATCAAACTGCGGCCTGTAAATTGAGGCTGAAGGCAGCTGAAATAAGTCAGTTGGGACTGCAAATCTAAAACGTGGCTTTATTTCCAAACCTGCTCTGGGCTAAGGCAGATGCCCTGTCCTGAAATGGGCGTGTTGTGGAGAGAGGGGGAGGCTGTCAAACTGTCAATAGAACAGAGTTGGATTCCAGGGGCACCTTTAGGCCAACTAGGGTTTGATTCAAGGAATGAGCTTTCAGGTGAACACAGATCCCCAGAGGCCCACCTGGATCTGTAGGTTGAGCTGTTAGTGCCACCACATGACTGGCCTGGGAATGGCAGGGGCTGGGGATGCTGTGGGCAGGAGGTCCTGGTTCATGCCGTTAAAAGGGCAGTGGCTGGATGGTTGCAGAGGGAAAGTGCAGGGAGTGATGTGTTTCAACTACCTGTAGAACAGGAGCAGCTGGGCCTCAGGAAAACCTTTTTCACAGTCTGAGTATTTCAGCACTGGAATGGGCTCCCTGAGGAGGTGGGGAGCTCCCCCTCACTGGCCGTCTTCAGGCAGAGGCTGGACAGATCCTTCTCCTGGATGCTTGAGGCTGATCCTGCACTGAGCAGGGGGTGGGACTAGATGGCCTGCATGGCCCCTTCCCACTCTAGGATTCTAGGAGTCTAGTTCAGCAGTGGAAGGGGCTGCCTAAGGAGGTGGGGAGCTCCCCCTCACTGGCCGTCTTCAGGCAGAGGCTGGACAGATCCTTCTCCTGGATGCTTGAGGCTGATCCTGCACTGAGCAGGGGGTGGGACTGGATGGCCTGCATGGCCCCTTCCCACTCTAGGAATCTAGGAGTCTAGTTCAGCAGAGGAAGGGGCTACCTAAGGAGGTGGGGAGCTCCTCCTCACTGGCCCTCTTCAAGCAGCGGCTGGACAGATCCTTCTCCTGGATGCTGGAGGCTGATCCTGCACTGATCAGGGGGTGGGACTGGGTGGCCTGCATGGACCCTTCCCACTCTAGGATTCTAGGAGTCTAGTTCAGCAGGGGAAGGGGCTGCCTGAGGAGGTGGGGAGCTCCCCCTCACTGGCCGTCTTCAAGCAGAGGCTGGACAGATCCTTCTCCTGGATGCTTGAGGCTGAACCTGCACTGAGCAGGGGGTGGAGCTAGATGGCCTGCATGGCCCCTTCCCACTCTGGGATTCTAGGAATCCAGTTCAGCAGTGGAAGGGGCTGCCTCAGGAGGTGGGGAGCTCCCCCTCACTGGCCTTCTTCAAGCAGCGGCTGGACAGATCCTTCTCCTGGATGCCTGAGGCTGAACCTGCACTGAGCAGGGGGTGGAGCTAGATGGCCTGCATGGCCCCTTCCCATTCTAGGAGTCTAGTTCAGCAGTGGAATGGGCTGCCTAAGGAGGTGGGGAGCTCCCCCTCACTGGCTGGACAGATCCTTCCCCTGGATGCTTGAGGCTGATCCTGCCCTGAGCAGGGGGTGGGACTAGATGGCCTGCATGGCCCCTTCCCACTCTGGGATTCTAGGAGTCTAGTTCAGCAGGGGAAGGGGCTGCCTCAGGAGGTGGGGAGCTCCCCCTCACTTGAAGCAGCGGCTGGACAGATCCTTCTCCTGGATGCTTGAGGCTGGTTCTGCACTGAGCAGGGGGTGGGACTAGATGGCCTGCATGGCCCCTTCCCACTCTAGGATTCTAGGAGTCTAGTTCAACCGTGGAAGGGGCTGCCTAAGGAGGTGGGGAGCTCCCCCTCACTGGTGGTCTCCAAGCGGCGGCTGGACAGATCCTTCTCCTGGATGCTGGAGGCTGATCCTGCACTGAGCAGGAGGTGGGACCAAAGGGGGCAGAAGGGGGGTGGTTGTGCCTGGCCGGTGGCAAACAGGAGCCCTTCTCCTCCACAAAATCCCCTCCGCACCAGCTTTGAAATCTTCCTGGCATCCTGGAGCCCCCCAAGAGGCATAAAGGCATAAATGTAGGTGTGGGGGGGAGGGGGAGGGATCGGTGGACATCCCTTCCATGTCCTCACCTCAGCTTCTCTGAGAGCCAGGGGGAGTCCAAACCGGCTCCCTCAGAGCAAGCAAAGAGGAGGCATCGGCCTTCCTCAGAGTGGGCCGGGGGCAGTTCTCCCCCCCCCCCCGTCTTGCAGGCTCTGGGGTATGCGATTGAATTTCTTAAATGAAATAAATATCCCCCCCCCAAAGTGAAATGTCCTCAAGGTGAGGCCCCACCTCCCAAGACAGGTCATTCAGTTTGGGACTCCCCCCTCCCAATTGCAGCTTCTTCTGATATCGAACAGAAAAATGGTTTCAGAGTTTTGGAGAACTCTCCTCCTGGACCCCTGGCACAGGGCCTGTTGGGAAGAGACGGGTTGCCCTGGACCGAAAGTGCCCCCTGGGGAGCCCTGGGGCACGCTGCTGCAGGAGGGTCTGGTGCCCGTTGGTGCAGTAATATCCCCCTGCCCTTGGAGGAAAGGTGGCCGCCCTCTTCTTCCCCTCCTGGGGCATGTTCTGCCCAGGGGGTTGGGGGAGGGAGACAGACCCCAGCCTCTTGCACAAGGGCCCTGGGAGCCCGCAGCCCGGCAGGGCCTGTTCCCCGTAATGAGGCTTCCTAAAGCTGCTCATCAGGCAGCCCTCAGGCCGCTTTTGCTATTTTAGGAAGAATTACTGCGGAGCCTTGCGGGGCACAATGTGGAGGGAGTTGGGTCGGGGTGGGGGGTGGGAGGATTTATTTTCCTCCCTCAAGACATTTCTGTTCCTCCTCGGAAGGCCTCACCTTCACGCAGCATGCGATTTTAAAAATAGTTTCCCCAAAATAACTCCGACCCTCCCTTCCCGTTGGGCTCTTTCTCCCAGGCAGGCTATTGAGCGATCCAGTTCTAAAAGGGAAGCAGGATCCTGGGGGGGGGGCACCTTCCCCTCTCCCCCCCTCCTTGCTCAGCCACACATCCTCCGGGGGCGCCTTTTCATCTGGGGCTCGTGGGGGGAAAGTCTCCTCCGTGGGAAGTGCTGACAAGGCGGATGCCCAGACGTCCCTTTGCTTGTCTTGTGGGCGACGCTGCTGACGGTTGACTCCAGACTGGTTCACTGCAGAGGGGGGGGGGGGGGGTCAGTCCGCAGTAGAAGAATCCAGAGAACAACCAGGTTTCTTGGGGGGGGGGGAGATGAGCTTTGGGAGTCAGCCCCTTCCTTATCGTGCTGGCCCCCCACCCTCCCGGCACACCTCCTCCCCCGCTGAGAAGGGTGATGAGCTTCCTGCCCCTTTGCAGAGGGCAGCTCCGGACTCCGCTGCAGTCCGGCACAGAACACAGTCCAGGCTCCTGGGCTGGAGAATTTGAAGTGTCCATGCTGCCTGGCCCTGACCTCTCAAGTTAGACGCCGCCCATCTGTCTTGGGCACAGGAGCCTCAAATCGCTCCAGTGTCGGAGATGAAATTCCCTACAAATTGGTGAAGTGGGGGGGGAAGCCTTCCTTGGGGACCCGTTGACTGCCTTTGCCCAGAAGTTTCCATTTCCAGTGGCTCACCAGTCATGCCCCAGTGGTGGCTTCCGAGTCCAACCGTGGTCCGGCTGTTCTGGGCATCCTCCCTCCTTTCTCTCTGGCAAACGGAGTCTTTGCGTTGACTTGTGTGCACAGAGTTCTCCTGTTCCCCTCCCAGCTGTCCTGAACTTCCCTTTCTTTGTCTCTGCAGGCATGGTTCAGAAGCTTGACCAAAAACTGCCCGTAGCCAATGAGTACCTGCTGCTTTCCGGTGGGGTCCGAGAAGGCGTGGTGGACCTGGACCTGGACGAGCTGAACATCTATGCTCGGGGGACCGACTACGACATGGACTTCACCCTCCTGGTGCCGGCCCTGAAGCTCCACGACCGGAACCAGCCCGTCACGCTGGACATGCGCCACTCGGCCTTGTGCCACTCGTGGCTGAGCTTGCGGCTCTTTGACGAAGGGACCATCAGCAAGTGGAAGGACTGCTGCACCATCGTGGACCATATCAACGGGGCCACCAATTACTTCTTTTCCCCCACAAAAGTGGCAGACTGGTTCTACGACTCCATCAGCGTGGTCCTCTCCGAGATCCAGAAGAAGCCTCAGCGGGGGATGCCGAAGGTGGAGAAGGTGGAGAAGAACGGGACGATCATCTCCATCATCTTGGGGGTGGGCAGCAGCCGCATGCTGTATGACATTGTGCCGGTGGTGTCTTTCAAGGGCTGGCCAGCAGTAGCCCAGAGCTGGCTGATGGAGAACCACTTCTGGGACGGGAAGATCACGGAGGAAGAGGTCATCAGCGGGTTCTACCTGGTCCCCGCCTGCTCCTACAAAGGCCGGAAGGACAACGAGTGGCGTCTCTCCTTTGCCCGGAGCGAAGTGCAGCTGAAGAAGTGCATCTCGGGCAGCCTCATGCAGGCCTACCAGGCCTGCAAAGCCATCATCATCAAGCTGCTCTCGCGGCCCAAGGCCATCAGCCCCTACCACTTGCGCAGCATGATGCTCTGGGCCTGCGACCGGCTGCCCGCCGGCTACCTGGCCCAGGAGGACTACGCCGCCCACTTCCTCCTGGGCCTCATCGACGACCTGCAGCACTGCCTGGTCAACAAGATGTGCCCCAACTACTTCATCCCCCAGTGCAACATGCTGGAGCACCTGTCGGAGGAGACCGCCCTGCTCCACGCGCGGAAGCTCTCCTCTGTGCGCTCCGACCCCGCCGAGCACCTCCGGACCGCCATCGAGCACGTCAAGGCGGCCAACCGGCTGACGCTCGAGCTTCAGAGGAGGGGCAGCACCACGAGCATCCCATCCCCCCAGTCGGATGGGGGGGACGTCAGCCAGCCCGATGACCGGCTGGCCAAGAAGCTGCAGCAGCTGGTGACGGAGAACCCGGGGAAGTCCATCTCGGTCTTCATTAACCCCGACGACGTCACCCGGCCCCACTTCAGGATCGATGACAAATTCTTCTGAAAGCGGACCCTCCCTCGGACTCTGCCAACGGCTCCCCTCGGCCCACCTCTCAGGCGGTTTCGACCTCTCTGCCTTTCTGCTGGACGGGCCGAGAAGGACCCAAAGGGCCCCCAGGCTCAGACGGGTCAGGCGCGCTTGGAAACGGGGAATCCCCGGGGTTCTTGGCTGCTTGTACCCTCCCACCGGAATTTTTGGTGAGCCTGAACTTTTGGGTGATGACCTGGACACCGACACAGGTGCCTCCTCGCCCCCCCCCCCCCGGTATTTTCCACACTTCCTTGATGCCGGTCTTTTCCCAGCCCCCCCCCCGCCCCTCCCCCTCACCGGATGTCCTTCTGCTTTTCTCCTCTTGGTCGGAGAGGGCGAGAAAGGCCAGCCGAGAACGTTGACCGGTGCCCGTTTCCTTGGCCGTCACGCCTTCTCTTTTCTCTTTCACTTTCCTCTTCTGGACGACCACGTTGGCATTAAAAGGAGGCAGCCAGCTTCTTTAAAGCCCCCCCTCCCCCCCCCAGTCACCTCTTCTTGAATGTAATTTTGTACCATGCAGAGGAGGCTCTTTCTGCCGCCCTTCCCTGCAGAAGAAGGTTCTGGAATGTTAGTTTTTAGTGTGTGTAATTATTCAAAGCCTTATTTAAATGCGATTAAAGACCATGCTGTTATAAACGTTAATTTGCACTAATCAAACCTTCTGCCGCTCTGGCCTCTCCTTTGGCTTTGTGCTTCTTGTCAGGAGGGGTGCGGGCGAGGCCCCCGGCGCTGCCCCCCCTGTGTCCCTGGGGCTGCCCCTGAGCACATGTGCTGGTGGGGGTTTCTGCCTTGGGGGAGAAGCAGCCCTTTCTCTGGCTTCATTTTGCCAGGGCAGAAGGCCTGTCGCCACCAGCGCGAGAGACTCATCTGAGACAACATCAGTCCAGCAGCCTGAGTGGTCAGCCGAGGGCTCCTCTGGCCCTCCTGCACTGATCCTGGCCCCCCACCCTGCCCTCCTTTCCAGTGAGGCTTGTGCTGGGCCACCTTCTAGGCTCTCCCTTCTGGCTCCCAGTGGGGGATGCAGAGAGAGCCGGCTGCACAGCTGGGGGGGGGGGGGACAGTCTGTTTGGTAGGGTGGTTAGCATACTGGTTAAAATCTGGGGGATCCCCAGTTAGAATCCCTGCTCTGCCCTGAGACTCACTTGGTGATCTGCATCCGGCCACACGCTCTCAGCCCAGCCTACCTCACAGGGAGGTTGTCGGGAGGATATAACGGAGGACAGGAGATTGATGTATACCCAGTTGGTATTTCCACTGGGGAGAAAAGCAGGGTCTCTGTCTATGAAGCACGTAAATCCCACCCCCAGCCTGGTAACATTTGTCTTTTCACTTCTCTGGCTAAGAGGGGAGGGAATTTGGAACTCCCGGGCACCATCCCCTGCCGTCTCTTTCCGTGGGCAAAAACTGGCTCCCCCTGCAGCCTTGGGGAGATGAAGAAGAAGAAGAAGAGTTGGTTCTTATGCTGCTTTTCTCTCCCTGAAGGAGTCTCACAGTGGCTTTCAATCGGCTTCCCTTCCTCTCCCCACAACAGACACCCTGTGAGGGAGCTTATGGCCGAGGGGCAGGAGTCGGTTCCCAAATGTGGAAGGAGGTGCTTTGTAGGTGGGGGGTGGGGGTGGGGGTGGGGGGTGGGGGTGGAGAGCTCATAAGTATCAAGAAGAAGGAGGGGGAAGAGGGCAGTTTCTATACCTGCTTTTCTCTCCCTGGAGGAGTCTCAAAGCAGCTTCCAGTCACCTTCCCTTCCTTCCCCCAGACAGACACCCGGGGAGGGAGGGGAGAGCTCTGACAGAACTGCTCTGTGAGAACAGCTCTCACAGGATTGTGACTGGCCTAAGGTCACCCGGCCGGCTGCCTGTCAGGGAGTGGTGGGTGAAATGTGGCTCTCCAGAGTGGAGGCTGCTGCTCCTGACAAGCTGGCTCCTCATAAGCATTGTTCTGAAAAGGGGGAGGAAGGCAGCTGGGGAGATTGCCCCCCCACACACACACCCATGACCAAAGCCCACCTTTTCCCATCCTCCGAGGCAGAAGCCGTTGGTACACGAAGGTGCCAGCAGGGGGCAGCACAGATTCTGCCTGGGAACCAATAAGGGACGTCCTTCTCAATTTCTGAACCTCATTAATGACAGGTCTTTCAGCTTTGCTCTTTTTATTCTCATTTTAATTGGGGAGAGCTCTTCTGGACACTTCTGGATTTTTCCTCTCCGAAGTCTTCAGTGATTGGATTCGGCTTAATTAACGTGCTTAGCGGGAGGGGCTGGGACCAGGAATGGTCCTGGCTGGGTCTGGCGGTTCCAGCCAATTCGCCCAGGCGAGGGCAGCCCAGAGCTGCCCCCTCGATCCTGCCCACTGCAGGCTGCCGGTCCGTGTCTTTCTCCGTCCCGGACATCCCCGAGGGTGGCCAAGGCTGCCGGGCAGCACCAGGAAGCAGCGTGGGGAGACTGGCCGGCCCGGCCAGCGGAAGAGCCTGTGAGATGCGAGGAGGCGACGGGCCCGTGGCCAGCTGGCTAGTCACACGGCGGGAGAGTCATTATTTCCATCTACCGGTTTTGGTCAAATGTATTTTGAAGCATTAACTTTATTAGAACAACAGAAAAGATAAATTTAAGCATCAACAGTGTTGTTAGTGCCAATTAAAAGTGTTCACGGTGGCTAAATAATGGAATGGATTTTTCTGGCTGAGCAGCGAGGCAAAGGGGCTCTGCCTGGCTGCTCAGCTGACCCCTCATTGCGGTAGGACTTGGCAGGGCAGGCACCCCCCTCCCCCCGGTCACAAAATGGGAGCAGGGCCTGCCACCTTCCAGGGCAATCTACTCCAGGCAGGGGGGCCGCATTGCAGAACTGGAGAGCTGGGGGGTGGAAATGCTGAACGGCACACGGTGAGCAGCCGAGAAGCAGTGCAGCAGGCTAAGGCAACACAACCTCTGCCACACGGGAGGCTTTCAAAGCCGCAGAGATTGACAGCAGCCCTGCTTAACGGATGCCCATGCCCTCCTGGGCATCTTGTGCTGCCCAATGCCACCCTGCTTCAGGTGGGCTCCTGAGTCTGCGCCCAGTGCTCCCAGGAAGACCAGCAGCCGTTCATTCTGGGGAGAAGCTTTTGGGTGGGCATAGAAGCGTACTCCTTGGGTGAGACTCTGGGGGTCGTAAAGGGGCCCCTGGACTCAAACTCTGTCCTGCAATTTAACACAGGCAGTTTGTTTTAAAGCATATTTTATTCTGCTTGGCCATAATTGACCCAGTTGCTGCAGCTCAGGGGCAGAAAGCAAGCAAAATGTTCAGAGAAGTGAAAATTCTCCCATTTATTTGGGGGGGGGGAGTCAGTTTTTTTCCTGCTTGACCCATCACTAGATCCACATGGCTTTCCAGCTGCTGAGCCAAGCGGCCAGTTCTTCAGCCTCAGAAGAAGCAAAAGCGGTCAAATATACTCACAACAGCACAGGGAAGCTTCCGGAGAGTTGGTGGAGATGCTGGGCCCCAATCCGATGGCAAAGCCAGGGAAAGGAGCAGGAGTCTTGTAAAGATGCTTCCAGTTCAACCCAATTGGATAGAAACAGCAGCATGTCTTTTGGCAAGTCTGTCTCCCCTCCTTCAGGAGCCGTTCAAGACCTAGAAATAATATCAGGAAGGAAAAGAGCTGGTTTTTGTACCCTGCTTTTCAAAGGAGTCTCAAAGGAGCTTACAAACACCTTTCCATTCCTCTCCCCACAACAGACACCCTGGGAGGTAGGAGAGGTGGAGGGAGCTCTGAGAGAACTGTGACTGGCCCCAGGCCACCCATGTGGAGGAATCATAGAATCCTAGAGTTGGAAGGGTCCATACAGGCCATCTAGTCCAACCCCCTGCTCTACGCAGGATCATAGAATCATAGAATCATAGAGTTGGAAGGGGCCATGCAGGCCATCTAGTCCAACCCCCTGCTCAACGCAGGATCAGCCCAAAGCATCCTAAAGCATCCAAGAAAAGTGTGTATCCAACCTTTGCGTGAAGACTGCCAGTGAGGGGGAGCTCACCACCTCCTTAGGCAGCCTATTCCACTGCTGAACTACTCTGACTGTGAAAAATATTTTCCTGATATCTAGCCTATATCGTTGTACTTGTAGTTCAAACCCATTACTGCGCATCCTCTCCTCTGCAGCCAATGGGAACAGCATCCTTTCCATATGGCCCCCTCAGTTTACTAGTCGAAGTTGGTGATTATATTCCACCGAGAGAGCTCTGACAGAACTGCTCTGTGAGAACAGCTTTTAACGACTGTGACTCGTCCGAGGTCATACAGCTGGCTGCATGTGGAGGAGGAGCGGGGAATCAAGCCTGACTGTCCGGATTAGAAGCGGCACCAGCTGGCTCCAAAGTTCCTCTTAAAGAGGAGGCCTCCATAAGCCCGGCACAAAGTGGATTACTTTTTAAACTCTTATAATTAATTTTAACATTTAAAGGCATCAGTGAATACTTATTAAGTATTTTAAACTTTTCTGTCAGCGGCCCCGAGCCTCCCAGGAAGGGCAGGGTAGAAACGAATCCCAAATTGAAAGAAATCCTCGGGGATCTGTGTTTGCAGCATCCGAGCCGGCCGCCAGAGGGAGCCAGAGCTGTCCGCTTTCTTCCCTCGCCAGCGGGAGGCAACAGGTAGGCTCAGGCCGGCCCAGTCCCCGCCCATCTCGGAAGCGAGGTCAGGAGGCCGCCCAGGAGGGAGGCCAGGCACCCGGAGGGCTCTCTCCAGGCTCCGGACGGGAGGAAGGCAGGCCGTGGCAGAGCACCCCTCGCCACCAGGGGCATCTGAGGTCTTTGGTTGCCCACTGCAGTGTGTGCTTATCCCATCCCTGGTCCCAGCTGCTCTCGATGGGGGCCCCGGGGTGGCAGATCCTCCCCTTCATGTGGCCTTCGCCTCTTCCTTGCTCAAGGCACCCCTTGTGTATTCTGACACATGCCTTGCAGTTAGCAGAGCCCTGTCCCCTGTCCTCCTGGGGACTAGGGGAAGGGGATGAAGAAAGCAGTCGGCCCAAAGTGCAGGAAGGTTTGGGACCGGTCCGTCTGCCTCAGATGCAACTGCAGGGGACATTCCTGGACTTCTTGGAAGAGAAAGTTCTTGCAAAACAGTGAAGATGCTCCAGCTCCAGGTTTTCCGGATGCCCTGATCTGCCCTCCCAGGGAGCACTGACCTGGCATGTTCAGACGGTTGGCTTGTACTGCTAAAACACAGGATGGCCCAGACCTGGCGTCCTCCATGGACACACTGGGCAAGTTGCAGTCGGTCCTGCAGGGGTGGATGCAGATCTGATGGCAACCAAGCCCAGCCCATGGTCAGACCACTTTGCCCTGAGGGCCCAGCTTCATACAGTGCCCACTCCTGGTGGAGGCAGAGGGCACATTCTGGATCTGGATAGTTTCCTGAATGCTCCCAGGGACCTCCTGGTGACTTATTAGATGATCTGGTGGATCACTGGAACACCTGGAGGTTGATCACCATCTATGAGATTGCACCTCAAGGCCCTCCCCACCCCATGTGAACCCCCTGGGATGCTGAGGAGCTGCATGGGAGGGTGCGGGAGCTGAGGTGCTTGGAGTGAGTCTGGAGGGAGACTCACAACGAAGGTCCAGGAACATCTCAGAGACGCTTGTGAGAGCCCCCGAGATGCCTGGTGGACGTGGTTCAGCATTCGCTTCATGCAGCTTCCATAGAGTTTGTGACTTTATGCCTAGAACAATACTCCAAGGTAATTTGGTCTGTTACCACCCTTCTGTGGGTAAATTCTCATTGCTCTGCCCTGACCTCCCACTAGTCCTTGATGCACTAAAAGAAAAGGAGGGTACCTTAGATGGCTCCAGCCAGCTCTCACTGAGCAGAGGTCAGGGTGCCAACTTCAGTGAGGCCGACCACTTGGCCACTAGACCCTGCCCTTCTTGACTGCTCAGACAGAGTGCCCAGAGGACAGGAGGTTCCCTCTGGGGGGCCATAAGCCTCTCCCTGTCCACAGGGATGTTTCCAGAGGCAATGGAAGAGGCAGTGGCAAGACTTCTGCTGAAGAAGCTACCACCGGATCCCACCAATAGGCTGCCTGGGGAGGTGGTGAGCTCCCCCTCACTGGCAGTCTTTAAGCAAAGGTTGGATACACACTTTTCTTGGATGCTTTAGGATGCTCTGGGCTGATCCTGCATTGAGCAGGGGGTTGGAGTAGATGGCCTGCATGGCCCCTTCCAACTCTATGATTCTATGATTCTATAGAATCACAGAATCCTAGAGTTGGAAGGGGTCATATAGGCCATCTAGTCCAACCCCCTGCTCAACGCAGGATCAGCCCAGAGCATCCTAAAGCCTGCTAGGTCCCAGCCACCTACCTCCCCCTCTCGCATCTGGCCTTTCTGGGGAGGGCTGCTGCGGACCATCTTCCGGCATCCCTAGATGAGGTTTGGTCCTCAGCCCATCCCAGTCTGGTTTCCAGTCTGGCCATGAGGTAGAAATGGTTCTGGTTGTCCTGACGCCAACCAGATTTCTGACGCCGTTGGACGGAGGCAAGTCGGCATTAGGGTTGTGTGCTCTGGCACGCTCCGCCCGCTTCAGCAAGCACCGAGGCCTGAGGCACCATTGACTTGAATGGGCCGAACTGAAGCCGAATCGGTCCGGACCGGGTCCTGGTGCACGAGCCAACTGGCCTCCTTGTGCAAAGTCAGGGGCAACTGAACACTTTGCAAGGGGGAGATGCACGTCTGACGGGCTGTGGGCCTTTTTAGAGGAAAGGCCCTGGTTTTGGTCCAGCACCAGAAGACAACAGGCGGCTCAGGCGATGTGGGGCTGGAGAAGGTAGGCTCCGGAAAGTTCAGGCACACAGGAAGCTGCTCCTTGGCCTGCCACGGTTGGCATTGTCTACTCTGACTGGTAGCAACTCTCCCATCCCGGATCTCAAGCAGAGGTTTTTGCCATCACCCCATAGTTGGTCCTTCTCCCTGGAGATGCCCCTGGGGATTGAACCCGGGACCTTCTGCCTGCCACGCAGAGTCTCTGCCACTGAACGATGTGCAAGTGACAGATTACTTCCAGAGGTTCGCACATGCTAGGCTAGGGGGGGAAATGGCAAAGAACAACCTTGACCTGCAGGCAGATTCAAAAATAAAGTCATGCACTAGGTTTTCTTTGTACCAAGAACAAGATCACAGTATAACAAAGACGGAGCCCAGTGGCACCTTTAAGACCAACAAAGTGGTTTCAGTGTTGGGCAGAGGGTGCCTGCCCAGGGAGGCTTCTACCTGGAATAAAGCTCTGTTGGCCTTCTGCCGCTTCAGACCCACCCACCTGAATCTAACATCCCAGGACACGGTGGGAGGCGGGCACACCTGCAGCGCCTGAAGCACAAGATAACCCGGTGAGCCCAAACAAATTAAATTAAGAAAGGACAAAAATATTTTCCAGAACAACAATGTTTACAACTGGTTTCAGAGTAATTGGCTTAAAATACAATACTTAGCAATGATTAAATAAGCCACCAGTTTTCTGCTTGTTTTTGGCAGAAAGCCTTCTTCTAAGAATCCTTTAGAAGATGTAACAGGACTAGGCTGGAGACTCCAAGAGGCTCAGCTAGGCCTCCCAGGTGTAAGGAGGTCACCAGGAGGGTTGCTTGTTTGCACCTTCTAATCAAAGGGGATTGTAAACACCTGGACAGGAGGAAGGGGCCGGGAGCCTGGGAGGGAATGCCCAACACCTGAGGGCAGATCGAGGAGGACTGAAGGGGACAGATGCATCCTCTTGAGGAGGAGCTGCGCCTTGGGAAGAGGGTCTGCTCGGCATGCAGAAGGTCCCAGATTCCATCCCTGGCTGTGTCTCCAGTTAAAAGGACCTGGTGGGAGGGGAGGGGAGGGGAGGGGAAAGACCTAGGCAGGACTGACCAGGATCCAGGATTTGATTATAGGAAGGGTGAGACTTATCTTGACAGTAGGACACATGAAAAGGATCTGGGGGCATTTAAAAAGCTGCCATGTAGAAGATGGAACAGAGTTGTTCTCTCTTGCCCTGGTGGGACGGACCAGAACCAACGGGATAAAATTAATTCAAAAGAATTTTTGGCAAAACATCAGTAGGCAGTGGGTTCCTCTTCCTTGGGAGTTTTTAAGCAGAGGCTGGACAGTCATCTGACAGAAATGCTGATTTCTATAGATGGGGAGTGGGTGGGCAGGGAGGGATGTGCCCGTGTTTGTCTCTTGTGGCCATTTCCTGCATTCTGCAGGGGGCTGGACTAGATGACCCCGGAGGGCCCCTCCAACTCTATGATTCTGTGATTCTACGTGTTTGTTTGAGGGGAATCCTTAACTTGGTGCCACATCCAGGGAGACAGGTTGTGGCCCGGTGGCAGGGCAGTCAAAGCAGGGCCTCCGAAGATGCCTGTTTGGGTCATGTTGGCTCATAGGGAAGCAGGTGGCCCTTCAGGTATGCAGCTGGCAAGCCACGGAGAGCTTTGGAGGTCGATAACGCCAGCTTGAATTCAGCTTGGAAGGCATTTGTGTGCTGGGGCCCTTTTGTGGCTGTTAAAGAGCGGGTTGGCCATCAGGTGAAACAGGTGCCAGGTGCCCCCCCTACCCCCCCTCCCAACTAGGCCTGGCTGCCCTGGGAGGTTTGCCTCCCACCTGCTCCCACCCTTTGCCATGGAAATGTCCTCCTGCTGTCTTGCTAGAGGCTTGTCTTGCATCTGGGCCCTTCCCTCTCCCCTCTTTGTTCTCACCTGCCAAAGGAAGAGATAAAAGGGTGGAAATTCCTGGCAGCTGTTCCAAACACCTGTTCCCTTGATGCGCAGCCTGTGTTTTTGCCTCTGCCTTCCTGCTGAGCGGCTGCTGCTGCTGAGGTTTTTTTTTGGGGGGGGGAGTGTTATTTACACTGAATCTGCCTTTCCTGCCGAGACTCAGGCTGGGCTGTGGAATGGAGCCAAGCTTCTCGCCCAGCACAAGACAGCCGGTGAGCAAGGCTCCAGCCCTGAGCCACAGGACAAGGCGGGCCACAAGGCGCTGGAGGCCGGGGGAGGGGGCTAGGCCAGGGGTCCCAGAGGTGGGATTCCCAGGGGAGAAGACGATGCAGCCTGCACCAGCTGGGATGGTCTTGCAGAGGACTGCATTCCTAGTGCTCCTCGCCTCGTCCTCTGATCCCTCCCAAAAAGGGCCCCCTCCTGGACATTTCTGCAGAATGGCCCAAGTGGGGGAGGTCCTTGTGACCTCATGGGGCAGGCCAGCCCACCCACGGGTTGACTCTTCTGATGGGTGGCACCCCCCACCCCCCCGGAGGCCCCGGCTGGCCTGATCTTGCCCAATCTGGGAAGCGGAGCAGACTCAGCCCGGGTCGGGGAAGGCCAGAGGTGCTGTGCAGAGGCAGCCGAGGGAACGTTCCCTGCAGGGTTGCTGTGCGTTGGCTGCAACTTCATGGCCCTGTGCACTCTCTCTCTCAGACTCTCTCTCAGACTCTCTCTCGGACTCTCACGCACACACCCCCCCTCCTACTTTCAGGAGGTTTTGTCCAGCCAGCCCAGCAGGGAAGGTCCCCTTGGTGGGATTTATGGCACCCGGCCTGCAGGACGGGTGCCATAAACATCCTCTGCCGCTGGTTGCTTTTGATAGACAGTGATTTCAGGGGGGGGGGGGCTTCCCCATGGCTGGTCTGTGCATTGGGGTGTAGGCTGCAGACACCCTTCCTCCGAGGAGACCTCCCACGAGGGGCTAGTTTGAGGTTGCGTGGCAGTCCAAGCAAGGCCCCCCCCACATACCCCTCCCACCCCCTGCCCCCTGCGCTGTCTCCCTGGCTGGGAATGCCTCCCTGGCCGGTGGCCCTGCTGGCTGTAGGGAGAGGCCATGCTCATCCCCCCCTCTGGGTTGGTCAGGAGGGAGCTGAGCCCCTGAAGGAGGTCACCTGCACGCCACCCTCTATGAAACCCCTGCTTTTTTCACCGCAGATCCTCCGGCCTTCCAAAGGTGGCCGAATCCATCTGTCTTTGATTTTGCGTCTGGGAGTCTCCCTTGAGGCAGGCAGGGTGGCTCTTTTTAAGCATTCAGAGGTGGGAAAGGCTCTTTACTGGGGATGGTGGGGGGAGACTCACACCGGTGGGTTTACTTTATGGGTGAGGAGATATCGGTGGGATACTAGGAATTTTTTGAGGCATTTAAGCGGAGACCTGGTGATCATTTGCCAGGGGTGGTCACAAATGGAGAAAATTTGAATGCAAAATGCAAATCAATATTCAAGAGGGTAGCCATGTTGGTCTGAAGCAGCAGAACAAATTTTGACTCCAAATAACTTTGTTGGTCTTAAAGGTGCCACTGGACTCAAATCAAAGAGTTATGTAGAAGCTCAAATTCAAATGAATTCTCGGCTAAACACCTGGAAGTTCTTTCTTGGTGGGTTCTCCATCTTTGGGAGTTTTTAAGTAGAGGCTACAGAGTCATCTGGCAGAAATGCTGATTTCATGAACTTAGGCAGAGGGTGAGTGGGTGGGCAGGGAGGGATGTGCCCGTGTTTGTCTCTTGTGGCCCTTCCTGGCAGACCCAGGGAACTGCTGATCGAGGCCAGGCTGGATTCTGGAGATTTTAGGTGGTGGTGGGGATCACTTGGGTTTGAAATTGGGGTCACCATGGTTGGGCAGTTAGGTGTTTCCTGCATTGTGCAAGGGGTTGGACTAGATGACCACAGAGGTGCCTTCCAACTCTATGATTCTACAACAACCTTTCTCAACCTTTTTACTGTTGAGAAACCCCTGAAACGTTCTTCAGCTCTGAGAAACCCAAGAAGTGGTCTGGTCAGGCAGGAACATGCCCACATGGCCCCTCCCCTCCCCTCCCCCCTCCCCTCCCCTCCCATCCCGGCATTGGGGGGTGGGGGGTGGGCTGGGTCAACATGTTGTAAGCCGCCACAGGGTAGCTGGGTAGCATAAAAGCTTAATGACTGAATTAATTATCATTCAATACATGTTTGGCATGTTTAAAAAATATATACAAAATTAATTAACTGCCACCCATTCAGGCCGCCCTTCCAGGGCAAGTTCCTGTTATCCTCACAACGGATATTCCTTTGTGTGTCTGGGCTTCCCTATGGAAGTGCTTTCCTGGCGCATGCAATGTTGCATCAAGAGGAGTGCAGCAATGCCTTTAAAAGCCTGTATTAACTGCAAGCACCTGCCTGGTGTCCTCCTCTTGGACCTGCTGCAGCCTGCGGGTGCCCAACAGCTCCTGCTTGCTCTTCAAGGGACAGCGGGACGTGGCCTTTGTTCTCTCTCTCTCTCTCCCCCCCCCATCTTGGTGGGCTGCGGGCCCACATCTGCCCTTTGTCACATCCCACAGCCTTGTCAGATGGACCCGGAGAGGACAAGATTCATTCCCTCCTGCTCTTATCGTGCCTCCGGTCCCTGTGAGGCTCATTCTTGTTTCTCTCCTGTGTCTGCCACGAAGTCCCTGGGCCTTGAACAAAGGGAGGCCTGCGCATCTGCTGTCTGCTCTGCCATTATTTGGAGAATGCGTCTGCCGGGGATCCATCCTTTCATGGTGGGTTTTCTATTCCCTCCCCTCCTCCCTCTGGCATTGTCTTTCTGTGATTAGCTGTTACAGGGTTAACTCAGGCCACCTGTGCCTGCCCCCCCCTCCCTAGACATGCCCCCCTCCCTCCAGACATTTGTTGCACAGGGGCTTGCCTGTAGGAGACTGATCCCTTTTCCTGCACGGCCTCTCCCAACCAAATGCTCAGCCAGACCCTAATATTTGCATGGGTCTTTTTGTGCAAACTTATGTATGGTGGTTGGCATAAGAAAACTGGAACTGCTTGGATAAGATGAATTGCATCTCTCTCTCTCTCTCTCTCTCTCTCTCTCTCTCTCTCTCTCTCTCTCTCTCTCTCTCTCTCTCTCTCTCTCTCTCTCTCTCTCTCTCGCACATGCGCACGCACACACGCACACACACTCACAGCCCCTTGGCTCAGAAGAACGCCCAGACATAAAGCAGTACCCAGCTCAATAGCCAGAGTCCCAACATGTTGAGAGGAAAAGACATCTCCCCCCCCCCCACACACACACACACATCCTGCAGCCCTGACACTTGGGTTTTGTCTGTATTGTTGTGTGTGAGTGTGTGAAGTGCTGCCCAGTAGCTTCTGACGTACAGTGACCCAACGGACTGATTCGGGGTTCAGCTGTGTTGGCCTGAAGCAACAGAACAAAGTTCGGACCCAATCAGCCACCTGGAAGACCAGCGAAATGTCAGCCTTTGTGTATGTCGGCATCCGAAGGAGAAGAAGGCCATGCGCACGAAAGCTTATTAGACTTGGTTGGACTTCAAAATGCCTGTCTGGATTCAAACTTTGTGCCCATGAGTTAATGTTCTCCAGATGCCGGATTGGTGGCATCCAGCCTCGGGTCTTGCAGACAGGAGCCCCCTCGAGGTTTCTTTGAGGGAGTCCCCCACTGCCAGGTGGATCTTCCTCTTCTCTGGCGGCCCTCAGCTCTCTTGTCTTCCCAGGATGAGGCCAAAGTACCATAAACTCAGTTTTGGCATCTGAGCATTTCTAGGGAGGGGTCAGGCTTGATTTGGTCTAGAAACAAGAAAAAAGAAGGGAAAAAGGAAAACCCAGCCTGAAAAACAGGTGAGAACCAAAGAGGTTGAGGGACAAAAATGTGTACAGAGGTATTAAATCAACAGTTTAATTGACAGAACTCAAAGTAGTTTAGAAATAGTAAAGAACATAAAAAGGGACCACTTCTTTTCTCTATGGGTCACATGCCTATCAGTCTAACATGTCCATCATACAGCCTTCAGGGAGAGGGGAGTAAGAAATCCAAATAATAAATAAAATAAATAAGTACAAGCAACTTTGACCTAACCCGTTTCATTCTGTAAGATCTTCGGCAGAGGTCAGTACAATCACATACAGCAACAAATATAAATATAAAAATACTTTCTTTTCAACTGGGGTGTCTGTATAAAAATCTGTCCATGGTAGACTGGTCTGCATTTGACCCAGAGGGAAAAGACCTGTTTCCTCTTTATGGTTTTAAAAAATATGTTTGAATGCCCTTGAGTAATTCTGATTGGTCTTTTTGATGGTCTGCGGGATCCTTAAACCCTCCTCCGACAGGATGTTCCCAACGACTCCGTCTTCTTCCTGTCAGCTGACTTCCCTGCCCAGTTTTCATGCCCAGGCATAGTAAGGGCACCAGCAACACATTTAAGGATCTCTCCTAGCTCGTCCCGGGCTCCCTGCCCGCCCCAGCCTCAGCCCCCTCCTGGTTCTCAGCTGCAGCCTCCCATTGCTGAGGGCGATTTACCTTCATGGGACAGGGAGCTCTGGCCAGCTTTTCCACAGGGGCCTCCAGGGGCAAAGAGAAGCCAGTTTGGGATGAGGCCAGCTGGAATCTGTATGATGAGGGGCAGGCCATGCCGTTGATCCTTGTCACTGTCTGCTGCCTTGGGCAGGAGGGGGAAAGACCAGGAAGCGCCTTTACCCAGCCTGGCTGGGGTGCGACTTCACATTGCCCCCCTCCGCCTGGAATGTGGGTGTGGTCTTGGATACCTCCTTATCGATGGAGGCCCAGGTCACAAAAGCAGTCGGACAACTATGCCAAGTCAGGCTACTTGAGCCCTGCCTGTCCTCGGAGCACCTGGCCACGGTGATCCATGCAACGGTCACTTCCAGGCTAGACTTCTGTAACTCGCTCTACATGGGCCTACCCTTTTCCTTGACACGGATATTGCAGCTGGTGCAAAATGCAGCTGTGAGGGTCCTCATGGGGACCCATGCCTGAGAGAGTGGAAGAAGACGATGGGCGTGCTGCTACCCGAGAACTGCTAACCCCTCCCTCCCTCCCTCCCTCCGGAGGGGTGCCCATGAGATTGCTTTCATTGATGCGGATTTGGGGGGCACCCGAAGGCCAGCAGTAACGGGAGCCTGCTGTGGCCACTCACCCAGCATTGTGTTCCAGGCCCAATCTAAATTGGGAGAGAAAACGGAAGCCTGGAGTCACAACGAATGCCATCTGATACTCGTCTGGTGTGCCTCAGAAGGTGACCTGCCCTCCACAAAGGCAAGGGGGTCATTTCTCTGGATCAAGGATCATTGCGATGCACAGCGATTCAGGATCACTGGTGGGGCTGGTTGTGTAAAAAAAAAAAAAGATAAAACCTGATTAAAATCAGATTGTCAGGAAGGTACCCTTGGGGGTTCATAAGAGGTCCATTTGATGCCCTTTCTCCATCTCTGTCTCTCGTGAGGACTCTCTGGCGGTGTCAACACTGGGTCTACGCAAGGGGGCTACGGACAGGAGGCCAGAAAGGGCTTTGCACTTAAGGCCAGAAGGCAATTTCCATCTCAGAATCAGGGGGACTATCTGAGAAGACGATTGGGGCGAATATATAAGTACCTGTTAAAATTGGAGACAGAAACCAAGCAGGGCTGATTCTGCACTTCCTTTATTTTTTCCGTTGTGGATCCTGCTGAATTCAGATCGATTTGAACTCAGGTCTTCCTCTACCCCCCCCCCCCCCACCCATTGAAACAGAAAGTGTTCTGCACTTGATTGGGGGAGCTCAGAGTGGGGAGGGGGAGCCAAGCGCAGCAGGAGTCTCTTTCTTCTCTTGAACAAGGGGCGAGGGGAGAGGATTGAAGACTGCAGGGGAGGGAGAATAAATCCAAGAGGCCAATTTCTGCTGAGAGAAGTTAGCACTTCTGGAGCACAGTCACTTTAAGATAAGCCTTGCAGTTGGGAACCAGGAAGTCTTTGAACTGACACCCTGGCCAATCAGGGAAGACTGCTTTGCTCCTGTGAGTTAATTTGAAAAAAGCAAAAAATCTGCTCATTTACTTATGTCATTTACTTATGGCAGTTTTTGAAATATCGAGACTTATAATGTGGGAGAGAGGCAGGGTAACCACGAATTAATCATGCTTGTTGCAGAGAGGGAATTGAAAGTGCCCAAAATCAAAATGGAAATTGAATTCAGTGTAGATGGGAGGGATTTAGTCGATCTGGGAGTGGGTAAAAAGCCCCTAGCAGACTACACCCAGGAGAAGTCCTGCAAGGTAAAATGGATGCAAAATATTAGTGTGAATATTTTATTTGATGAGTAGGAACAATTATGGGGTAAGGAGGACAAAATGTCAAATATTGTATGAAAACTGGAATAAAATGTCTTATAGCTGTGCAGGTCATAGAATCATAGAATCAAAGAGTTGGAAGGGGCCATACAGGCCATCTAGTCCAACCCCCTGATCAATGCAGGATCAGCCCTAAGCATCCTAAAGCATCAAGAATCAACAGTGAGAACCGGGCATGGAATCACTGATAGGTTCAAAATTGAGAAAGGAGTTCGGCAAAGCTGCATACTGTCGCCTTGCCTATTTAACTTGTATGCGGAGCACATAATGAAAAAGGTGGGATTACAGGAGTCACAAATTGGGGTCATGATTGCAGGGAGAAATATCAACAACCTCAGTTGGCTTGAAACTCAACATCAAGAAAACAAAGATCATGGCATCCGGCCCTCTCAATTCCTGGCAAATAGATGTGGAAGAAATGGAGGTAGTGACAGAATTTATTTTCCTGGGCTCCAAGATCACTGCAGATGGGGACTGCAGCAAAGAAATTAAAAGACGCTTGCTCCTGGGGAGGAAAGCTATGGAAAATCTAGACAGCATCCTCAAAAGCAGAAACATCACCCTGCCAAAGAAGGTGCGTCTAGTCAAGGCTATGGTCTTCCCAGTTGCAATGTATGGCTGCGAAAATTGGACCATAAGGAAGGCCGAACGTCAAAGAATTGAGGCTTTTGAACCCTGGTGCTGGAGAAGACTCTTGCGAGTCCCTTGGACTGCAAGGAGAACAAACCGGTCAGTCCTAGAGGAGATCAGCCCTGACTGCTCCTTAGAAGGCCAGATCCTGAAGATGAAACTCAAATACTTTGGCCACCTCATGAGGAGGAAGGACTCCCTGGAGAAGAGCCTAATGCTGGGAGCGATCGAGGGCAAAAGAAGAAGGGGACGACAGAGAATGAGGTGGCTGGATGGAGTCACTGAAGCAGTAGGTGCAAACTTAAACAGACTCCAGGGAATGGTAGAGGACAGGAAGGCCTGGAGGATCCTTGTCCATGGGGTCCCCTCTGGGGAATTTGGCCTGGGTGGACCAGGAGAGATTAGCACGAGGGTGGTGCCCTCTCCCTTCCCTAGGCATACTTTGAGCTTGCAGTCTCCGGGAGTTCTGAGCCTTCCTGCCCTTTCTGGGGTGGGCTCCAGCCATTTCCTCCCCTTGTGGGGTCAGCTGCCCCTGCAGGCAGAGCTGGAAGGCCACCTCCCCCTGCAAGCTACCTCAGTCCAGTCCTGCGCCCCCCCCCCCCCACGCCGTTTCCTGGAGGAAGGGGGGGAATCCACTCCCGGCTTTCCCTCCGGCGCTCCCCCGGCTTGGCTTTGGCTGCGGGGTAAGTCCGGCGGCGGGGATTCGGCCGCGCATGCGTCCTGCCGGCCCCCGTGCGAATGCAAATCCGCCGCCCGTACAACAGAGGCAGCCGAGGCGCCGAGCGGCCACTTCCACCTTCAGCACCGGCGCCGCTGGACAGCTCCCGCCCGCCCAGGTAAGTGGGCGCCTCCTCCCCCGCCCCCGCCCCCGCCCCCGCGCATCGCCCCCGGCCTGACCGCGGCCCTCTCCCCCTGCAGCCTCCGGCGCCCCCGCGGGAGGGAGCGAGCGAGCGAGCGAGAGAAGCAAGCAAGCAAGGAGGCGGCGGCGGCGGCGGCGAAGGAGGCGGAGGCGGCCCAGCTGCCCCGAGGCCGCGCTCTCGCTCCCGGGCTGGAGAGGGCCAGGCGACGACGCAGCCGCGCGGGACTTCGCTGCAACTTGCCGGCGCTCGGCGGAGGCGGCCATGGAAGGTAAAGGTAGGTGGCGCGGGAGGGAGGGCGGCTCCGGGCGCCGCAGTGCTCCGGCAGGGAGCCGGGTCGACGGCTGGGGCGCCGGGCGGGCAGAGGCCCCGCGCTCCGGGGTTGGCTGCTGGCTCGCCCCCGCAGAGGGCGCAGAGAGCAAGGCGGGCGCCTCCGCGGCTCTCGTGGGAGGGCGGCCTCGGCGGCGGCGATTAGGACCAGGGCCGGAGGTGCGGGCCTGCCTCGGGGAGGGGGCGCCTGGCACGGGGCTCTGGGCTTGCCCTCCCGGGGTGCCGGGCCCGAGCGGCGGGCGCTCTAGCGGGGAGGGGGTGGCGGTGCGTCTCCTGGCCCCGGACCCGCCGCGTCTCTCTCCCTCTCGCCGCCGTCCCCGCCGTCCCCGCCGTCCGTCCGTGGGCATCCGCGCCTGGCCCCGCACACGCGTCCCCCGCCCCGCCAGGCCGGCTGCGTCTCCACGCCCGAGCCCAGCCCAGCGCAGCGCAGCCGGCGCGCCCTTCCATCGCCTTGCGCCGCCGCCGACCTCGGGGGACGCGGCGCCCCTTCCGCCCGCCGGGCCGTCTGGGCAGGGGCTGGGCTCCCAGGGCGGGAGCGGGACGAGGCGGCGGGCCCGAGCGCTGCGGTGGCGGCCAGGGCCGAGCCGGGCCGGCTGTTGTCGCTGGGGCTGCGAGGCAAAGGAGCGGGGGAGCCGCGCCAGCCAGGCACGCTCCGCGCAGAGCCCGCCCGATCTGCACCGTCATGCCTCCCCGGAGCCGCGCCGGCGGGGCGAGGCACGGGCCCAGGACCTGGACTGCGGGCCGGGCCGCCCGAGGCCCTTCTCTCCTGCGGCGAAGGTCTTGTGGGGGCGGCTGGAGCCTTGCGGAACGGAGACGCCGCCGGCTGCTGACGGGCTGGCTCGCCCGTCCTCCCCCCCCCCCCCCGCAAAGCATGTCCGGAGGGACCTTCTCCGAGGCGACCCCGAGAGCCCCCCCCCCCCGGGAAGCAGGGCTGGTTCTGCAAACGACTCTCTGCCGGGACCCGGGGCACTGCCCCCCCCCCCCCCCCCGTTCCCCAGAGGCGCCGTGCCCTTAGGAGAGGCCAGTTGTGTGGAGCAGCCTGCGCGGCTTGGCCAGGGACGGGAGAAGGCGGCCTGCTGCTGCTGCTGCTGCTGCTGCTGTGAGGGTTTTCTGCTGCGCAGCCCCCTCCAGGAACGCAACCGGGGGGGAGGGGCTGGCTGCTCTAGATTCGAGTCCCCCCCCCCCCCGGGCAGAACCTGGGTGGCAGCTCCCCAGAGCCAAAGGCCGTCCCTGAGGAAGGGGGCGTCCACCGCGGGCAGCTCACAGCCCCCGAGACCTTGTTAGTCTGGGAGGGGCTCCTGGGCTCGAATCCAGCTCCTCCCAAGGAAGTGCTCTGAGTCGGCCACGCTAGGCAGGACTGCCCAGATGTCTCTCTACACAGCCCTGAGTGCTAGCGACTTGAAAAGCACAGAATGCCTTAGCGGGACCTGAGGACTCTCTGGTGAGGACCTTGGCATTGCCTCTGGGGGCTGCTGCTGCTGCTGCTTCTGAGATACCAAATCTCTGGGAAGTGTCCCCGTGGATCTGAGCAGTGGCCCAAGCGCTGTCTCTAAAATGTTAGGGCCACCGTAATGTGGAGGGGTGGGCGATTTTATGGTGCATCGATGAAAGCCCCCCCCCGGATCTGGGCCCAGCAGTGTCCTGTGAACGGCCACTTTTGTGACCAACCCCTCCCAGTCTCCAGGCTGCCCCAACTGGCCGGGCCTCCTTCACTGAGTCAAGTTGCCTTTGGCCGCCCCGTGAATGGCTGACCCCCCTGCAACCCTCCCCTTTGCCCCTGGCTCAGGTCCTGCCAGTTTCCTGATGGAGTCTGTCCCCCCCCCTCCCAGAGGGTCTCCCCCCCCCCGCCTTCCCCTTTGTCTGGCTGCCTTTTTGAGTGAGTCTCTTTCCATTCTTAGTGGAGGCAAATAATTCTCATTTGTCATCATGATTGTTGTTTAAGTGAAACAAGCAGCCCCAGATCTAAGCTGGGGATCCTTCTCCACCCGGCATCGGCACTGGCTGGTTTGGGGCAGAGGGGGGCTGCCCCACTGATTTCACTAGCTGGGGTGAATGTTGAGCTGGTGGGGTGACAGAAGACATAGCTGGTCTCCTATGGGTCAGGCCAACGGTGGAGACATAGGGCAATTTGGGCAGCTGGCAGTGTAGGGAGGAGGTGCTGGATCCTCCCCATGAGCTGGGCAGAGAGATTTTCCCTTGGGGGACCTTTACCGCTCTTAAAGTGGTTCTTTGCATTAGGCGATTGTGCTTTAGAGATGCCCTTGTCTTTTACAGGATGTAGTTGCTGGAAAGGCAGTTGAAAAGAAAAGGCAGGGGAGGGGAGGGGAGGGGAGGGGGGAAGCCTTTCACCCTCTGCTCCCCAGAGAGTTCCCTGCTGAACATGGCCTCTGACTCCCCCACCCCCTGGTTTAGTGTTGACATTTTCCCTTGTCTCTCCTTGAAGGAGCTCAGAGCAGCAGGCCAGCCCCCACCCCCATTTTGTTCCTCTTGGGTCGACAACATCATAATCATCTCCTTTTTTCTGGAAGTGAGGATTATCAGCAGACAATTGCCTTAATAATATGAATAATAATCTAAAGAATAAAGCACAGCACTTATCTCCTTAGTACAGATTCACAAAACAGATATGTCCAATCACAACAAACAGCTCTGCAATTATCAGTGATCCATAAGTGCGAAAGGAAGGATCCGTGGAGGGCCTCGGGATCTGTCCTGGGCTCTGGGGTGCTCAGCATGTTTATAAATGGTTTGGATGAAGGCCTGGGGGGGGGGCTTATTAAATTTGCAGATGACACTAAACTGGGAGGGGCAGCAAACACAGCAGAAGACTGAATCAGGATACAGGATGGTCTTGACAGGCTGGAAAACTGGGCTAAAATGGATTTCAATAGTGAAAAATGTAATGTTCTGTATTTAGGTAGGAAAAGGGACAAGCATCATTATAGGATGGGCGAGACTTGTCTTGGCAGCAGTACATGTGAAAAGGATCTGGGGGTCTTAGTAGACCAGATACTGAACAGGAGTCAGCAGTGTGACTCGGTGGCTAAAAAGGCAAATGGGATTTGGGGCTGTATCAAACGGAGTATCGTGTCCAGATCATGGGAGGTGATGGTACCACTTTACTCTGCTCTCGTAAGGCCTCAGTTGTTCAGTTTAGGGCACCACATTTGAAGATGGATGCTGAAGTGACCAGTGGAGGGCAACCAAGATGGTGAGGGGTTTGGAGACCAAGTGATATGAGGAAAGGTTGGAGAGCTTGGTCCGTTTAGCCTGGAGAGAAGGTGACTAAGAGATGACATGATAATCATTTTCAAATACTTGAAGGGCTGTTAAACAGAAGATGGAGCAGAGTTGTTTTCTGTTGCCCCAATGGATTGAAATGAATTCAAAAGAATTTTTGGCTGAACATCCAGAAGAAGTTCGTGACGGTCAGAGCGGTTTCTCAGTGGGACAGGCTTCCTTGGGAGGTGGGGGGTTCTCCTTCTTTGGAGATTTTTAAACAGAGGCTGGAGAGCCATCTGACAGAGAGGCTGATTCTGTGAAGGTTCAAGGGGGGTGGCAGGTGACGGTGGGTGAGTGAGAGGGTTGTGAGTGTCCTGCATAGTGCAGGGGTGCGGGGGTTGGACTACCTTCCAACTCTATGATTCTATGACTCTATGATTCTGTGACCCTCAAGATCCCTTCCAGCTCTCTGATTCTATGATATTCAGAGGGTTCTGCAGCCTGTGAGTTGCCTTGCGCTTGGGGCTGTCTTTTGAGCAACAATGGTCTACACTCCGAAGCTTCACAAGAGTTGTATTCACCCTCTGCAATGTGAGTGACCAGTCCAGGGAAGAGGTGAGAGTCACAGCCCTGATGAGCTCTCCGGACCATATTTGGAACTGGTGAACCAAATCCAGGTCCTTCCTCTCTAGTGACAGAGGGTGTGCAACATTCTGGGCTAGTTTTGGTGACATCTGCTCAACCCCTGCACAGCAGGGCACACTCAGCACCCTGGGCCACCCAGGGCCAAATCTGCCATGAAGGCTGGCTGGGTAACCCTGGCCTTATCAGAAACTCTCCACCTGGCCTACCCCACAGGATTGTTGTTATGAGGAAATAGAGGAGCAGGAGAGCAATGCTTTGGGTAGTCTCAAATGGGGAGAAAAGTGGGACAGAAATGCAAATGGAATAGGGAATTGGTTAGAGAACCGCACTCAAAGAGTTGTTGTCAATGGTGTTTCATCAGACTGGAGAGAGGTGAGTAGCGGGGTACCTCAGGGCTCGGTGCTCGGCCCGGTACTTTTTAACATATTTATTAATGATCTAGATGAGGGGGTGGAGGGACTACTCATCAAGTTTGCAGATGACACCAAATTGGGAGGACTGGCAAATACTCCGGAAGATAGAGACAGAGTTCAACGAGATCTGAACACAATGGAAAAATGGGCAAATGAGAACAAGATGCAATTTAATAAAGATAAGTGTAAAGTTCTGCATCTGGGTCAGAAAAATGAAAAGCATGCCTACTGGATGGGGGATACGCTTCTAGGTAGCACTGTGTGTGAACGAGACCTTGGGGTACTTGTGGATTGTAAACTAAACATGAGCAGGCAGTGTGATGCAGCGGTAAAAAAGGCAAATGCCATTTTGGGCTGTATCAACAGAGGCATCACATCAAAATCACAAGATGTCATAGTCCCATTGTATACGGCACTGGTCAGACCACACCTGGAGTACTGTGTGCAGTTCTGGAGGCCTCACTTCAAGAAGGACGTAGATAAAATTGAAAGGGTACAGAGGAGAGCGACGAAGATGATCTGGGGCCAAGGGACCAAGCCCTATGAAGATAGGTTGAGGAACTTGGGAATGTTCAGCCTGGAGAAAAGGAGGTTGAGAGGGGACATGATAGCCCTCTTTAAGTATTTGAAAGGTTGTCACTTGGAGGAGGGCAGGATGCTGTTTCTGCTGGCTGCAGAGGAGAGGACACGCAGTAATGGGTTTAAACTTCAAGTACAACGATATAGGCTAGATATCAGGAAAAAGTTTTTCACAGTCAGAGTAGTTCAGCAGTGGAATAGACTGCCTAAGGAGGTGGTGAGCTCCCTCTCACTGGAAGTCTTCAAGCAAAGGCTGGATACACACTTTTCTTGGATGCTTTAGGATGCTTAGGGCTAATCCTGCGTTGAGCAGGGGGTTGGACTAGATGGCCTGTATGGCCCCTTCCAACTCTATGATTCTATGATTCTATGAAGTTGGATGGATTGGATGCTGACCCCACACTGCCTCGGTGTGGGAGACCATGGGGTAGTGTTGCCCCCCCCAACCAGGCAAAATGGCCGTGACAGAGGAGCCGGCCTTCTCTGCAGGAGCCGTCTGGCCTGTCATTGGCTCAGGATTCCTTGGTCAGCTTCATGCGCTTCCCTTGGCTGAGCCTCATTTCCCTCCTCCTCCTCCTCTTTTTTAGCCTACGTTCCCCCTTTCTCCGGTGTGGTGGGGGTGGGGGTGGGGGTGGGGGTGCAGCCCTGCCTGCAGGACTTTGCTCTTGGCCCAGTGTGCAGGTGCCGAGCCCAACGCATGAGGGACCCGGTCCCTGCCAAGAAGGTGTCCATGCTGGACTAAGATGGACAAGAACAGGGTAGAATTGGGGCCCTGCTTTGCTGGCAGCCTGCTGGGATGAGTTGGCTGATTTTTGTAAAGGTTCCTGTGGACTGTGCAGATAGGCCTTGTCCTGCCCCCTCCCCCGGCCGAGGCTGTGGGGTGGAAAGTCGCATCAAGTCACAACCGACTTCATGGCGCTTCCAGGCAAGCGACCCCCAGAGGTGGCCCACCTTTACTCCCCCCCCCACAGAGGTGCCGAGTTGTGATGAGGGGGGCTAGCTGGGCCATTCAGTTCAGGGCAGGTGAGCAGAGGTGGTTGGCCACTGCTGGCCTTTGGCTTTCTTGGGGCCTCCCATCCACATACGTACCAGGGCTGGTCCTGCTGGACTGAGAGCAGCCTGGGCCATGAGGTACATCTGGGCCAGCATCCCAGCCACAATCCCCTGATAGGCCAGTGGCCCTTCCAGAACCTGGCCAAAGGTCCAACTTCAGCCTCTCCAAGAGAGGCAGCAGATGAATTGGAGTGTGTGTGTGAGTGAGAGGGAAAGAGAGAGAGAGGGCCAGAGCTGAGCAGGGAAGGAAGCAAGGGGGAGAGGAGAGATGCATCCTAGAATCATAGAATAATAGAGTTGGAAGGGACCTCCTGGGTCATCTAGTCCAGCCCCCTGCACTATGCAGGACACTCACATCCCAATCGCTCATCTACTGTCACCTGCCACCCCCTTGAGCCTTCACAGAATTAGCCTCTCTGTCAGATGGCTATCTAGCCTCTGTTTAAAGATTTCCAAAGATGGAGAACCTACCACCTCCCGAGGAAGCCTGTTCCACTGAGAAACCACTCTCACTGTCAGGAACTTCTTCTGGGTGTTTAGACAGAATTTCTTTTGAATTAATTTCATCCCATTCGTTCTGGTCTGTCCCTCTGGGACAAGAGAGAACAATTCTGCTCCATCCTCCATATGGCACCCTTTTAAATACTTAAAGATGGTTGTCAGATCCCCTCTCAGTCGCCTCCTTTCCAGACCAAGCTCCCCCAACCTTTCCTCATACGTCTTGGTCTCCTAACCCCTCACCATCTTCGTTGCCCTCCTCTGGACACGCTCCAGTTTCTCAACATCCCTCTTCAATTGGGGTGCCCAAAACTGAACTCCAAGTGAGGCCGAACCGGAGCAGAGTACAGCGGTACCATCACCTCCCGGGATCTGGACACGATACTCTGTTTGATGCAGCCCCAAATCCTGTTCACCTTCTTAGCCACTGAGTCACACTGCTGACTCATGTTCAATGTACGGTCTACCAAGACCCCCAGCTCCTTTTCACACGTACTACTGCCAAGACAGGTTTCTCCCATCCTTAGTGATGCACATCATTTTCCCACCTAGATGCAGAACTTTACATTTTTTTGGTATTAAAATTCATTTTTTTCATTGTAGCCCAGCTTTGCAGCCTGTCAAGATCATCCTGTATTCTGACTCTGTCTTCTGGCATGTTTGCTACCCCTCCCAGTTTAGCATCATCTGCAAATGTAATAAGCACCCCCTCTTGGCCTTTCTCGAAATCATTTATGAATGTGTTGAATAACACAGTCCATGTGTGGTGGGGCTTGGCGAGGTCCCCGTGGTTCTCCTCTCTCCCCACAGAGCTTTGTGTGGGGAAAAGGGGCTGCGTCTTCCTCTCTCCCCCTTTTGTCGGCACTTCTCGGGCCCTTTATCCCCGTCTCCCTTGCCACGGATTTGATAGATGGAGCTAATTTTCGGGATACCTCAGCCCAAAGGATTTATGAGGAACCTTCCACACAGCCCCGAAGGTTCTCTTGCCATAACCGCGCAGTGGGTCCTGGGCAAGGGTGTTCCTTCTCCGTCTAAATCATTACGAATACATTATTAATGCAAAACGTTTTCCCAGACGTCATGACTGTGAGGGGGAGGAGGAGCAGCAGGATGCCGCTTGGTCTCCTCCGTGCACATTTGGAAACGGGCAAGCCAGCTGCCTGCGCTGTTTGGGGCTTCTGGGGTCAGACCCAAGGGCCGCATGCCACAAACCACCTTTAGATATCAGGATTGTTATTATACTTGTTACCTGCCCTTCCTCCACAGACTCGGGGCGGGGTCCATCCAAATAACATATAACAAGATGAAATGTATACAAATATAATCGACAATCAGTAATTAAGATCTTAACGGCAGAATCTGTTCTGCCCTCGTTGTCCTCCGGTGGCTGGTGGGGAGAGGCAGAGACGTTTTGTCAGCCCCAGAGGGAGAGAAGGGCCCATGAGGAGCACCGTCATCCCTGGCAGGGACGGAGCTACCCTTGCATTCAGGTGAGCTTGCACCTGCTGGCCAGTTAGGCTTCCCAACCTCCAGGCAGTGACTGGAGGTCTCCTGGGATTGCAACTGATGTCCAGGTGACGGAGGTGAGGTCCCCTGGAGAAAATGATTGCCTCGGAAGGGGGACTCTTTAGCATAGTAACCCCCCTGTAGTCCTTTCCAAACCCAGATTTTTCTCCACCCCCCAGATGTCCAGGTATTTTTCAGCCTGGAGCTGGCAAGCCAATTGCCAGGGGCTCAGTGGAGCCGAGGATGACCAGAAATCCCCCCCCTGCAGTCAAGGATCTGCCCTGTGCCTGCTCTTGAGCTCTGTGCACTGGAGTCGTCAGGACAAAGCCCACCTCCTCTAGGGCTGGCTGCAGTCTGGCAATTTAGGGAGGGCAGAGCTTGGGCAGAAGAGGAGCTTTCTTTCTTTCTTTCTTTCTTTCTTCCTTTCTTCCTTTCTTCCTTTCTTCCTTTCTTCCTTTCTTCCTTTCTTCCTTTCTCCCTTCCCTACCCTACCCTACCCTACCCTACCCTACCCTACCCTACCCTACCCTACCCTACCCTACCCTACCCTACCCTACCCTACCCTACCCTACCCTACCCGAAAGAATGATAGATCTGTCTTCTGGTGCTAGAAAGAAGGAATTAAAGAGAGAGAGAGAAATGGGAGAGCGCATGGAAAATTCCTGAATAAGCAGCCCAGAAATCAGTGTGCAAAAGAGGGGATCGTGCTTAGCCTCCCACCATAGTTGCATGAGCTGCAAAACCCACGCCAGAACCCACGCCTGGCCTGGCCCTGCATTGTCTCCATCGGCCCCTGCAGCACCCCGCTGGTCTCCACAGGCCACCCTCCTTAGTGGGCTCCCCGGAGTCCTTTTTGGCGGATCCGTCGGTCCCTGACTTGAGAGTGCAGAGCTGAGGAAGCCTCCCAGGGCTCTTCTTGCTGGATCATCACCCTCTCTCTTCCTGCAGCAGAACTCTTGAGCTCGCTGGCTGGCATTTTTTCTAACCCTTTTCTTAGGTTGAGCAAAGCCTGACTTGTCATTTGAAGGAGGAGCTGCATCCCACGGTCTGCTCATGTTTGGCTTGCAGGCCACAAGTACCCCAAGATCACGTTCACACACAGGGCTCCCCAGGAGAGTGTCTCCCCTCCGGTATGCCTGCTGCTCTTTTCTGTGACCCAGGTGTAGAGCTCTGCACTTCTCCTTATGCAGTTGCATCTTGTTCTCGTTGGCCCACTTTCCAGCGTGTTCAGATCCCATTGAACTCTGTCCCTGCCTTCTGGGGGTGTTTGCCACTCCTCCCAGTTTAGTGTCATCTGCAGATTTAATAAGGAGTCCCCCCACCCCCCTATCCATCACTGATAGAAATGCTGAAAAGTACCGGACCCAATCCCGACTCCTCTGGAGCTTCACTGTTCACCTCCCTCCACTGATAAAATCCCACTGGCCGCCCATCCTTGGGTGCAGTTTTGAAGCCACACCACCCTCTGAGAATCTAGTCTGCACTCCTCCAGTTTACTTATCAGATCAGCCCTTCACTCAGGCAAAGAAGGAAAGGAGGTTGGTCTGGCAGGACCCTTGCGGGCAAATCCATGCTGGCTGATACCAGAAGACTGTTTTAAAGTGTAGAATTCCTGACATGCTCCCGCATTCCACTCCTCTGCCATGTTGCTCTGATATCCACTGGGGGTAGTAGGCAGCGGGTGCAGAGTCTGCAGCGAGGGGAAAGATCAGGCCAGGGGAAGAGAATTAAAAAAAGGGGGGTGTTCTGATGTCGTTCTTAGGAACTAGAAGGCCCCTGGGTTCACATCCCCACCTCCAAACTGGGCTTTGGAACTCCCTCCCTGCTTTGCTTCTCCTGGCCCCTGCGCTTCTGAAATTCGGAAAAGGCCTTTCCCTCCTCGGAGACCTTCCTTTGTCAGCTTCTCTCCACTCCTGTGGGCTTCCAGGGCTCCATCCCCCCTCTCTCGCCCGCTCTGTCCTCCTCCTCCTCCTCCTCCTGGCTGTGCTGCTGATGCTGCAGGGTCCTTCCCCTCTTTTCACTTCCTGCAGCAAGATGCCCAGACAGCTTTTAGCAGAGCAGGTGAGACAGAAATGTTTGCAATAGAGAGGGGCATTACAGTGCAGCGTCTTGCCAAGGCCTGAGCCAAGGTGTGGGAGGCAGGCCTTGGCAGGAGACTGCTGGGTGCGGAGACCACTGGGTGGGCAAAGGTATGGGGGGGGCTCTGCAGGGAGTGTGCCCCACCCCACAACTTCAGAGCCTTTGAGGGCATTCCTGCCAAAGCATTCGGGCCCAAAATGAGTGTTTATAATTGGGGAGGGGTTCTTAGCCAGCTGACGTGTCACTGATTTCCCTGCCCTGGCCACAGGGCTTGGGCTTTTCTGGTCCTGAAGTCAGTACTAGAGAGATCTGCATGACGCATAGGGCAGATGTGGGGAGTGTCTTTGGGAAGGCCATTTGGACAAGCTGCTAGAGCCAGAACTCCTCCAGCTGGACGGCGGCTCAGCAATCGAGTGAAGAGGCTGTGCTTGAAGGCAGCTGCCCTTAGTAGCATCCCACCACCAGGTGTGTTCCCCAACGTGGTGCACCTGGGCACCATGACACCCGGGTACATGTCTCCTGGCACCCACCAAGTGCCTTAAGACAGTGTGTGGGGGCAGATGGGGCTTCTACTTAGCCGGGCTTCTGACTGCCTGAGCAGGGTACAATGGCCCAGGGCTGGCTTCGTTCTCCCTCGCTCTTTCCCAGTGTGTTTTGAACATGGCTCCTCTTGTTCCCTGTGGCTGCATTGCCCGTGTGTGTGTGGTTCTTCTTCCTGTGGAGGCTGCTGTGGGGCTGTGCATAGGCCCACGGTGCTCTTCTTGCACCAGCAGTGCTGGAAGACCTGACTGAGTTTGGAGCCCCTTTTCTTCTGGGCCTGTGAATGTGGCGAAGGGAGCCAGGGAAGCTGGGGTCAGCCGATTTAATTCGAGGGGCCCAGAGGGCGGGGGGTGCCTTTCCCTTGGGTCTGCGCACGGGGTGGCCAGGCGGCAGGACCCCTGGCTGGGCAAGGGGACCTCCAGGGAGCCATGGGCAGTGAAATGGGGGCCAGAGCAGGGGGTGCAGGGGCTGGCGAGGGCGGGGCTCCTCTGGGTCCAGCATTTTGTAGCAGCCAAGGTGACAGAGGAGAGCTCAGCAGGAGGGCGGGTCCAGCCAGGGGCAGGAAGAGTGTGTGTATGTGTGTGTGTGGAGGGGGGGGGGGCTCTGAATCCACTCCAGAAAGTTGGCTTCGTAGTTTCGGGGGATGCAAAACAGTCGGAAGAGACTCTGGCAGGCTTTGTGGGCAGAGGGAGCGGCATGGCTGAAGGCGGGTGAGGGAGGGGGGGGAGAGGCAATGGGGCGGGGGGGGGAGCTAGCGGGCGGCAAATGGGGTGTGTGCCAACGAAGCGCGTGGCAAAGATGTGAGCGATGTTCAGGGGGCCAGCCGCAAGGCCAAGGGCAGATGGGTGGGGAGGCAGCGTCTGGAAAGGGGGGGGGGTGGCCAGAGCTTTCCTGGGCACAGGGGAGGGGGAGGGCAGGAAAGCAGCTCCTGGAGGCAGGGGGGGGAGGGCATTGCTGCACCTTGGCCTGAGTCATTCTTTGGGGCAGGGCTCCAATGATCTGCGGTGTGTGTGTGTGTGTGTGTGGGGGGGTCCTACTGCTGTGGACTTGGGGGCTCCACAATGTCCAGGGATGGCTCCCCTCTGTGCGAAGCCCTTGGGAGCAACCCTTCGTGGGTCAGGACTGGGGTGGCCTCAATATGCCAATGACGACCAGCCCTACATTCTGAAATCCCAATTCCCTTGAAATGCTCTAGAGCAGGGGTAGGCAAACTGTGGCCCTCCAGATGTCCATTGACTACAATTCCCATGAGCCCCTGCCAGTATTTGCTGGCAGGTGCTCATGGGAATTGTCGTTCATGGACATCTGGAGGGCCGCAGTTTGGCCACCCCTGCTCTAGAGTCTCTGGGCCAGTGATGGAAGTGACAGATCTGCCACCCAAGCCACAAGCAGGGTGGTATTTCCTGTCCCCTGGGAAAGGGGTCTGGGGTCATACCTAGGTGGCGTTGGGGTCCTAGGTAAGACGAAGAAGAAGAGTGGGTTTTCATACCCTGCTTTTCACTGCCTGAAGGAGTCTCCAAGCGGCTGACAGTCTCAAAGCAGATCCAATCACCTTCCCTTCCTCTCCCTACAACAGACACGCTGGGAAGGAAGTTAAGCTGAGAGAGCTCAGAGAGAACTGCTCTGTGAGACTAGCTCTAACAGGACTGTGACTGGCTGTAGGTCACCCAGCTGGCTGCATGCAGCGGAAGAGATGGGGAATCCAGCCTGGCCCTCCAGAGTAGAGCCTGCCACTCTAAACCTACACCATGCTGACTCGCTTGGGCCAAGGGATCCCACCAAGCCCTTCCCCTGGCCACGTCTATCCAGAAGACAGGCAGATGGAAGCCCAGCCCTTTCTCCCTCTGCACCTGTCCTGGTCCCCCAAGCCTACGTCGTTCCTGATGATGCACCCACAGCTCAAGACGGGGCGTCCCAAAGACCCACAACCACCGCAGGCCCATCACAAGGGGGTGGGTGGGGCCCCTGGAGGGCTGGGTGAGGCTGCAGCCTCTGGGTGAGTCCCGTCCTGTGTGGTTCCTTTTGGCACAGACTGCGGCGATTCCTGGCTCCCTCTTCCCCCACTTGTAAAACTCTTGTTTGGACAGGCAAATGCGACTCCTGCAAAAGCCAGTGCAAGCCTTGGCTGGGGCTGTGCTGGTTGCTGCTGGCCAAGGAGGGAGTGGCCGTCTCTCGCGTGGAAAAGGCATGGGGCTGGGGGCGGGGCAGAGCCAGGGGAGAGGGGGATTTGGGGATGGGAAGGAACCCAGCGAGGGTAGGACGTCATCGCATCCCCCTCTGAAGGCACCTTTTCTCTCCAGGGAAACTGTAGTCTGGAGATTAGTTGTCATTCCAGGATCTCCAGGTCCCTCCTGGAGGCTGGCATCGCTAAATGATCCAGATTTGGAGATCAGCTTTTGCTCAGAGCTTTCAAAGGGGGTCAGTAGAGAGAGTCGTTCTCTACCTTTCTGCATGAAATTTTAAAAAGGCAGATCTGAAGAAGGGCCCTGAGTGGCCCCAAGTCATTGGCCAGCATCTTCAGGCAATTCATAAACGCAGAGACCCCGCCGTGTCTCTGATGGGTTTCCGGAGCAGGCAGCCTCCTGCCTTCAGCCTGGCCCTTTCTCCATTGGCAGCCCTTCTCATCACAGCAGGCCCAAACACTGAAGCAACCCACAGCCCCGCATGCAAGGCTCCCTCTTGGTTGGCCTCCCAGGGCATTTGGTTTGGGATTGTTCTGTGCAATCAGCACAACTACCTGAGACATTTCTGGCTGTGGCTTCTTGGCTTCCTGTCCGATTTGGAGGAGGGGGCTTGACTTTGTACCCCTCAGCCAAGTAATCATCTCTGTCAGATTTCCAGAGAATAGGGGCTGTGGTTTCAAGGCAAGACCGAAGGAGAGAAGCGGAATGAGTGGCCTTGTCCTCTCCCTTTTGCCCATTCAAATGAGTATCAGGTGAACCCCCAGAAGACTACTGAGAAAGCCTCCATCTCGGAGGCTGGTTGTGGATCAGAAGAGGCTGCTGGAGAGGATTCGGCCGGGATGATCAGGGATGCAGTTGTGGGGCTTGATGTCTTTAATGTTTTGTTGTTGCTGGGAGAGGCGGCCTAAAAGCACGACAAACAAACAAACACTAATGAAGGAATTGAAATTGGTCAGGAATTCCTGTTCCTTGGCAGCAAACTCAACCCAAAGGGAGGGAGGTTGCAGCCAAGAATCCAGAGGCAGACGGAGCCCTGGAGCAGCTAGAAAAGGGCCTCAAGTATAAGGAGCAGATCCATCGAGATCTGGCCATCGAGATCTGTCCCGCTAGAACAGGGATTCCCAAACAGGGGCCCAGGGGCCCCTGGGGGTCTGCCGGCACTCCAGAGGGAGTCCACAGCTTCCCCCCCCACCTTAATGGACTCAGCCACAAGCTAGAATACCATCTGCTTCCTTTGCTCCCCCTTTCACCCCCTCCTTAGTGTGAGGGAGTTCTCTTGTGCTTCCCGTGCGTGGGAGGGGGCAGAGTCTGCACTTATACTACCTTAAACCCCCTGCTCCCCCCCCCAAAGTACTCCTTGAGTCTGCCTATTAACATGGGTGTTTCTGGGGGTGTGGTAGGGTGGTGTGGCCAGTTGACCACTTCTGGGGCTCCTCAAAACCTGAGACATTATTTTAGGGGCTCCTCCATGGTCAAAGGGCTGAAAAGGGCTGTGCTGGGGATTCCTCATTACTAGGCAGGCGTGTGGAAGTTGGACAGTGAAGAAGGCTAACAGGAAGAAAGGTGTCCCTTTGGAAATGTGCTGCTGGCGGAGGGTCCTTGGCCAAACCCAGCCCGCCTCTCCCTGGAAGCTCAAATGGCTAAACTGAGGCTCCTGTACTTGGTCACATGACGAGAGCACAAGGGTCATCAGAAAAGACAACCATACTAGGAGAAGTGGAAGGCAGCAGGAGAAGAGGGAGACCCAGCAGGAGGTGGATGTCAAGGAAGCCATGAAGGAAGGCTCTCCCTTTGCAAGACCTGGGCAAGGGGGTTAACAGTCGAATGTTTGGGAGGTCCTTAATCCATATGGTTGGAAGCGACATGATGGCACTCTAACACACACACACACACACACAATGGGCATTACACATGGTGTAATGGAAGTCAGCATGGATTTGTCTCCAACAGGTCCTGCCAGACCAACCTGGTTTCCTTTTTTGACCAAGTAACAGGTTTGCTGGATCGGGGAAATTCGGTTGATGTCATTTACTTGGATTTTAGTAAAGCTTTTGACAAGGTTCCCCATGATGTTCTGATGGATAAATTGAAGGACTGCAATCTGGATTTTCAGATCGTTAGGTGGATAGGGAATTGGTTAGAGAACCGCACTTAAAGAGTTGTTGTCAATGGTGTTTCATCAGACTGGAGGGAGGTGAGTAGCGGGGTACCTCAGGGCTCGGCCCGGTACTTTTTAACATATTTATTAATGATCTAGATGAGGGGGTGGAGGGACTACTCATCAAGTTTGCAGATGACACCAAATGGGGAGGACTGGCAAATACTCCGGAAGATAGAGACAGAGTTCAACGAGATCTGAACACAATGGAAAAATGGGCAAATGAGAACAAGATGCAATTTAATAAAGATAAGTGTAAAGTTCTGCATCTGGGTCAGAAAAATGAAAAGCATGCCTACTGGATGGGGGATACGAGACCTTGGGGTCCTTGTGGATTGTAAACTAAACATGAGCAGGCAGTGTGATGCAGCGGTAAAAAGGGCAAATGCCATTTTGGGCTGTATCAACAGGGGCATCACATCAAAATCACAAGATGTCATAGTCCCATTGTATACGGCACTGGTCAGACCACACCTGGAGTACTGTGTGCAGTTCTGGAGGCCTCACTTCAAGAAGGACGTAGATAAAATTGAAAGGGTACAGAGGAGAGCGACGAAGATGATCAGAGCAAGCAAGGTTCCTCGACAACACCTTGTCTAAACTAAGGCACAGGCAAACAGGTCTAGCCTACAACCCCTCAGCCAACACACACCCTCTCCACAAGAACCCGTGGTACGTGGGAAGACTTCAGACAGTCACAACAGCCAGGGAGGCTGAGCCAGGTGAAGGGAGATGGATGGGGGAAAGGTGGGAAAGGGAAAACCTGGACCGGACCAAAGCAATGAAGCATGGCCAAATGGCCTGCTAGCAGATCTAAAAGGCTACTACCAACCAGGGCAGAAGCAAAGCATCCTGACACCTGGGTAGCAGTGGGCAGATCTAGGGGAACTGGACTCCCCAACGTGGGGGGGGGGGGAGCAAGTGCAAAGTGTAGGGCTGGGGAAATTATGGACATTTGGGGGTGGAGCTAGAGAAAGGCGGGGCTTGTGCTGTCCTTTTCTCCAGGGGAACCGATGTCTGTAGTGCAGAGATGAGCTGCCACTCTGGGAGCTCTCCAGGCCCCGCCTAATTTGTGGCTTTGTAATGTCCACAGGCAAGGCATGAAGAGCTGTGTAAGTGTGTGTGTGTGTGTGTGTGGCATTGTGCCGAGGATGCATGGGCTTAATCTCTGCCTGGCCAGGCTGAAATGGCTCCTGCTGCAGAAATCCCTGACTCATGGGGAGTGAACCTGATAATGCTGTGTCCGGGGCTGCCACGGGGTGAATCGTAGCTGGCCACCACACCGAAGGGTGGAAGGGCAGCGTCTAAGTGCAGGTCCTCCCAGGGAGACTCTGAGGACCTCTGGAGTGAAGAAAGTAAGTGGCCAGGTGCTTGGGCATACCTTCATGCGCATCATGAATTACAGATCGTGCTTTCTGGTGCTAGAGCTTGTGCCGGGTTGAGACCATGCCTGTATCTGCTGTCTCTTGATCTGGATAGCCCAGATCAGGGGCAGTCAAACTGCGGCCCTCCAGATGTCCATGGACTACAATTCCCATGAGCCCCTTGTGGCTCCCCCACAAGTGGCACAGAGCCTGCGTTTGCTGGGACCTAGAGAAGAGCTATCTCCCGTGGAAAACTCCTCCTTTCTCTTCCTTCACTGTTTCAGGCATTCTCGCAGGTGTTCAGTTCCCCCCCCCCATCCCGCCCCACGGGCAAAGATTTTTGCACAACTGAGAGCCTGCGCCTGTCAACAGAGGCCCAAACTGGCCTAAAAAACCCTCCTGGCTCTCCTGAGGGACTAACAAGGCAACAAGGATTGACCCCACCCCTCGTTGCAGAAATGCATTTTGAGCAAACTCTGACCGCCCAGGGAGCGGGAAAAGGGTTTCCGGGCCTTCTTCTTGCCATCCTGCCTGATTTTCCGGCTCGCTGCCCGCTGTGTAATTAGAGAGCTTCGTCATGAAAGCCATTCCTTTTAATGGGCCAATTTTTAATTGGGCTTTTGTTGCGAACTCCCTGTGGTTCTCCTCGTCGGAATGTGAGCTGACACAGGGCTGGGATTCCACAAGAGCTTTGCCCCATCAGGCCGGGCAGGTGGGGGATGGACAGGATGGGCGGGGAAGGCCAAAGTGGCTTCCTTGGGCACTTATGGGGGTGCGATCCCCCCCCAGCTGAGTCTCCTGAACTTGCTTTGACTAGAAAGACAAATCAACGCTTTTCTGACCCTCTGCAGAGAAAGGGGGGCTCCGAAGGGACTTTAGGAGAGTTGAGGATGTCGGGCACTATCGGATGCCCCTGGTCAGAAAGTTGCCTGGCTGCAGCTCAGGGGCAGAGCATCTCCATGGCACAAGGGGGCTCCAAGCTGAATCCTGGGCACCCCCAGGCAAAGGGATCATGTGACACAGAATGGGGGAGCCGTCTGCCCCACCCAGTCAGGGATGACAAGATCCTGGCCCAGCAGGACAATGTGAACGGGACACGGAGGCACCAAGGTCACCTCCCCATTCAGTGGGGCGGGGCCACAGCTCAGGGGGAGAGCTCTTGCTCAGCATGTGAAGGAGGAGTCAGATTAGAAGGCCGCACTGCTAACCACCACACCAAGCTGGCACCAAGATGGGAAAGGCCCCAACCGGAGACCCCGTTGAAGAGCTGCCAGTCTGAGTACATGAGACTGACTCTTGATGGGCACAGGGTCCGAGTCAGTAAAAGGGGGCTTCATGGGTTCAGTCCCGTCTTTGGAGGAGGGGCTGTGGCTGAGCGGCAGAGCCTCCACTTGCTGTACAGAAGGCCTCCGGCTCAGTCCCCAACAACTTGAGTTGAAAATATCTGGCAGCTGGTGATGAGAGCAACCTCAGCCGTGGCCCCTGGAGAGCGGCTGAGCAGACAGGACTGACCTGCATGGGCTTCCAGGGGCTTCCTGAGTCCTGCTCAAATTGCCCTGCTGAGTCAGATCCCTTGGTCCATCAAGGTCAGTCTTGACTGGGGGAGGGGGATGAGGACTTCCCCAATCCATGTCACATGATCACTTTGACTAGAGGGGCCCAGGGTGGGTCACTGTGGGTGGGCAGGTAGTTGTGAGTGTCCTGCATGGTGCAGGGGGCTGGACTAGATGACCTGTGAGGTCCTTTCCTTCCAATCCCATGACTCTGTGCTTCAGTGAAAGTATTGCTGGAAACGTCTGTGGGCCACGAGGGACAGAGAGCTCCTGGACTCTGGGCCCCAAAGGGGTGAGAAAAGCAAATACTGCTGACCCCCAATTCACTTCGACCACAAAGGATTACATTTTCCAGCTCCCAGTTTTAATGAGAAGTATTTATCTCAAACTGGCTGGGCTGGGCGAACCCCCAATGGCAAGACAAATATGGCAAAAAGGAAACACCGAGAAACTTCGTCTCAGGGGAGCCCCACATTGTACTGAGTAATCTGCTTCTGTTTTGCTGTAAAAATGTTTGCTTCAGGAAAACGGCTTCGTAGTTGAGTGACATTCCTGCCATTCATTTAATTGTAATTCTGCCATGAACATTGTTTATGTGAACACAGTTGACTTCTGCTCCTTATGCAGCGGGGCGGGGCGGGGCGGGGCGGGGCGGGGCAGGCTGGCTCAGCTACCCCAGCATAGAACTTCATAACCCAGCAGAAACCGGAACACGAGTCTCTGGCGTCGCCCTGGCTCTTCTTGGACAGGGGCTTTGAGATGTCGATTTGAGGCCTTCTTGAGACGCTTCTGGGGATTCCTCAGTGAAGAGACCAGTGACCAGGGACAGATCTGCTTGTCACAATCCATCGTCCCCCTCACTCCACAGCTTCAGCCAAGCGAAATTATTATTTTATGGATTTTAATATCCGGGTATTCAGGACACGAGGGAAAGAACCAGAGCTAGAAAAACTGTATTGCTTATTAGGACCTTTTGAAGGGGGCAGCCCTTCTTCTTAACCTGGGAGGGAGGGAGATACCTGCCTTCCCCCAGGGCAGCCGCTCTGCTGCTGCTGTCCTGCCCGCCGGTGCTGAAGTAAGGCTGCCTGGAAGGGGTTGGGATTGTGCTGTCTGCCTAGAGGTCCTGTAAGCAGGAGGCCCCCTCCCCTCCCCCCCCCGCTTGGGGGTCAGGGTCTGGGAAATGCTCGGTGTGGAGCGCCTGCTCTACTCTGGGGGCGGCTGGGCCCTCTGGCTCTCCTGAGGCCTGGCTGGGCTTCTGCCATCCAGAATCGCTCTCATCTTTTCTGGCAGCGGCGCTCTGGCTGGCTGCTGATGCATCTCCAGGCAAATGCAGCCCTGGCAGCAGGGAAGGGACTCTTAGCAGGCCCACGGCTGTCTGCTGAAAGGCCCCGCTTAATATTTCATGCCGCAGCATCTCCCGGCACGGCGGAGGAACCGGAGGCCTCACCGAGGCAGGGAAGACACTGCCGGCCCTCAGATCCTGTGCGGGAAATGGAGGCTTCCTAATGATGCTCTTGAGAGGGACCCTGGGATCACAGGGCCAAGCCTGCCGCTGGAGGACTGGGACACCAATCAGACAGACACCCAGTTCTCCTTTGGCATGTCAAAGGGCTCATACGGGAGCAGGTCTGCTAAGCCAGCTCCAAGTGTGAACGGGCAACTTTCCCCTGTAGGCCTTTTTTCGTGCTCCCATTCCCTCCCCCCCCACCCCCACGGCCTCAGAGGCGGGGTTTACAGTCTACGCACCCACCTGGGGGGGAGGGGGGAGGGGGTTGATGCCTACGTGAAAAAAAAGGACATCGTTTTTACTTTGCACCTCCCTGGTTGTGGTTTTGCTTCCAGAGCACTTGTGGTGAGCCTGTTTCTAGCTTATCATCTTCTTGAACTTTTAAACTCGTATTTCTAAGAAACATCTGAGTCCTCCGACTTGCAGTTTGGGCAGGTACCCGGGGGGGGGGGGAGAAGGGGGCCCCTTAGCAAAAAGGCAGGCATGGCGAAGCTTGCCTCGCCCACCTGCCCCAATACGAGCCGGGCCTCGGAGTAACACGTGGTTTCCTCTCCGGGAGCCTTTTGCTTGTATGGAGACAGTAAACGGTGTGTGTGTGTGTGGGGGGGGGGGGGAGGGAGCCATTGACAGTTTTATTTCTCATGTGTTTTTATGAACTACAACTGAATTCAAGGAGTCTGATGGGCTAGTTTAGCAAAGAATTATCCTATGGCTGTATATGGATGTTGTGACACAGTTTACGAATTTAACAGGATTAACTTTTGCTTATATATTCCCACTGCCATGATGGTAGTTCATCGTCTGACGAAGAGTGCTTGCCCTGGAAGCCTCCCGCCCTGAATAAATCTTTGTTGGTCTTCAAGGTGCCCCTGCTGGACTCTGATTTCGTTTTGCTTGTCTTGTTTGTCTAGACTATGTCAGATTATCCACTGGTTATTTCTTCATGGTTATCACAAGCAAAGTGAATTTCATTTGTTCTGATCGAGGCTGCTGAGCCTTCAGCCTGCTGGTCGTGGTAGGGCAGGCAGCAAAGCCAGTCAGAGTAGTTCAGCAGTGGAATAGGCTGCCCAAGGAGGTGGTGAGCTCCCCCTCACTGGCAGTCTTCAAGCAAAGGTTGGATACACACTTTTCTTGGATGCTTTAGGATGCTTCGGGCTGATCCTGCGTTGAGCAGGGGGTTGGACTAGATGGCCTGTATGGCCCCTTCCAACTCTATGATTCTATGATTCTATCCTGTGTAGAGCAGGGGGTTGGACTAGATGGCCTGTATGGCTCCTTCCAACTCTATGATTCTATGATTCTGGGCTTCTATGAAAGCTCAGCAAAGCAAAGCTTCTGGCTCCGGCAGGCAGGAGGGGACTCTTCGGCCTGAGCAGGGGGGAGGGGGCAAGGGAGCCTCTCACTGTGGCTAGAAGGAGGCCGATGGTGAGACAGGAGCCCAGGCAGAGAGGCGGCACAGGGAGAAACAACCTTGCAACCTCCAGCACTGTGGCCCACCAGGGGAGACCAGGGCTCTGTGTGGCCTGCTGTGTGTGGAGGGCCACCCTCAGGCTGTCCCTGGAGATTGCCTGGACTCACAACTGATCGCATCGGCCAGGACCAGGTGGCCCCTAGAGCCATCAAGGCTGCAGACCCAGGCGGGAAGTGTGAGTCATTCTGGCTGCAGCACCCCCCCCACCCCTTTCTTTTGCCCTCCATGCCACTGAGGAGCCTGCCCTGGCCTACAGGCAGGAGCAGGAGAGGAGACAGGGGAGGGAAGCGTAACTGCGTGGAAAATTAGGAATTATTTGGCAAGTAGAGAGGGATATTTTACTGAGATAAAATTTCAAATGTATGTGAAATTAATAAAATAGGTTTGCATTTTAACAGGCTGTAAACCACCTCAAGCTCCAAAGAAATACTTTCTGTTTCTCAAAGTCAATTGAGGCACGTCCTCAAACGCTCAAAGGTTTTCTTAAAATGGGTCCAGCTTATTATTTTTGTGATTTTTTTAAAAGTGTGGACAGCTGTAGACAGCCTTGCGTTAGAGCCATTTGGAGGGTTCCTACAGCTCATATAACTGGACAATTATCATTCTTGCCTTCTAGAACCAAACAGCCCAATTGCTCTGAGGTCCTTGATGACACACCGCCTGACCCTCAGGCATCTTTCCCTCTTGCTCCATTGTGCCCTGTTCCGTGGCTTCGGTGGGGAAGAACTGATCTACGGCCTCTCTGTGGGTGCAGCACTTGCTTACTGGTGGGGCTGGTTTTCATGGTTCTTAAAGATGGAGTTTTATAATGTATGGCTTTGTTGGCCACTTTGATGACCCATGTGAGAGCTTAGAATCCTAGAGTTGGCAGGGTCCATAGAGACCATCTAGTCCCACCCCTGCTCAATGCAGGTTCAGCCAAAAGCATCCAGGAGAAGGATCTGAGAGAGAGAGAGAAATGGGAGAGCACATGGAAAATTCCTGAATAAGCAGCCCAGAAATCAGTGTGCAAAAGAGGGGATCGTGCTTAGCCTCCCACCATAGTTGCATGAGCCACAAAACCCACGCCAGAACCCACGCCTGGCCTGGCCCTGCATTGTCTCCATCGGCCCCTGCAGCACCCCGCTGGTCTCCACAGGCCACCCTCCTTAGTGGGCTCCCCGGAGTCCTTTTTGGCGGATCCGTCGGTCCCTGACTTGAGAGTGCAGAGCTGAGGAAGCCTCCCAGGGCTCTTCTTGCTGGATCATCACCCTCTCTCTTCCTGCAGCAGAACTCTTGAGCTCGCTGGCTGGCATTTTTTCTAACCCTTTTCTTAGGTCGAGCAAAACCTGACTTGTCATTTGAAGGATGAGGCACTATGGATATTGATTATCCTTGATGGGCTTTTGAAGTCCCCTCACTTTGGTCTCCTTTTGTCCCTTGCTGATTATTCAGTAGAGATGATGATCAAATTCATTCCTCCTATTTGTTAGTCTCTCTTTCCCAAACTCAAGACTGCAAAGTTTAGCCCCGCTGAAGGCTTCCGTCCAAAGAACTGGAACCGGGAACAAGCTCTTCTTTGAACTCTCAAGTCTTGGGCGTTTCCGCACGGGCGGGGGCCTTGGCCATCCTAACAGCAGGAAGAGATCAAGCAGAAATCGCTTTTTGAGCATGAGAATTCGCCTACCTGCCTGTATTTCAGCCTGGCTCATCATCTGCACTTCCTTGTATGGCTGTTGTCAGATTTGTACTTGCTAGTACAATGACCTGGGGCGAGTCCCAGTTCTCTCAGGGCTCTCTCAATCCCACCTGCCTCACAAGGTGTCTGTGGTGACAGAAGGAAGGGGAAGGGCCTTATAAGCTGCTTTGGGCCGGGAAGAACCAACGCTCCTTCGGTAGGACACATCGGCTCCCTCAGTGGCTTGCAAATCTTGTCCCTTCATGCCAAGCGTCCCTGGGTGCTCTTTGTTTGCAAACCGCAGGATCCTTCCCGATTCAAAGGAGCCCCAGTGTGGGACCTCCAGGTGAGGCCCAGGGACACTGCAGTTCCAGGCCTCACTCGGAAGTGGAGCAGTCCAAGAGTCCTCAGGCCGAGCCTGCGGGGGAGGGAGGCGGTAAGGGCAAACGTGGAGGAGGAGAGCTGCTTTTTCTCTGCTCAAAGGAGTCTCAGAGCGGCTGACAATCGAGACACCTGTGAGGTGGGGTGCTGAGAGAGCCCTAAGAGAACTGCTCTACAAGAACAGCTTTAAGGGAGTTGTGACTGGCCCAAGGTCCCCCAGCTGGCTGCCTGTGGGGGATCAACCCCTGTTCTCCAGGTGAGAGGACACCACAAGCAGGTCCCCAGGGCTGAGCTGCCGTGAGGGAGGGAAGGTCACTGCCTTGACTTAGAGAGGCTCTGCTAGCTTGGGGGTCTCGCTGTCAGCCTCAAGGAATGGTGCGGGGGGGGAGGGGGAGAATGGGGCCTCCCCACCTGGCCGTGTGCAGAGATATCTCAGGGCTGAAGCATAACTGGTAGACAAACAAGGGCCTCTTTATTGCCTTAATTTGCTCTCCTGCTGAGACAGGCAAAGCGTCCCACCCCCTCCCTGCGTTCTTTCCCTCCTCAGATTCCTTCACTGAAGGTTCCCCCGAGCAGAGCAAGCAGGGGGGAAAGGCTTGCTGACATATTGTTGTTTTCTGCAAACCACACAGAATCAGCTGGCAAAGTTAACCCTCAGTTTTTCATATTACAATGTTTGCACATTATTAGCCAGCACTGCAAATTGAAAGAGGCAGTGCAGAAAATATTTGGGGAAGAAACTTTCCTTCTGCTCTTCCTTCGCTCCCGCTGGGCAAAGCACAAGAAGGCAGGAAGCTGAATCAGACGAGGGTCCAGCAAAGTCCCTCTTGTGTTCTCCGGCCTCCTCTGACTGGCAGCCGCTCCGCAGGGTCTCAGGGACACCCTTTCACACCCTCTTCTGCCTTGTTCTGCTCACTGGGGCTGAAGTGGCTGGGGATGGAACCAGGGCCTTCTGTGTGCCAAGCAGAGGCTCCTTCACGCAGCCCCAGTGAGGAGGTTTCGTCATTTTGCGCAGGAAAACCCGCTGGCCGAGTGCCTGGAGGGTGGGTTGGAAGTGCGTTGTTCAGTGCAGCTCTCTTTGACTCCCCTGGGAGCCTGGCCCCTTCCCGAGAGCTGTAAAGAACTGTCCTCCAACTCTCTGGCCCTGAAAGCAGCCAGCCTCCTGGCCCACCGGGCAACTCCCACGGCCTGGCACTCACAGAGCTGCCCACAGCGAGAGGGCATCGCCGAGGCCCCCAGGATACGCTGCTCTCTTGGCTGGGGCTGAGCCTGAGACCCTGGATAGCCCTGGAGACCCTCTGGAGCACGATGGACCCACCCTGAGGGCGTTCTGGCCCCGGGGCTGGAAAGGAGCCCTTGCGGTCTGCGACTCCAAATCCGAATCGGCCCTGCTGGGCCCAACGGGTCAGTTGTCCGGCTGAGTTCCACTTCGTGCACTTAGTTTTATTACTTTATCATTTCTGTGTCTAGACGGCCCCGTTGAGTCTTTTCTCACCAGGACTCAAGGCGGATTGCACAGAGTGAGTTGATCCAAAAGAGAGAACCGATGCGTAGCATGTGAAGGCAGGAGAGCCAACAGGGCAGGGTGGTTAAGAGACCCATTGCAGAGAGCAAACGTGCCTTCAGAGTCTATGTACCAGCAGCCGTGCATGGCCTGCAGCCCCTCTCCTCGAGCCAAGTAATTCGGGGAACCAGGCTGTGCAGTGCGACCGGGGTGACCTGTGCAGAAAAGCCCACCTGAATCGTTCGGTTTTGCACCCTTTGCAGCAGGCCAGGTGGGTGGGAGCCTTCCCAACCGCCTTGGGGGTGGGGGACAGAAACACCGCCAGGGAAGCAAAAGCAGGGTGTTAGAAGCCTCGCCACGCCCCCATCTCGCCGTGGTTTCTGTGGCGCTTTGGAGAAGCCATGAATGGGTGCCCAGTTAGCATTAGCTGCCTGCCTGTCTGCTTGCCCACATTCGTCTGTGAGCGATGGGGAAGACTGCTGGGCCACAGTTCTGGGCAGGGACGGGCCCCAAGAGGGGCGGGCTCTTTTCGAACGATCCATCTGGCAGAGACATGCCAGAGACCAGGAACACCTTAGTGACCAAAGGAGTTTTGGGGAATGAGGCTTGGAAAATCTAGCTGGGTGACCTTGGGCTCATTGCAGCCTTGATAGAGCTGTTCTCACAAAGCAGTTTTCTCAGAGCTCTCTCTGAGGTGTCTGTTGTGGGGAGAGGAAGGGAAGGCGATTGGATCTGCTTCGAGACTCCTTCGTGCAGTGAACTGCTGGGCATAAAAACAAACTCCTCTTCCTCCTCCTCCTCCTCCTCTCCTTGAAGGTGAGGCTGGGAGGCTGAGCTGCCTTCCGATGGGCAGCGGGGCCAGAATGACGAGGCTTCGTTTCCCGCTGGCTTTCATGGGCCTGGCCTCTTGGCTCTCTGCCTCTGAAGGGGAGGCATCTGTCCCTTGTTTGCTTTTTACAAAATGCTGCTGTTACAAACTTGACCTACAAATTGAGCTGTCTTTAAATGCCTCCCCCCCCACTCCAGTGTGCCATGAGAGGCTCTTCCTAAATTAGCATGATATGTTTTTTCATTATTCTAATTACTGTTACAATCCTGTGAAAAAAGGGTTTCCAGAGCCAGGCGCTTGCTGAAGATGCAGGACGTCTTGGGTCAGAGCGGGAGGGGCTCGCTTCTTGTGGGGCTCAGTTCCACTTACCACGGGGGGGGGGGAGTGGGGGGGTAGAGCCACGGAGGGCTCTGGGAAGGCAGGTGATGGGGCGGCTTTCACCTTCCGGGGAGGGTAAGAGGAGCAAGATCTCTGCCCGTTTGCGGCCTTTCTAGGAGACACAAAGAGGTGGGGTGGGAGTGGCTGGAATGGTCCCATCCGTTACCCCAAAAGGATGTTTGGCAGCTGCAGATGTGCCCTCCCCTTCCCTCCCTCCCTCCCGCCTGCTGGCCTGGGCAGCGCTGCCAGTGTCCTCTGCCCTTGAGTCAGAGCCCCTGCTGCTCAGGCTGGGCAGGGAGGGGGTTGTGTCCTTCTGGCTGTCCTCTGCAGCCATTAGCCCCCTCCCCCCATACCAGTTTGGGAGCTGGGTCTCCTCAATCCTTCAAAGAAGAAGAAAAAGAAGAAATTGCTTTTTATACCCCCGCCCCTTTCACTACCTGCCCGCCAACCCTTTTCACTACAGTCTCAAAGCAGCTCCCAATCACCTTCCTTTCCTCTCCCCACCATAAATGGCCCGTGAGGGAGGTGGGGCTGAGAGAACAGAGAATGGCTCTGTGAGAACAGCCCTAACAGAACTGTGACTGGTCCCACGTGGCCCAGCTGGCTGCATGTGGAGGAGCGAGGAATCAAACCCAGCCCTCCAGGTGAGAAGCCGCCGCTCCTTCCGCTCCACCCTGCTGGCGCTCCTAAACTCCGGATGGGGACGGGGCAGGCGGGCAGCCTCAGCCGGGAGGGGCTCTGCGGTCCCTGCTCCTTCCAGCCAGGCCTGCTGAGTTCACTGACTTTGGAGAGGCTGCAGGGCTTCAGCGCCTGCCTTCTGCTGGAGGGGCCAAACTAATTAATAGCGACACGGAGGGAGAAAAGACAGAATCTAAGCTGCCACATTGATTAGCGGGAACAAGCAAAAGAAATCGGACTAATTAGGCCTCTTGACATGGAGGATCTTGCCCTGGGTTTCCACTCCAGGTTCGTCTGCCTAATGGGGGGTGGGAAGTGCCGGGGGCCTGATCCTGCCCCCCACTTAGAGGAAGCAGGGCTTGGGCAGAGGGGGGGGAGGGAGGGAGGGAGGGAGGGGGCCGCTGTCTTTGGTCCCTGACCCCCGTAGCCCCATCAGGCCTCGGAGGCTCAGCAGGGTCAGCCTTCCGTTCCCTCCCCCTGGGCGAGAGAGCATCAGGGACGTCCTGGCTGCCGCGTGGAGGGAGACAATGGATGAGCCCAGTACCCTGGCTTGGGAGAGCACTCAGAGAGCTCTCTGGACAGCTTGCAAAGCTCTTCTGGAGACACTGGAGGAGCTGCCCAGAAGTAGTTCCTGACCAGAGGCTGTGCAATGGACCAGAGGCCGGCACGGGGGGGGGGGGAGAGGCTGCGACTGGGACGGAGGAGGAGAGAGCCCTGCTTCTTTCTGCCTCCTGCCTCAGCCCTGTGGGAGCAGCCCCTGACACGGAGCCATGGCTGAGACCAGGAGAGATCCCACGTGCCCCTCTGCCCCCTCCTTTCCCCAGAGGGCAGGCAGGGCGGATGTGGGCAGCCTCAGGCAGAGACGGGCAAGAAGCTTCTGCTTCTCCAGGCTGGACCTTCCCAGGTTCCTCAGCCTTTCCTCACAGGGCTTGGTCCCCTTGCTTTGGATTATCCCACCCGCTGTCCTCGGCCCGTCTCCGCTTTGTCCACGTCCTTTTTGTAGGGAGGCCTGCAGAACTGCCCCCAGGACTCCCGGTGGGGTCTGACCAACTAGTATACAGGACAGGGCCGATGACATCCTGTGAGTTGGATACGATGCCTCCGTAGACACAGCCCAGGACTGCATTTTCCTTCCTTCCTACCTGCCGCACCGTCTGCTCCCATGCTGAGCTTGCAGTCCCCCCAGATGCTACAAGAGTGTGTCACCCCCTGGTCACTTCCAGAGCACCATTTTTTCCCCTGGAGATGAGGTGTAATTCTGGGAGAGCTCCCAGTCCCACCAGGCGGCTGGCATCTCCATTGTGATGGGGGGGGGGGGAGATGTTAACTTCCTGCTGTGTAAAGGGGTTTGGCTTAGAAAGTGATTGGGGTCCCTTTCAGCCCCTCAGCCTCTCCTCACAGGGCTTGGCCCCCAGGTCCTGGATCATCCTTGTTGCTCTCCTCGGCCCCCTCTCCATTTCCCCCCACTCCTTTTTCACAGCAGCCAGTCGGGTGACCTTGGGCTATTCATAGTTCTTTTAGACCTATTCGTTGACAGCAGTTCCCTTAGAGCTCTCTCGGTCCCACCTCCCTCACAGGGTGTCTGTTGTGGGGAGAGGGGAAGAGTGGGGTGTAAAGAACCAGCTTTTCTTTGAATTCTTTGCCCCTCCCAAGGGGAGAGCTCTGCAGTTTGTTTCCACTTTGCAGAAATGTCCCTCTGGGTGTATGTTGGGGGGGGGGGGGACCCATGGAAAGAGATCCGCTGATTTCCTTTCCTTTCCCATAGTTCTAGATGACGGTGAGGTCTCCGGATTGAGGGTGTTCTATTTTGGGTTCTGAGGCGGCTGGTGCTGACTGGGGCTGAGTGAGGGAACCGGGCGGCTGGAGGGGCGGAGCGTCATCGCCTTGCCCCAAAAGTGCCATTTCAGCATCGCCGTGCAGTGGAGTCAGGCGGCTTGCCCTCTGCTCGGGCCAAGGGTATGCGACTGCCGGCGCAGTTCCAGGCTGTGCAAGCACATGAGTAGCGCAGGATGTGGCGCCAGAGGGAAGATCCGCTGTGGCAGCTTCCTTCATCCCAAGGGCCGAGTTTCCAGATTTGCGGCTGCTCTTGAGGTTTGTGGCAGAAATCCCAGAGAGAGGAGGAGTTACAGCATAGGGTCTTCATTGCAGGGCCGGTTTTCCAAACAAGCCACCAAATTCCTTGGCTGAGGCACGCCATGAAGAATAAGAACACCCCCCCCCCCCGCTTTTCTCTACCCAAAGGAGTGCCAAAGTGTTTGGCAACCGCCTTTCCTTCCTCTCCCCACAACAGACACCCTGCGTAGTGCCTACAACAGCAAGGGGGCGTTTATAAAATGGATATGCGACGCCCAGCCTGGACCCCGCCTGGACAATCAGATCTGGGGGGGCCGAGAGAGTTCTGTCTCCCGCCAGATCGAATTAACGTCCCCTTATGTGGCCTGCAAAGGGAAGGGGGAAAGTTCTCTTACTGCTCTGATAAATCAGGAGGGACATTAACTCCCCTCAGTCTAAGCCAACTGGAGAGGGGAGACCAAGATGGACAAATAAAGGGGGAGGGGAGAAATGCTATAGCTTGAAAGAAAACAAATGGAGAGAAGTGAATAAGAGTTGTTTTTATGCCCCACTTTACCAGCAGGAGTCTCCGGGTGGGTTACTGTCATCTTCCTCGCCCCACAACAGACGCCCTGTGGGGGAGGTGGGGCTCAGAGAGGTCATCTGGCTGGCTGCCTGTGGAGGAGGGGGAGAATTAGAGGCAGCCTCTCTTAATCACTACAGGCTGGGTGTTTAATGTCCTACAACACGTTAGCAGGGAAGATTTGGCTGAGCAGACCAAGCCTAAGGAGGCAGGAAACTGCTGAGAGCAGGAGTACTGTGTGCAGTTCTGGAGGCCTCACTTCAAGAAGGACGTCGATAAAATTGAAAGGGTACAGAGGAGAACGACGAAGATGATCTGGGGCCAAGGGACCAAGCCCTATGAAGATAGGTTGAGGGACTTGGGAATGTTCAGCCTGGAGAAAAGGAGGTTGAGAGGGGACATGATAGCCCTCTTTAAGTATTTGAAAGGTTGTCACGTGGAGGAGGGCAGGATGCTGTTTCTGCTGGCTGCAGAGGAGAGGACACGCAGTAATGGGTTTAAACTACAAGTACAACGATATAGGCTAGATATCAGGAAAAAGTTTTTCACAGTCAGAGTAGTTCAGCAGTGGAATAGGCTGCCTAAGGAGGTGGTGAGCTCCCCCTCACTGGCAGTCTTCAAGCAAAGGCTGGATACACACTTTTCTTGGATGCTTTAGGATGCTTAGGGCTGATCCTGCGTTGAGCAGGGGGTTGGACTAGATGGCCTCTATGGCCCCTTCCAACTCTGATTCTAGGATTCTAGGATTCTAGGATTCTAGGATTCTAGGAACCTTGGTAGGAGGCTACAGCCTGGCCCTGATTGCAGCAGCCGGGGGCCGCAGCGTCTGGTGTTGCCCTGGGGGATGGGTACAGCAGGACAAGCCAGCATGTGCCCCCTTGTAGTAACCTCTGCAAAAAGGGTTAGGGTTGGGGTTGGGATTTACTATGCTCTGCCTCCCTTGCGCCCCTAGTGCCTGCTGTGCAGAACTGCATGAGGCGTAAAATAAATCGGATGAACAGCAGGAGCTTCCCAAAACAGGATGAGACCCTTGGAGGGGTGGGGGGGGGGGTCCCTCAAAGTCAGACTCCTCTCTTCAGACTGGCAGCAGCTCTCCAGGGTCCCAGGCAGAGCTCTTTCACAGTCCCTGTCTGCCTGGTCTGGGGATTGAACTCGGGACCTTCTGCATGCCAAGCGAGGGTCTGCCGCATGCCTTCTGGACGCTGGCTTAAGGGGCCCCGTGGCTGACATGGGCCCCCGTGGGGTTTTGTCCTCCCAGGTCCCCCTTCCCGGTGGCCTTTCCTGCAGCTGCCCTGCCTGCGTCCCTCTGTGTCCTCCCACATCCCAGCGGCCTGGAGCCTTTTGAGGGGGCCTGAGAAATGCTGTGCCCTGGGCCAGGCGGAGGTGCTGGGAGCGTTTCCCACAGTGCATCAACGCAGGAGGGGGAGGTGGGCCATAGGAAGGCCCGGCGGTGGTTGCTGAGGGTGAGGTCTCTTTGCTTTACATGGTTTGTGTGTTTGATAGAACTGCTCTGGGGACAGTGTAGCCCTTAAGTGCCATGACATTTGCGGGGTGGGGGAAAGCGAACTGAAAACCTCTCCCCACCCCTTCCCCATTGGCATTGTGCCTGTCAATCCTGCAAGTGAAGATTTGGAATCTTTTTCTTTATGACGTAGCTAAAGACTCCATGCAGCGTTAGCATATTGAATCCTACCGGGAAACAACATCTTACAGACAAAGCCATTGTGCAGGCGTCACATTGGGCTCTTCCTCGGGTGGGGGGTGGGGTGAGGGTCTAGGCAGAGGCGTCCCAGGCCCCACACACGGAAGGCAGCCCCCAAAAGGCGTCCGCCTGAATCTCCCACAGACGCTCAAATGCGGCTTCTGCTCAAGGAAGGTGTGTGATAACCAAGCCTTTTTTTTAACGGGCAAGCAGCCTGTTTACCAACAGATGCAAAAAGCGTGGAGATCATTTGAGCGGGACAAGAGGCAACCGGCGTGAGGGATGGGAGGGCCTTCCGTTGGCCTCAGGAGGCCCCACTCTCTCTTTAGATCATGAAAGGCCCGGCCTTGAGGTCTGCTGTGGCTCTGGAGGGTCCTGCAGACCTCTCCTGCTAGCGGAGCTGGGGTCCTCTGGGGCAGGGGTAGCCAACCTGTGCTCTTCCAGATGTCCATGGACTACAATTCTCATGGGGATTGTAGTCCATGGACATCTGGAGGACCACAGATTGACTACCCCTGCTGTGTGGGACCACGCCTTCCCCTGAGGTTTCTGCAGGAAATCTGCCTTTGGCGGCAACGTCTCAGGAGTGGGGTGGGGGTGGCAAGAAGATCCCTGTGAGGTGGTTTGTCCCAGAAGGACACACAGTAGACAACTGAATTCTCGCTATAAATAGGTTTTCTGCTATTTATAATTTTCCTAAGGTTGGATTTTTTAAATTCTATTTATACAATTGTTATTTCATCCATCCATCCCGTGAGCTTTCGAGAGCAAGGTCTGAGGAAGAGTGGTTGCCCTTGAAAGCTCCCTCCTTGAATAAATCTTTGTTGGCCTTAAAGGTGCTACTGGACTCTGACTTTATTATTCCACATTTAAAACCATTTATACTTTCACATTTACAGCATAATTTACAATTATTACAGTCAAAACCAGCTAGCGTTAAAACCTTTTGAATGAATTGTTGTGCGTGTACATTTATATCAGCTCCTTCTTCTTTGTCTTCTTCAAATTAATATTTTTGAACTCTCTTCTGGGCTAAAGGAGCCTCTTGACTCAAGCGTTGTAGGCAGTTTCTTTTAGAGAGGGCCCGTAAGTGGGGAAGAGCCCCTGTGTGGCCTGCAGAAGGCTCCAAGTTCAGCCTCTGGGCTCTCCAGCCAAAGGGTGGGGTGGGGTGGGGCCCTCTGCCTGGGGCCCTGGAGGGCAGCTGCCGGTCAGAGCAGGGAAGACCAGCCTTGCACACTCCAGGGCCTGGCTCTGTGACCCCCAGAGGGGCTGGGGCAGAGGGCAGGCAGAGGGGGCGGAGGGATGGCCCTTGCTCGTAGCTCCTGAGGCTCAAGGCCCAGGCCCGCCCTCTCAGCAGGTAATCACAAATCCATGAAATCAGTACTGCCCGCTTCTTCCTGCCTGGCGCAGGCGGGTGGATTTCTGGGAGTCTGAGATGGAGCCAAGTGCCCCTCTGCTCCGCAGGGTAGCCAGACTGCTCAGGCTCCCTTGAGCTTCCTTTGGAGGGGGGGGGATGCCTCCTACAGCACCTGGATGAGAAGGGAAGTTCAGGGGCAGGGCAGAGACTACGGGTCTCCCCCTCCCCCCCGCCCCAGCCCCCCAGACTGGGAGAGATTCGGTGGGGAATGACCAAGCTGCCAGTTCGGCTCACTGCCTGGGGTAATTAATTACGTCTAATGACAATTAATCCTCCCGACCACATCCAGGTTGCTTGCAGGGGGCTGGAGGAAGGTGATGAAGGTCTCTGGCCAAAGTCAGCAGGGCGGGATCTTTCCTGCCCGGAGCCTGGGTTGCCACCCTGCCCTGGATATCCTGATGGGACGGGGGGGGGAGTGCCTTTTTCAGTCCAGGAGGCTCGAGCTGCAAATGGCCCTACTGACCCCTTTAAAGTCCAGAACGAACAACCGGCCCCGTGGGTCACGTTTTCTTAGCTTCTGAATGCATCAGAGCCTTTCCCCTGGAGATGCTACCAACTTTTTGAATGGAGGGAGAAGGAAGACTCTCGTGCCCGCTGTGCAGGTTTAGGGTGCTGACGGGCACATATGTCAGTTCAGGTGCTGTGGGGGGCGATTCCAGGACCTAGAATTGCAGAATCATGGAGTCAGAAGGGGTCGCAGAGGCCATCCAGTTCAACCCCTTGCTCAGTGCAGGATCAGTTGAGAGCATTTCTGTCAAGTCTTTGTCCAACTGCTGCTTGAAGACTACCAGTGTGTGTGGGGGGAACTCACCCCCCCCCAGGCAGCCGATCCACTGCTGACCTACCCATCGACCAAATTGGTGTAGTGGCTAAGAGGGGTGGCCTCTAACCAGGAGAACCGGGTTTGATTCCCCATTCCTCCTCCACACACAGCCAGCTGGGTGACCTTGGGCCAGTCGCAGTTCTCTCAGAGCTCTCTTAGCTCCACCTACCTCACAGGGGGTCTGTTGTGGGGAGAGGAAAGGAAAGGCAAATGGAAGCTGCTTTGAGACTCCTTCGGGTAGAGAAATGTGGCATCTAAGAACCAACTCTTCTTCAGTTCTCTCAGAGCTCTCTCAGCTCCACCTACCTCACAGGGGGTTCTGCTCTTGGGAATCATCTCCCTGTTTAAAGAAGAGACACAAAGTGCCTCAACAGTCTGCCCTGCACTCAGGTGTCTCTTAGGGAGGCTTCGTTGCTTCTTAAAAGACCTGGAGGAGGAGACGCAGAACGCTTCTGCCACAGGCTGTCTAGGGTTGTCAGCTCTGGGTTGGGCAGAACCTGGAGAATTTAGGGTGTTATTCCCTGATAAGGTCCCATCTGGAGACCCCCAGCCCCACCTTCCTCCAGCTCTGCCTCGAGAATCCCCAGCCATTTCCTGACCTTGAGTTGGCAACCCTGGCATGGCCCTTAAAGCCTTGTGCCCGTGCACCTGCCAAGGAGGGGCGGAGGGAGGGAGGGGGGAGGAGGGCTCCTGCCCAGGTGCGCTTTTGGAATTCAGCATTTATCAAGGAAAAAAATTAAAAGCACAAGCTTGCAATTCCAGGAGGAGGAGGTCTGTGTGCTCGGAAATGTGCGAGGCGGCAGATGGGATGTCAGGGTCAGCCATCGAGGGCTGAGGCAAAAACCCCACTCGGCTTTGTCCGTCTGCTGATGAGCGGGGACTGGCCGGGAGGAAGATCTGGGGTCAGAGCGGACAGCAGCCCGGTGCAAGCCCTGCCGGCTCAGGGGGCAGGAGGGGGGGGAGAAGACAAATGCCAGGCGGGGGGAGGAGTCATGGGAAGGGAGCGGAACATAAAGAAGCAGCTACTGCAAAGCCCACTCGTTCCAGGGACGTGCATAAATGGACCCAGGGTCACAGGGAGGGCTTAGTGGAGCCCTCTGTCTGGGGAAGGGAAGCTCTGTCTTCTTGGTGCTTGGGGGGCCCCCAGAGGGCGGGCTCCTGGGGTTCTGCCTCTGCTGGTGGACCTCATGATGACCCTTGGGTTTTGTCCCCTGTGTGTCTCAGAGAGGTGGACCACCTCCGTAGGCAGCCTATTCCACTGCTGAACTACTCTGACTGTGAATTTCCCCCCCCCCCCTGATATTTAGCCTATATGGACAGATCCTTCTCCTGGACACTTGAGGCTGATCCTGCATTGAGCAGGGGGTGCCATGAGATGTGGGGAAGCCCCTTCCCCTGTTCGACTACTTTGAGTTGGGTTCGGACTCATTCCTGGAAGAGAGGCCTGTTAAGGATTGCACAGGGGCCCCTCCCTGCCCCAGATCCTGCCCGCTGCCAGCTCCACCCCACCCCCCACGGTCTCCATCTGCCTCCCCCCCTGAGAGAAGCTGCCCACTCCTCTGGGGGTGGATACCTTCCCTGGGCCGGCCTGGAGGCTGGCTGCAGAGGAAAGGACACGCAGTAATGGGTTTAAACTTCAAGTACAACGATATAGGCTAGATATCAGGAAAAAGTTTTTCTCAGTCAGAGTAGTTCAGCAGTGGAATAGGCTGCCTAAGGAGGTGGTGAGCTCCCCCTCACTGGCAGTCTTCAAGCAAAGGTTGGATACACACTTTTCTTGGATGCTTTAGGATGCTTAGGGCTAATCCTGCGTTGAGCAGGGGGTTGGACTAGATGGCCTGTATGGCCCCTTCCAACTCTATGATTCTATGATTCTATGATTCTATGATTCTATTCTTTTGGCGAGGCCATTCTGCTGTGGGGAGGGGTGAGTGTGGGTGGGGGGGACCAAGGGTGCTGTGGACCGGGACTGGATCGGGCCAGTGGGGATGGCTTCCAGAGCGGCCCTTCTGACTGTGGCTGCATTCCCCCCCCCCCAGTTGACCGCCGGCCGCTGCCACGGAGCTGCAGTCCAAGAGCCGTCCATTTTCTGGAGCCAAACAGAATCAATTTGAGGGAAATCGTAAAATCAAACCTCGCTTATAAATAAAATCCAGGCCAGCTCCAGGCTTGGCGTTTGCCTTACAAATAAATTCCCATCGACTCCACTCCGTGCTTGGCTGTTTCGGTTTGTCATTGAGACGAAGGGAGAGTTCAAAAATGTTCCCGCCTGCCCAGCTCTGTGGAAAGATCCTGAATAGGGTTGCCAGCTCTGAGTGGAGCAGCACCTGGAGACCTTGGGGGTGGGTCTGGGGGGGGTCCTCAGGGGTGTCTAACACTATGGGGGGCACCCTCCCAAGCAGCCATTTTCTTTAGGGGACCTGACCTATGTTGTCTGGAGAGGAGCTATAATCCCAGGAGATCCTCAGATCACACCTGGAGGTTGGCATCCTTAAGGCTTCCGTCTTTGCCGTGTCCTGGTTGGGCCCTCACTGGGGAGAAAAGCGGGACATAAATAAAGAGGAGACAGAAATGCGGACTGAGGTCCTGAATGCGCTTGTGCAGCCCTCTTCCTAAGCAAAGTTGTGCCACTTGGAGGAGGGCCTAACTAGGTTTAGGACTGCACCACTGAGCATTCCCTTCTCAGATTCCCCATCAACCTTTCCAGGGAATTCACTTGGCCTCTATTAGCAAGAGCAGTTTGTTGAAGTGGCGAAGTGAAGCTCATGGTTATTCTTGCTGAAACTGACTCGATGGGCAATACATTGATCAATATATCCCCGGCACGGCCTGCCCTGGGCTCAGTGCTGCTCAACATATTCATAAATGAGTTGGGTGAAGGAATAGAGGGGGCGCTTATTAAACCTGCAGACGATACTAAACTGGGAAGGGTGGCAAACAGTCCAGAAGACAGCAGCAGAATACAGGATGATCTTGAGAGGCTCGAGAAGTGAGCTAAACTGAATAAAATGAAGTTCAATAGGGACAAATGTAAAGTTCTGCATTTAGGTAGGAAAAACCAAATACACCAATATAAGATGGGGGAGACTTGTCTTGGCAGTAGCATGTGCAAAAAGGATCTAGGAGTCTTAGTAGACCATACATTGAACATGAGTCAGCAGTGTGACTCAGTGGCTAAAAAGGCAAACGGGATTTGGGGCTATTTTAAAAGAAGTATCGTGTCCAGATCGCGTGTGATGATATTAACACTTTACTCCCCTCTGGGAAGCCTCCGTTTTGGGCACCACAATTGAAGACTGATGTAGATGAACTGGAGTGACTCTAGAGGAGGACTACAAAGATGCTGATGTGTTTGGAGACCAAGTCGTATGAGGGAAGGTTGAGGGAGCTTGGTCTGTTCAGCCTGGAGAGGAGGGGACTAAGTGCTGATATGATATTTAGGCTCAGGGTGGTTATATGAAACAGCAAAATGGTACAGATAACATAATTCTGTTAACAGTAAGGGGTAACAACAATAAAATTAACATAATAACGATATCGATTAAAGGATGGTGAAACTGCAAAGAGCTTTAGCTCACCTTGTCCTGAGCCCCAGGGGTTGGGTGGGGGTTGGGTGGGTTTGTTAACAGTCCTGGTAGGAGGGGAGGGCTTGGGGGGCCGATGGGGAGCGGTGATTCAGGTCGACCTCAACCCAATGCCTGCTGGAGGAGCTCCCTTTGGCAGGCCCGGTGGAACTGCTTCAGATATCCATCTTCAAATACTTGAGCCAGGCTCACCCAGTCTTTTCAGCAGCCAAGCAGGGATGGCCCTGGGGTGTGTTTGGCGCGAGACCCCCCAAGGAGGTCCAGGGTCACCACGCCAAGGCAGGGGAGGCACCTTGGGACGTCTGTTGCTGTGACACCCGTAGGAGGACTGCCCTGAGAGAAGAGTGAGGGGCAGGCACCTAAAATTCACCTTCAACCCACCGTCAGGAATCCTGCTTCACTCAAGGGCCTTTACTGGGGGGGGGGGCTGAAGAGTTGGAGAGCGCTCTGCTGACTGACAGTCCGCCCAGAAGGCCTCCGGGGGTGGGCACTTGCAGACTGAGTGGCAGAGGGGCTAGGGAGGGGCACGCCAGTTTCCGGCTCTAATGAGCTCCCCTGCAGCTGCCAGCTCCGCTCTCCGTGGCTGGCGTGGCTCTCTGCCACCAAAGCCATTTGAGCTGCTTTCCTGCAAACGGGCTCTGCTCCGTCCCCCGACCTCATGCAGACCCAGGCAGGAGAGAGGCCGAGGGGCAGGGAGTCCTTTCCCACCATTTCTTAAACCCAGCTTCTCTCCTGCCTTGTGTGGGGGTGGGGGCCACAGGCTGTCCAGAGCTTCACGCAAGCAGGGCCTTCCTCATGGCCTGTGGGGGACGGTTCTAGGCAGGCAGGCAGGCATCTGCGGCAGTGAAGTGGCACATTGCATTAGTACTACTTATAAAACTGCAAAAGCAGCTGGGCAGGGAGAAGGAGAAAGTGCCAGCTCAGGAGCTACTGGTGACCGTTGCTTTCTTCCTTACAGTGTGTGAGGGTTGCAAGGGAGTGGGGGCTGTTTGAGAGTGTTTTGTGTGTTGGTCTGTTCTTTGGGTGGTGGGGATCCGCATCTGATTGCATTAGCCGATTTGCATTATTGGCAGTTTTGCCTGGGGCTGACTGCTAGCTCCACCCTCTACTGGGTGGGCCTTTGTGCTATAAATTTTATAGTATAAAAGGCTCTTTGTTGCCAAAGCTGCACACCAAAGTACAAAAGCTAAAGGACATTTGGCTTGTGGATCTAGCCAGAAGGCTCTAAAAGTGTTCCAGAGTTTTCAGAAGGGGCCTGCATCTTCCAGAAATGGATTGAAACAGGATAGCGGGTGATGGGCCTCAGGCTGTGCCTTGCTCTGTCTGTGGCCTGTTTGTATTTTTACCTCAGGGTAACTTTAAATACACCTGCACCAAGGGCAAGTTAGCAGGGCTTCTGGAGGAGAAGGTACAGAAGCTAGAAGAACACCTGTCCAAGGGAGTGGGGGCCAGTTTGGTGTAGTGGTTAGGAGTGCAGACTTCTAATCTGGCAGGCCGGGTTCGATTCTGTGCTCCCCCACATGCAGCCAGCTGGGTGACCTTGGGCTCGCCACGGCACTGATAAAACTACTACTACTACTACTACTACTTCTAAAAGGGAGAATGAAGAGTTCTTGGAAAGAACTCATGGAGCACTTTTGGAATGGCAATTGGGAGAGGTGGGAAAGGTGTCCCACCAATCAGAGGAGAACCCAAGACAAGAGGACAGCAGATGGAAGAGGAGAGGGAGTCGAAAGATCAGGAGATATTCTGCCCCTCTGACGCTCAGAACTTGTTTCCAGGATCTGCCTGTCGTCTCTGGGCCACAGTGACAAGGGCTATTCCCCCAGCTCCCCCAAAGCTCAGAAGATGTTTCTCAGGCCCCTGTGGATGAGAGGACGACCTCTTCTGCTCCCCGATGAGTTAGGACAAGGAGATGCCTGCTGGTAATGGGGGATTCCCTGTTGAGAGGAGTAGAGGCCAAAGTGTGTCATTCAGAGTGCTGTCTACCTGGCGTGAGAATCAAGGATTCAGGAGCCCAGGTTGTGTTTTCATTAGTTCTTCCTCTTAACAGCTGAGGCTTAGGAAGGGAGAGACAAATAATGCAGATGAATGGCTGGCTACGCCATTGGTGTCATCTGGAAAGGATTGGGTTTTTGGACCAAGGGCCATGCTACTGTGACTCCTCAGTATCGGGAGATGGCTTCTATCTTCTATCGGGAGATGGCTTGCACCTCACGAAGGTGGGGAAAATGTCTTTGCAAAGAGTCTTGCAGATCTGGGCCGGTTCTGCACTTACCTTGTGTTTTCGTTGTCGATCCTGCTGAATTCAGATCAATTTGAAACCGGGTCTTCCTCCTTCCTACCCCCCCCCCCCACAAATTGAAACAGAGTTCTGCACTTGGTTGGGGAAGCTCAGAGGGGGGAGGAGAGTGGTGGTCATGAGGCTACTTGTTTACTTTTCTTTTCCTGAACAAGTATGTGTGTATAGGGGGGGGGGGTGAAGTCCCGCCGTTAAAGACTGCTTGATTAGCCAGAGCAATCCGGGGGAGGAGCCAAGTGCAGCCGAGGCTGTTTGTTCTTTCTTTTCACGAAGGGGCGGGGTGGGGTGGGGGAGCCAGCAGCGGCCTCACAGAGAAGGAGGCTAATCTCTGCTGAGAGAAGTGTGGGCTTCTGAAGCACAGTCACTTTAAAACAGGGCAAAAATAAGTCTTTGGAAGTGAAGTCTTGCTACCGGAAAGAAGGAAGTCTTTGAACTGATGCCCAGCCAATCAGGGACAGTCTGCTTCTCTATGTCGGCACTGCAGGAAGTTAATCTGGCAAAACATAGAAGATCTATACTATACTGGGGGATTTCAAAGGTGGTTTTCAAAATACTGCAACTTATATCCACTCCTGGATATTGCGGGGGAAAGGGAGGGTCACTGCAGATCAATCATGGATGTTGCAGAGGGAAAATTTAAATCCCGAATTCATGCTTGCATGTGAGTTTGGCGGATTCAGTCCCCAATCCCGTCTCCAAGAGAAGCCTTTTGGGTGGGCATCAGCGGGAAAAGTAGCCTCACGATCTGCCCGGGCAGGCCCTTTCTCCTGCCAGCCGCCATTTTTCTCCCTCCCTCCATTTCCAAAAGCTGCCGTGATGTGGCTGGAAAGGATAATGACTGACTTGGCTTGTAGCCCGGTGGGCTGCTTCAAATATTTATGCCCATTTTGGTCTCCTGGCCAACTCAGGGCACGAGGTCTGGAACACTATAAAATACCATGAGGCTGTCTCAAAACCACATAATTACAACATTTAAACAAACACATTACATCTGAAATTACAAGAAAGTTTCCTTTCTCAAAAAAAAAGACAAGACAAGAAAAGACAAGACAAGAAAAAGCACAAGAACGGTGCAGGGCTCAGGCTGCCCCTAAAGCTCCTCATGGAATCCTTCTATTTAAAAGCTGGACTGGAAAGCCAGGAGGATGGAAGTGTGCCCCCCCCATCCCCTCCCCTCCCCTCGGGAGGCTTTCCACAACCATTTCCTTTGAAAAACCCAAACCTGGACAGTTGGGGAGCGCACCCCAGGCAAAGAGGGGCAGGCAGGATCCTGGGAAGGTGCAGGGAGGGAAGTGTTTGGGCCCCAGACTGGAACATAAGAGCAGGAGAGAAGCTGCATTGGATCAGGCCGGCGGCTCATCCAGTCAGACACTCTGTGCCATGCAGTGGCCAAGACTCGGGTGCCACCAGGAGGTCCCTCAGCTGGGCCAGAACTCCAGAGACCTGCCCAATGTGCCCCCCCCTCCCCAAGTACCAAGAAGCCGGAGCATCAATGCCCTGGAAAGAGCGTTCCCTCCACCCCTTGTGGCTGAGAGCCACAGACGGAGCCCTGCTCCAGAGGTTTGTCCAATGCCCGCTTGATGCTGACACTTCCTGTGGCAGGCAGTTCCAGGTGTGAATAACTCTTTGGGTGAAGGAGGACTTCCTTTTCTCTGTTCTAAGCCTCCTGCTCATCAATTTGATGGAGCACCCATGGATTCTTGTGCTGTGAAAAACAGCAAAGAAGTTCTTTCTCTGCCATGCGCCATTTTATAGCCTCAGCTGTCCTTTCTCCATGCCTGAGAGCCCCAGCCTCTTTGGCCTTCCCCGGCATAGCAGCCCTGGGCTTTCCTGGTGGCCTCCCGTCCACACGTGGGCCAGGCCCCCCGGGGAGCATCAGGACAGGAGAAGCCTTCTTGTAGGATAGCCCACGCATCCCCCCACTCATCCTTTCCCACCACTGCTCTTTCGTGAGTGGTCTGGGGGTGCATCCTGAAGGTGCTTGGCCTGCCCCCTTTCTGGGGGGTCCTCCTGTGCCAGCTGGTCCTAAATATGGGGGCAATTCTTCTTGTCTATATCCACTCCCCACCGTTCCTGTTCCATCCCTCCTCCCTCTCAAAACCAGAACGGACAGGGGTGAGACAGGACAAGCAACAAATTCCAAGCCCCCTTTTGAAGAAAGGGTCCTTTTCAGCCTAAAATGCTGGTTGCCGAACGGCCGTCTGGTTGGGGGGGGGGCCTCGGCAGAGTCTGAGAAGCAAGGCATTGTGGAAGGACGCCCCCCCCCCCCCCCGGGGTTGTGTCGGAGTCCAAGGGCCACCTTCAGGCACCGATTTCCATGCGGTGAGATGCAGAGAGGAGCGACCGAGGGGCTCCAAAAGGCCCCCTAGAAAGTTTCTTGCCGCTTTTCACCGTTCCCGGGGCTGGCAGGCGGGTTGGCTTAGCAGCCGGCTGGAAACGCTTTGCTGCCCTCTGGCGGCTCCATGGGGGCTGAGCCGCCCACTTGGAGCCACGTGGAGCGAAAGGGCCAGGCGTGCTGCCGCCTTCCGGAGAGCGGGGAGGGGGGGGGGGCGCGGAGGGGCAAAAGAGCGATGCTGTCAGCCTCACCCCACCCGCAGTTATTGGGGGGAGCAGCCACGGAAACGTGGCCGCTGTCCTGTCAGTCAGCATGAAGGCAACATGCAAATGGCGAATGGCTGATGATGGCGATCTGTCCCACAACCCACGTGCCACGCAGGCAGGGGACCTGAGGATGGCCGGGCAGCCAGGCAAGGGCTGCTGGAGGTGGCCTGGCGTTGCCTGCCTCCTAGTGGTCCTTGCAGGTCTCCCATCCAAATACTAGTTAAAGGTGGCCTTGCTTAGCTGCCGGGAGCCAGCCAGGTGCAGCGTGGCAATTCGGGTTGGGACGGCTCCTTGGCTTGGGATATCTTTATTTAGGCACACCGATGTCCATGGCTCTTTGCCAAAAGATGTTCTTGCCCTGAGAAATTTACAGTATCAGGAACCTGAAGGGAATCTATTTATTTATGGTATGGCAGAGAAGCATATAATGATATCAAATATGTAGCCAGGTAGGTACAAGGGGGGGTGTGCAGTTGGGGCGATCCCCCTAAATACTCATGTCTAAGTTTTCCATCCACTGTATTGCAGCTGGGGAGATTGCAAAGAGCTCTGTCACATCTCCCGGGAAAGCATGACTCTCACATTCCTGAGGCCGATGGGAAACAGTTTGGCAGGCTGCAGCATCTCCTTTAGGGGCCCACACCCCAGAGAAGGAATGCTCGGCCTTGCTCTTGAGAGGCCTTCTCCTGCTGTTGCCTCCTGGCTCTAGGA